>NC_035435.2:73222628-73540458 GCF_002127325.2 Helianthus annuus | reverse complement strand
GTTCGCTCGCTTTGTCCGTCGGTCTGTGGGTGAAATGCAGTGCTCAGATTCAATTGTGAGCCAAAAGCTTCTTGGAAGGATTGCCAAATCCTTGATACGAACCTTCCGTCTCTATCAGAGATGATTGAGAGAGGTACTCCATGGCGTGTAACAATTTCTCTCATGTAAATTTCAGCCAACTTGCTCGAATTATCCTTCTCTCTGATAGGTAAGAAGTGCGCAGACTTCGTTAATCGGTCCACTATTACCCAAATAGTGTCATGACCTCTTGGTGTTCTTGGCAACTTTGTAATAAAATCCATGGAGATTTGTTCCCATTTCCACTTGGGAATTTCTGGTTGTTGCAGAAGTCCTGAAGGCTTCTGGTATTCAGCTTTAACCTTAGCACATGTTAAACACTTGTTCACATAAACAACAACATCGCCTTTCATCCTAGGCCACCAATAGTAATCTTTAAGATCTTGGTACATCTTATCCGCTCATGGATGGATAGAGTACCGCGATTTGTGAGCTTCATCAAAAATAACTTTCCTCAATCCACCAAACAGAGGAACCCAAATCCTTTTTTCAAAACTTAACGTTCCTTCCTCGTTTGGCACCAATTGCTTCTCCATCCCACGGAGATATTCTTCTTCAAGGTTTCTTTCCTTAAGAGCTTCTTTCTGCGCGGCACGAATGCGCAAGGAAAGATCTGTTTGGATAATCATCTCTAAAGCCCTAACCCTTATGGGCTTGATTCTTTCTTTTCGACTTAGGGCGTCGGCGACCACATTCGCCTTCCCTGGATGATACTTTATCTCGCAGTCGTAATCATTCAATAACTCAACCCATCATCTTTGTCTCATATTCAACTCCTTCTGGTTGAATATGTGTTGTAGGCTCTTATGATCTGGGAAGATTGTACATTTCGTGCCATATAGGTAGTGTCTCCAGATCTTTAATGCAAATACCACTGCGCCAAGTTCCAAATCATGTGTGGTATAGTTCTTTTCGTGTACCTTCAGCTGGCATGACGCGTATGCAATAACCTTCTGGCGTTGCATCAACACGCAACCCAATCCTTGACGCGAGGCGTCACAGTATACCATGAAATCGTCAGTACCTTCCGGTAGTGCTAAGATTGGCACATTGCAGAGCTTATCTTTCAATATCTGGAACGCTTCTTCCTGTTTGATTCCCCAATCAAACTTCTTATTTTTCTGCGTGAGGAGCGTCAATGGTTGAGCGATCTTCGAAAAATCCTCAATGAACCTTCGATAGTAGCCAGCCAAACCCAAGAATTGTCGAATCTCGGTTGGCGTCTTTGGCGTTTCCCAATTCTTGATCGCTTCGATCTTGGTGGGGTCCACATGAATCCCATTTCCATTCACCACGTGTCCAAGGAATTGGACTTCACGTAGCCAAAACTCGCACTTAGAGAATTTGGCATACAACTGTTCCTTTTTCAGCAACTCCAGAATAGCTCTTAGATGTTGTTCGTACTCAACCTTTGTCTTTGAATAAATCAAGATGTCATCGATAAACACAATCACGAACTTATCCAAGCACGGCTTGCAAACTCTATTCATCAAATCCATAAAGACTGCAGGTGTGTTTGTCAACCCAAACGGCATAACTAGGAACTCGTAGTGTCCATAACGAGTTCTGAGGGCTGTCTTCGGGATACTTTCCTCTTGTATCCTTAGCTGATGGTACCCAGATCGCAAATCGATCTTCGAGTAAAAGCTTGAACCTTGCAGTTGGTCGAATAGATCATCGATCCTTGGCAGAGGGTATCTATTCTTGATCGTCAGCTTATTCAACTCCCGGTAGTCGATACACATTTGAAAACTACCGTCCTTCTTCTTGACAAACAGGACCGAAGCTCCCCAAGGCGAGAAGCTTGGTCGGATAAATCCTTTGTCTTAACAACTCTTGAAGTTGTGTCGCCAGTTCTTGCATCTCAGACGGTGCAAGTCTATAAGGTGCCCTAGCTACAGGCGTGGCGCCTGGAACTAAGTCAATGTGAAATTTCACTTGCCTTTGGGGTGGCAATCCTGGCAAGTCGTCAGGAAAGACTTCAGGATATTCCCTCACGATAGGGATGTCTTCGATTTTCGACTCAGCAGCTTTCTTATCCACGATGTGTGCCAGGAAGGTAGCACATCCCTTTTGTAAACACTTACGAGCTGTCAGGCAACTGATAATTCTTAAAGGCGTATCACGCTTCTCCCCATGAACCACAATTGTTTCTCCATCTTCGATTGGGATACGAACGACCTTTTCGTGACAAACAATCTCGGCCTTGTTACTCGATAGCCAATCCGTTCCCACTACCACATCAAAGCTTCCCAACTTGACAGGTAGTAAGTCTAGCGTAAACTCGTGCCCTCCAAATTCCATCACACATCCTTGGACAACTTCACTGGTCTCAACTAGTTTCCCATTTGTTAATTCGATCGAATATGGGACGTCTAACTTACTAGGCGTCAAACCAAGAATATTCTTAAATTCTAATGACACGAAGCTATAATTGGCACCAGTATCAAACAAAGTAGATGCAAAAGTTTTGGTTGTTAGAGAACGTACCAGTAATCACGCCTGGATCCTGGCATGCTTCACAAACTCCGATGCTGGATGTTCTTTCACGGTCTTGTTTCAACTTCGGGCATTCCCTCTTATGATGTCCAACGTCCCCACATTGGAAGCATCCTGGCACTAGGCCATTTCCTTTCCCATTTCCACCTTGAGCGTTGTTACTGTTTTCTCCTTGTCTGGGACTCTTCATCCCACAACCATCCTTATTGTGTCCTTTTCTCCCGCACCTAGGCTTCCGACATCCACATTCATGGTGATACTTGCACCCAGCACGTCTTGGTTTAGTTTCTAAGTAAATCTTATCATTGGCCTGTTTGTTGTTAGGGCAATCTTTCTTGAAATGCCCTTTGTCTCCGCAGTCAAAACAACCTCGAATAGATCTTTATTCATCATTATTCGTTCGGGTATCTTCGGTGAGCTTCCTTTTGTTCTTTCCGGACGACTCTACCTGAGTCTCCTTGTCAGGGTTTGCAAGTTTTTCTAGTCTAATGGCTTCTGTAACGAGTGCCAAACCCATCTTACTTGCAGCCATAGTTGTTGTTGGCATAGATGCTGTCATTAAGCTCAGGACTTGAGGTGCCAGTTCCCAAATGAAATGTCCTAATTTCCTCAATTCTGGTTCCACCAAGTACGGAACGACTCGTGCCAAATCATGAAGTCCTTGCATGTATTCCAACATTTTTGGACCTTCCATTATCAGGCTCTGGAATTCACCTTCCAACCTCTGGGATTCTGTTTGGGTGCAATACTTCTTACGCATTATTCCTTTCAACTCATCCCAAGTTAACGCGTATGCTGTAGTTAGGCCCATTATTCGAACTTGAAGATTCCACCATAATCGAGCTCCATCTTGAAACAACTCAGAAACGTATGGGATTTGTTGTTCTGGCGTACAACCACTCATTCGAAAGATGGATTCCATACTATCAATCCATTTCACAAAAGCTATGGCACCCCCAGTGCCGTCGAACTTTGGAGGCTTGTGGTTGAGGAAGTGCCAGTAGGGATAACCGTTATTTTCTGAGGTACCTCTGCTAGGTTCGGAGCGTAGGGCCTCGTGCTGTGCTATAGCTGCAGCAATTATCTCTTGAAGTTCCGCCTCTGAGGTGGGCATGCGCATTTCGCGTTTTGGTGGCATCTTCTAAAAGATGTTTCACGTAGGTTAGGTCATAGCAAGTCAAGTGCACGTATGTATTCATCAATATCAACACATAACATCTCATGCTAAAAATAAATCAACCACATAACATCTCATGTCATAGAACAGTAGATCAAACATCACAAGTGATGAGAATACAGCGATTGCATTGCCATAAATCGAGACCACAATGTAAAGTTTTCAAGTACACAACTGTATCATACAACCTTAATGACTTAGTAGGGGACGACCCTAGACAAGCCGTGAGATCGCTGGACGTATTCAGGAATCTTTGGTTCGTCCATTTTCAAATTCCAGAACTCCACCTCAGGCTTCTGGATTCCAGTCCTAGAACAACATTTCTTCTCAATCATTTCCTTGAGCTCGTCCTAGCTCAGTGCATAAGCAGCATCTGTACCAAGGGTCTGAACCTGATGGTCCCACCATGAGAGTGTGCCATCTAGAAATGACCCCGAGGTAAAGGTAACACTCTGTTGGGGCGAACAGTTAGTCATTCTTAGAATGGAGTCAACCTTTTCGGACCAACGAACAAATGCAACAGCGCCTCCTGTTCCGTCGAAGTTCAAAGGCTTGCAGTTCAGGAACTGCTTATAGGTGCAGTCAGTTGGAGGGTTATTTCCAGTAGTGCCATCGCTGTGCTTAAAACGGAGGGCTTCATGTCGTGCAATTGCTTGTGAGATGCGTTTTTGCAGCTCGGCTTCTATCCTTGGTAATGTACTGGTGTTTGTGTCACGCCTGGGTGGCATTCTCTTCTGCCGAAGTGGCATGAAGCGGGTTAGACAACATTTCAATTGTCTATGAGATTCATAGCACCATAAGCCATCATGTAATCACCCAATTTCACACGTAAATATACTCAATGTATGAGTGAGGAAATAAATTCTGAGCCTTCACATAGGCTTGCCAATTTGGCTCGTTGCTTGAAATAGAATGAACTCGAGGCTACATCGCCTTGGTCATTCGTGTTTTAGTTATTTCCTGCTACATTGGTTTTCATTAGCTTGACTCACAGAGTCCACCAGGATTCTGTGCACTACAAGTCGTTATTACGTGGGCCCCCGTAATAATAAATTGTCTTGCACAGTTACTCCAAATTTTCTCTCGTCCAAGCAGATGATCAATCAAGGAGCAACAGCTGGTGCATCGGCATGAACAGGGTCATGCTCCAATGCGGGGTCAAGAGCAACGCCTGGCTCAGGGGCCATGGCTGGCTCCGGATCAACAAACTCTATCTCAAAATCAGCTGGATCAACAAACACAGGGGTTACAGGATCCTCCAAGGGCTGGTCTAAGTGTATGAACTCAATGTCATGGTCTGGATCAAAACCAGGTGGAAAAACAGGATCATCCTCAATATCGTGATCAAACTCAAAGCTGTGTACGGGAAATGGTGCAGCTGATGACGCCATATCAGGGTCGGCATCGTGTGAGTGGTGCTGCACTCCCTGTATATGCGAAGATGCGGATGTCAGAAACTCAAATGAGTCTGGGACAGGTGAATGAGCATGATCCTCCTCTGCAGGAGCGTCAGCAAGTAGTAGGCTACCACCAGCAGCAATAGGGCCTCGCCTTCATGTGGGTCCTCCTCTAATAGTTCGACATCGTCGTCAGAGACAACGTCAGGGGGGGCATATGAACGATGGGATAAGCGGCGAGGGGCACAGGAGCAGGGATCATCGCGAGTGGCAAATCCCCAACAAGATGGCCATCAGCAGGCTCTGCTACGGCATCAGGTAGCAGATGAAACTATGTCGCCTAATACTATAGCCATGGGATCTGTAGTGTCCGACTCTCCAGTATCTGATGAAGGCATGACATTTTGTAATACAAACACACAAATGCACAAATAATCAATCATATAGTCAAATAGACATATTAGTCACCAATAAGCAATCATATAGTTCTCCTAGTCCCACTAGCCTCCCAGTCTTCCAGACTGAATCTCCTAGTCTCTCAAACTACTTTCCCAGCCTTTCGGATTGTTCTTCCTAGTCCCACTAGCCTACTTCCTCAGCCTTTCAGACCGAGCCTCAGACTCTCAGACTGAGCCTCAGCCTCCCAGACTGAGCCTACAACAAACAAATAAAATGTGCTCAACTTTGTTTGTAAAACGTTTTGGATCTGGACTTAGGTGGTATGCAATATAAAATTGTTTTCGTGAGAGCCCTAGTGATCATAGTCTAGACTCGAGAGAGAATCCTAGTTCGCTATGATCAGAGCTCTGATACCAAGCTGTCACACCCTGGCTTTGCGGAAGCGTGGTAAATTTGGTGTGACTTCTTAATACCATAGCTTAATCATAACAAGCTATATGAAATAAAAACCATGCAAGATCATCCATTAAATTAAGTTTTAAAAACCAAATACAGCAACATTGTCTTAGGACGTTGACTCAAGCAACGGAAACTACACCCGGATAACATAAAACATTGTTCAGAAGACACAAACATCAACATGAAATAAACACAGTTTAAGAACTGTGACTCGTCCAGGAAAAAGTCACATCCCTTAAACTCGGATGACCTCGTAACTCATGTGCAGCGGGAAAACGTAACATACCGCGCTAGATCTTTAATTCCCTGAAATACATGTAAGTTGGAAAAATCAACAAATAATGTTGAGCGAGTTCATGTGTAGTGAGTAAGTAAAACCTTTGTAAGTATAAAATCCTGGTATGTAGCAAATAAGGAAATAAAAAGATCACCAATGGTTTGCAAGGCCATTGATATGTGTGAAGTGCAAGTAGGAAGACTCAAACCTAGCGGATTTATGCGTTGGGCACAAAGTCACCCCGAGGTCCGTTATGCTGGGCCTGAGGCTGGGCTCGCTACACCCAGATAGATCTACAGCTCCTGTCCCTCGGTCCTACCCTGAGGATTAATGGCCTCAAGTTTCCGCCTACCCACTCACATGATCTAGTAGTAACCCTCCTTACGCTAACCATACCATGTATAAAGTACTTGTAATCAAAGTAACATGTATTTCACCCCCGCAGTTTATAAAACTGAAAACAGTTAAGAGAAAAGGGGGACATGAACTCACAGTGGTGCGTCTCTACCAAGTATATCTCCTGATCAAGCAGCTGTGCGACGACCTACACGTACTAACTCTATTAGACGGGTGGCCGTGCCTTAGCTTCATGGTTTAAGTTTTTGGGAAATAGTTAGACAACTATTTCGTGTTTACATTTAGTAAATACTTGGTAATTATTTTCCTTCCCAAGGATGGGGGATTTAATACATGTGCGTTCGTAAAATTCGAAATATATTATTAAGTCTCACTTAAAAATATATTTTATTTCTAACTCCAAAATATAAATATTTTTCCCAAAAAATATTATATTTTAATACATATGATTTTCCCAAAATAATACTTTGACAAAATACGCGTTCATAAATATTTTCTGAGAAAAATGCGTAAGTTACGTTTAAGATCGGGGGGTAATAATAATTACCGGTGTAACTTAAATAATTATTGTGAAGGCGTTTGTATTATTTTGGAGTCGTTAACATTTGGTAATATTATTTTTACCCTAAAAATAATATTTGTATAGTTCACAAAATAATCATAAAAATTCACAAGGGTTGTTACGGAAAATATATATACTAAATATATATTTTAGCAAGTTTTATTTTGTGAAAATCCCACCTCCGACATTTAGAAATTTTGTAAATAAAGTTATGGCAAAATCTATAATTCGAAAACAAGTTAAAAATATATATATATTTATAACACTTGTAGTGAAAATATTTTTCCAAGTGTTAGGTTTTTGGAAAAATTTCGCCAGAGTTTCCCCTGTAACTGGAGGTGGCCACGCTTTCAAGTGTATCATTTTCTTTTAAAATGCAAATCAACAATTTTCCCATTCACAATAACAATTTTCCAAAGCATCAAACTAGTCAATATATATGTAAATCGCAAAAATTACATGAACTTGTGGTTTGTCCGGAATATGTAGTAATTTCCATTACTTTTAGTGGATCTTTGCGATAATCTACCCGGTTCCTTGTGAATCTCGTTTTTAAAGAAATTCCATCTTTACAACTTCTTGTAAAATTTGACAAAACTAGTTCTTTGTCGAAACTTAGTGTTACACAAGTGTTTACACACTTGTGTGTTTAAAAATCATTCTTGTTCATGTAAGATCCGGTTTTAGAAAATATGATTTCTTTGACACTTGGTCCTTTGAAAATACCGTTTGTAGATCCGTAGATCTACTAGTTTTGAACACTATTTCATAAGTAAAGTCGATTTTACACAAGTTCATGTTTAGTGTGTGGTAGAGTTTCATCATTTAACCTCTTTCATCCTTGAACATACTCTATGTCATGTTTCATGAACATGACCAATCCGGGTTAGACGATGATCCGAGCTACCACAACATAGATCGGCACTAAATAGTTACACAAAACAAGTCTTACAAGATTTACACCACATCATAGCTTTTAACCAACATCTTTAACATTTTAGTAGACTTTTAACACATCATCTTGTAAGTTCATGAGTTTTACCCGTCATATTTCATTTTAACCACTTTAAAATAGATCGAGAGGGCGTTTATAGCAACTTACTACTAGCTCGAGGCTAGGGAAGAATCTAGTTGAAGAATGAGTGGATAAAAGCAATGAGAAGAGGTCCTTCACGTTCCGAATGCACCAAGCTTCCTTGTATGTGATCCTTGACACTTGAATGCACGATGAGAAGATGGAAATCGAAAGATGGATGGATGGTGAAGGGGGTGTTCGGCCGAGAGCTTAGGGAGAGGGAGAGAGAGTGATGAAGTTCAAGTGTGGGTGGTGATTGTTATGTTGTGTTTAGTGTGGATCTTATAGGCAAATCATATGATCATTATCCAACGGTTTCTTTGTGTAAATGATATGGGACAAGAAGGATTAGTTTAATTAAATGAAGGACAAGAGTGGGGTCACATAGTGACCGATTCGGTTGGGGGGGGGGGGTAACCTAGTCCAATTCCAACCAACAGTTAAGTATTAGTTAATTAAGTTAAAGGTTAACTCGGTTACTAGTGTGTTATGCATTATAGCGGGTGTTAGGGTATTCGGGGACCCTAACTGGCTCAGAAAAAGAGAAACAATGTTAATGGCAATATTTTTTTTATGTTCCGGGTATAATCCGGTTGTTTGGTTGGATAGTGATCCGTTAAAGTGCTTAACAATGCTTTAAAGTGTCGTTATTACTATTTTTAGTGACACAACTTATTCCCGACACTTTGGAAAGTGTCTAGTAATATTTTTCTCATGTTTTGGCACTTTATTAGTTAACCAAATGCTGAATTTTTAGTTAAAGTGCTGAATTTTGTACTTAGAGTACGTTTTAGGCACATCCAGTCACTGTAACTTATTCCTAGTGACGCAGTTCTACAACCCTTATATCCCTACACTCTCTATTAGTGTAGCAACTATCTCTGGCTCATACAGGCCTTAGAGGCAGTACCTGCCTGGTGCTAGTTATGACAGCACGTTCAATAGGTTAACCGTTCATTATCAGAAAGTAAGGTGCTGTAAGCAAAACATGGAGTGACAGAAAGTAAAGTATGATGTAAGTAAGTACATGTATCAGCATTCAAGTAGCAGTTTATCCATAATTTCAAGTAAGCACAGTAATTAAGCAGTAATCAATTATTAATTAAGTCGTACGGATACCTGGTTTGGTGAGGGTTGTCACAGCTTGAACATTGAATCAATTGAACATATAAATCCTAAAGTGATTCGGATAAGACTACAAGAGTAATACAATAAGAACACTTATATATAGGAAGTACCAGCGGCGTATCTACCATGTTCTTATGGTATTACATTCGTTTTGTTATCTAAATCACAACTAACCACATAAACACATAAATCATCAACTTGTCACCAACTTGTAAACACACATTAAAGTACACAATGAATCCAAGCAAGGGCTTCATTTGTACTTTAAACATCCCACGAGTATCTAACTATGAAGATAGATAGATACTACAAGGATCCGGTTTTTGTCACATCGTCTTGTCACATACGCATTAAAGTACACAATTAAATCCAATCAAGGACTTCAATATTAGCACTTTAAACATCCTATAAGAATCAATCTATGAAGATAGATGGATACTATAAGGATTTGGTTTCGTCACATTGAATCATTGAATCATAACATCCTAAATCCTAATGGTGATTCGGGATAACGCTACGAAGGATAATACAGTAAGCACACTTATATATAGGAAGTACCAGCGGCGTATCCAGCATGTTCTTATTGTATTACTCTAGTTTCGTTATCTAAATCACCAACAAACTCTACACATAAACAATAACCATCGTCTAGTAAAGTACTTCTTAAAAATCTGACTATGAAGATAGGAAGATCTAAGTGTGACAACCCGAACTTTCAAGGTTTGTGTCTTTAGTCACGTGATCCTGTTTCTTGATATTTCTATTTCATATCTTTGCGACGATAAAAATTAGTAGCACCAGTGACGGTAATTTAATTGCTAAAATATTTATGAGTGTGTTTTGGGCCGGACTTGGTATCGTGTATATGTTTGGGCCGCACCTCAAGTAACCGAAGCCCCCCCCCCCCCAATCACTAAATATTGGTTATTTGTCAATATGGATCGGCCCACTTGGGCTTGAGCCCATTACCACGGCCGGCCTAATAAGGAACCGCCAATCATGTTATATTTATGTGCACGTAACTTGTAAAGTCCCTTATCTCATATTCAAATTTAACCCTACCTTCTCCAAGCTTTCATACGGCAGTAGACCCCCTTCTCACGTAACACCATTCCAGCCAAACTTATTTGCGGGTTAGTGAATTATTTGCAATTTATTTTGATGATCATGCTTGGTAGTTGTTGGTAGCAATCGAATGTTACTCCGTGCAACTGTAAATTGAACCATGCCTATATTAGTCTCTATTTGATGATCTTGTATGTGTATTATTTCTTCATATTTTAAGATTTCTGGTAGTCCTTGATTGATCATTTCTATCTACGTGCAACATGTCGGTTATGATGGATCTTGATTTTATTAGTTGTGATCATGAAATCGATTGCTAGCCAAAAATAATGATTAGGTTGTCAGCCCACTACTCACAATAGTTGGTCCAATTAAAGATTTAGTAGTGTAGACATTTAAATAAGAACTCAGGGATTTACATGTGATTTAATTATGTTGTCTGATCCATGTCATGAGAGTTTTGTTTTTGGTCCAATAGCATGTAATATAACAATATCTTTTGGTCGGCCAGTGGACTTAATGAATTGATTTAAGTATCAAGATTTAGGGCAACCAAGCCACTAACATTCGGTCCAATCATGTGGACTAAAAAAAAATCGAGTGGCCTATTGATGATTTATGAAAAATCGCTGGATGTACTGCATGTTAATTGAGTGGGTTATACAAAAGGGTACTTGGGTTGTTTAATGTATACATGTTAATGTATGGGCCTGCTGCGTAAACCGGCCGTTGGGAGGGGCTACACGATGTATTGCGGCTGGGTTGAGTTCTGTTCAGACTCGGGCCCAACAACAATCACATCAGTTTGGTTTTAACTGGGTTTTAGATGTAACTGGGATAATTTAGCAAATTAAACCACACTTGTAGCCGGTTGGGTTTTAAGGGGGGAGCTGGACTTAACAATTTACCTAATCTAATTAATATAATGGCTGGTGTGGTTCTATGATCTGGGCCAATATTCACTGTGGGCCGATAATATATGTTTTTTTAGTTAGTTAGGGATTTTACTAATTGGTATTTTGTATTTATGAACCTTGTGATTGAATTGAATTACACACTGATTACATGTTAGCAAAATTACTCCATGATAAGTTGGCCAGTACGATAACTGCTGCGATCGGAAACATAAGGGTGTTACTCGTGTGTAGAATTTTGTGTAGATACGTGTATGCCATGATGATATGAATACGTGCTTACGTGCTATTTGGAATTATTATGGGAAACGTTTGAAAACGAATCTAACAAGATGTAGCATATTATAATAGGACGTGATTAACTAAAGAATTTTAACAAGTGAAACATTCTGCCGAGCAAACCAAGGTGAGTTCACACAGCCAAGGCATGGGTTCCCAGGGTGGGAATGGGTTGGATTATTTATTTGTGATTACCTAGCACATGGAACTTAGTTATATGATCCTCGGGTGAGGAAGGGTTATTGATAAGATACAACTAGACTAATGGTACTAAATTGAACTGATCTTCGCACACACGCCAGGGTTGGCCGCGATATTATGACTAATCTCCGCACACATGCCTAGGAAGGCCGCGAACTATACACTAAACTTCGCACACATGCCGGGTGGCCGCGATACAAATATACCTAGTCTAGAATACTTGGGGAACTTTCCCTAATCTTCGCATACATGCCTAGAGGGCCGCGATACGAACTAATACGATACTTGACTTAATGAACGAACACAAGGCTTACTATACTATTACAATTACTGAACTATTAACTGTGAACTCGCTCCACTAGTTGTTGACTCTCTGTTGCATGCCTTGCAAGACCTTAGGTACATTTGGGAGCTTGCACAGGGAGGAGCAGGTCGTTGTGGGACATGGATCGAGGATGCCATGTTAAACATTTAAACTTTTGCATTTATGATTTACATTGGGTTACATACTTATGCTTCCGCTACTCAAATTATGTTTTATTGAACACCAGTTATATTGTGAGGGGTTGTGTTGATTACGTTTAATATTTAAATACTATGTTCAATATGATTGGTGGCTTGATCCTGGTTATGTCACGCCTCCAAGCGGTGGTACTCCGCGGGTGGATTTTTGCGGGTGTGACAGATTGGTATCAGAGCCATTGGTTATAGAGAACTTGGTTTTAATATGGGAAAAACGTTTTTATTAAAACCAGACTATAACCAGAATAGTGCTCTCAACGATCCACAACGACGCTTCGCTCCACGTGCAAGACTCAACATCCTAGGTAATAAGGTTTATGTTTATTGCCTACATGCTAGAATTGCATAGAACTTTGCTCGTAGTATGCTTACATTGCTCTGATACCAATCTGTCACACCCCGAAAAATCCACCCGCGGAGTACCACCGCTTGGAGGCGTGACATGACCAGGATCAAGCCACCAATCATATTGAACATAGTATTTAAATATTAAACGTAATCAACACAACCCCTCACTATATAACTGGTGTTCAATAAAACATAATTTGAGTAGCGGAAGCATAAGTATGTAACCCAATGTAAATCATAAATGCAAAAGTTTAAATGTTTAACATGGCATTCTCGATCCATGTCCCACAACGACCTGCTCCTCCCTGTGCAAGCTCCCAAATGTACCTAAGGTCCTGCAAGGCATGCAACAGAGAGTCAACAACTAGTTGAGCGAGTTCACAGTTAATAGTTCAGTAATTGTAATAGTATAGTAAGCCTTGTGTTCGTTCATTAAGTCAAGTATCGTATTAGTTCGTATCGCGGCCCTCTAGGCATGTATGCGAAGATTAGGGAAAGTTCCCCAAGTATTCTAGACTAGGTATATTTGTATCGCGGCCACCCGGCATGTGTGCAAAGTTTAGTGTATAGTTCACGGCCTTCCTAGGCATGTGTGCGAAGATTAGTCATAATATCGCGGCCAACCCTGGCGTGTGTGCGAAGATCAGTTCAATTTAGTACCATTAGTCTAGTTGTATCTTATCAATAACCCTTCCTCACCCGAGGATCATATAACTAAGTTCCATGTGCTAGGTAATCACAAATAAATAATCCAACCCATTCCCACCGTGGGAACCCATGCCTTGGCTGTGTGAACTCACCTTGGTTTGCTCGGCAGAATGTTTCACTTGTTAAAATTCTTTAGTTAATCACGTCCTATTATAATATGCTACATCTTGTTAGATTCGTTTTCAAACGTTTCCCATAATAATTCCAAATAGCACGTAAGCACGTATTCATATCATCATGGCATACACGTATCTACACAAAATTCTACACACGAGTAACACCCTTATGTTTCCGATCGCAGCAGTTATCGTACTGGCCAACTTATCATGGAGTAATTTTGCTAACATGTAATCAGTGTGTAATTCAATTCAATCACAAGGTTCATAAATACAAAATACCAATTAGTAAAATCCCTAACTAACTAAAAAACATATATTATCGGCCCACAGTGAATATTGGCCCAGATCATAGAACCACACCAGCCATTATATTAATTAGATTAGGTAAATTGTTAAGTCCAGCTCCCCCCTTAAAACCCAACCGGCTACAAGTGTGGTTTAATTTGCTAAATTATCCCAGTTACATCTAAAACCCAGTTAAAACCAAACTGATGTGATTGTTGTTGGGCCCGAGTCTGAACAGAACTCTACCCAGCCGCAATACATCGTGTAGCCCCTCCCAACGGCCCGTTTACGCAGCAGGCCCATACATTAACATGTATACATTAAACAACCCAAGTACCCTTTTGTATAACCCACTCAATTAACATGCAGTACATCCAGCGATTTTTCATAAATCATCTATAGGCCACTCGATTTTTTTTTTTAGTCCACATGATTGGACCGAATGTTAGTGGCTTGGTTGCCCTAAATCTTGATACTTAAATCAATTCATTAAGTCCACTGGCCGACCAAAAGATATTGTTATATTACATGCTATTGGACCAAAAACAAAACTCTCATGACATGGATTAGACAACATAATTAAATCACATGTAAATCCCTGAGTTCTTATTTAAATGTCTACACTACTAAATCTTTAATTGGACCAACTATTGTGAGTAGTGGGCTGACAACCTAATCATTATTTTTGGCTAGCAATCGATTTCATGATCACAACTAATAAAATCAAGAGCCATCATAACCGACATGTTGCACGTAGATAGAAACGATCAATCAAGGACTACCAGAAATCTTAAAATATGAAGAAATAATACACATACAAGATCATCAAATAGAGACTAATATAGGCATGGTTCGATTTACAGTTGCACGGAGTAACATTCGATTGCTACCAACAACTACCAAGCATGATCATCAAAATAAATTGCAAATAATTCACTAACCCGCAAATAAGTTTGGCTGGAATGGTGTTACGTGAGAAGGGGGTCTACTGCCGTATGAAAGCTTGGAGAAGGTTGGGTTAAATTTGAATATGAGATAAGGGACTTTACAAGTTACGTGCACATAAATATAACATGATTGGCGGTTCCTTATTAGGCCGGCCGTGGTAATGGGCTCAAGCCCAAGTGGGCCGATCCATATTGACAAATAACCAATATTTAGTGATTAGGGGGGGCTTCGGTTACTTGAGGTGCGGCCCAAACATATACACGATACCAAGTCCGGCCCAAAACACACTCATAAATATTTTAGCAATTAAATTACCGTCACCGGTGCTACTAATTTTTATCGTCGCAAAGATATGAAATAGAAATATCAAGAAACAGGATCACGTGACGAGAGACACAAACCTTGAAAGTTCGGGTTGTCACATCATCCCCAAGTTGAAAGAAATTTCGTCCCGAAATTTAGCACGTAGTTACTGAGGAAGCTAGTTGTATTGCGTAGTTTACTGGTTTTCCGGGGGTGTCACACTAAGACTGTACTTCAAATATCCTACAAGAATCTAACTATGAAGATAAATAGATAGATCTTATAAGGATTTGGATAATCGTCGTGTTTGCATAATCGGAATAATACACATAAAAGCACTTAGTAAACATATATATGCCATACATTTGAAAATAAACCAGTTACACCTATGAATCACCCCAAAACATTTTCAAAAAGTTTAAAAGAGGGGAACTATGTACTCACTTGGGATTGCGTTTAGGTCTTGCTCAAATGATATAACAAAGCCCAAAGGATCAAGAGTTCAAGTGTTGAATTGGTTCCTAGTGTATCGGATACTATGTTAGTGTAACGGGACATAAATCAAGGAATCGGATAGAATGAGGTCTTACAAACCAAATGAGTGTTTGGACTCATATGAAATGGTTTAACAAAGCCTACATTCTGATTTGGAATGAATCCTAAGTGCTTTTGACCCATTATGACTCATTAAGGTAGTTTACGCTACTTTAACGTGTCGTTTGCGTAACTACGCGTTTGGATGGTCAAACTAGTCCTATGGTAAGTCTTATATGCCTAAATATGTTTAATAAAGTTGCAATATCAGTTTAAGTGTCAAAAATTAGGTTGCATATGCTTAAATTGAATTTATGCGCAAAAAGGGCATTTTGGTCATTTTCTAAAGGCATATAAATAACCTATCATACGACTAACCAAACGAAGTGACCATAAGGTTTATGGAGGTTATTCCCTATACAACTATGGTCACCATATATGTTTGGTCGGATCCTAATGATCGACCAAACGGGTCGGGTTTGAAAGTTTAAGCGGTTGTCAAGACCGCTTGACTTATGACCCTAAATAAGCACTAAACTAGAACTGGCGAGTTAAACATGTTAAAACTTGTTTAACTAAGGTAGAAAACTGATTTGGTATAAAAAACAAAGTGTTTTGATACCGAAAATAGTTTCGTCGTAAAATGCACATAAACGTGCATTTTGACCGAAACTTTGTCTCGTCACTACGATTAGTAAACGTGGTAATCAATAGGTATAGTCCCAAGGGACTATATTCATCGTGATTATGATCACGTTGCAAAATTCAATTGAACTTTGTCTTGACCAATTCGTGGTCAAAGCCGAAAGTCAAACAGTCTGTTTGACTTTTAGCTTGAAATATCTAAAAAATAAATAAACAAGACTAATTAGAACACTCACTTGTGTTCTAGGATGAAGAAAATTCACTTAGGAAGCCTCCAACAATGTGGTAGCCTCCAATTAGAGCAGATGTGAAGAAAGAAAAGAATTGAGCAATGAAGAATGAAATGAAGGTGGCTATTTATAGTGTTCATGAAATAACAAGATCATGATAAGTGTTTTGTGTGGCCTCCAAGGAAGAACAAGATCATGCCAAGTGTGTGGACCATCTTGCAAGCCTTGGAGAACACTTAAATTGCCCACAATATTGCAAAACAATGAAAAGAAACCAAGTTGCAACAGCTATGCAGCTATTTGGAAGGTTCTGCTGTGTTGGGGACTATTTACGGACCGCAAGGGTATGTTTGATGTGATAATAGTCAAATTTGCATGTATCCGTACAATGATTAGACAATAATTATGACTTAATGACTGTGCTAATTTACAATTAATGACTTGAATTGCTTTCTGATTATTGTTATCATACATACATGTGCATCGTATATTGCAAATGACATACCATTATTGCATACAAACTTTATTGATTCAAATGATTCACGAAACAAAGGTAGCACAGTTATCAGACAAATCAGAAAAATGTTGACGGAGTTCAGTACATAGACAGACATGGTATTGAGACACATAATGAGCCAGAAACCAAGAGTTACACTAGTATAGTGTGTAGGAAAGTAAGGATCACAAAATTGCCTTTCTAGTGATAGTTTAAGTGCCGGAAAGTGCCTGAAACTCACCTAAATTGCTGAATTCAGCAAAAATCAGCAAAATTCAGCTTTTAAACACTTTAATATCATGCAGAAATATGGTTAAATGGTCTAGAATGCTTTCCTAAGTGTCGGGAATCAAAACTGTCACAAAGGTAACATAAAGCACACTAAACTGCGTAGTTTAGCACCTTAACGAACCAGTAACCAACTGAACAACCGGACACTACCCAAAACACCAAATTTCCACTAGAAACATTGTTTTGACATTTCCAAGGTAGTTATGGTCCCCGAACATCATAACACACTATATAACATACTAGTAACTAAACACCTAACTAAACACTTGGATTTTAACTTGATAATCTAACTAAGAGTTACAAACTAACCAAGACCCCCCCCCCCTTGTTGGACGGCCAACATGGTGGCCCCACATGTGATTTTATTTGTTTATTATATTAGATTATGTTTCTTCTTTTAAAACATATAAACCATTTGTTAAACACTTGTTGGTGAATTATAAGTTTAACTCAAAGATCATAACCTTCATTTCTCTAACTCACCACCACACTTGAGCTCTCTCTTCCTCTCCCCCTCATTCTCGGCCGAGAACCACACCAAGCACCACCATCATCATCAATCAATTTTTATCCATTCCATACATATACAAAGGTGTAAGAAGCCATATAAGGAAGCTAGGAACTCTTGGAAGTTGAAGGACCTCTCATACAAGCTTTTATCCACCTCTTCTTCATCTTGTGATCATCCCTAGCCTTGAGCTAGTAGTAAGATCATTCTACACCTTATTTTACATCTTGTTTTGTTGGATAAAGAATGATACAAGTAACTAATCTTGAAGAACGCTATGCATCAAGAACATGAATCATGAACATAAGCTTAAAAATCATAAGAAATCAAGTTGTTTAAGTGTTGTTATGCTTGTTGATTATTGATTGCTTATGTTAATGATGTTAAACATCATATGATCTTACTAGATGGTGATTAAAGAGATAATCTAACAAGATGAGAGGATGATTATGTTAAGATCAAAGTAATCATCCATATGTAAAGCATGAACTTGAAAGCATAAATTGTTTTTCTTGAAGTATGATGATCATAGAATGATGTGAGTCTTGTAAACATATGATTTCAAGAATGATTTTTCAAGAACCAAGTTAAAAATACAAGATTTATATAAACTTGGTTTTCTTAAAGAAACTAACCACATTTTTAGTGGTTAATCAAGTGTAGAAATATATATTTAACAAGAAAAACTTAAGGAGAAATATTTTTAGAAAATTTATTTACAAGTTGTAAAGAACTAATTTCTTCAATAATGAAGATTTTAAATAAATAACCACACTTTAAAGGGTAACCAGACTTACTAAACACACTAGTAAGTTACTACAAATTTTTGTAAATTTTCAAGTTCATGAAGTAGTGATTAATGCTTGATTTTGGCAAATTGGTAAGTATTGGTTGATTTATTGTTGATTGTGATGATTTATAAAAGAAAATGATATGCTTTGAAAGCATGGAAACCTCCATTTTTAAGGGGAAACTATGGCAAAATTTTTCTAGAAATTTTACACTAAGAAAAATATTTTTAAACAAACATTTACAAGTATATTTTAGACCATGGATTTTCATATAAAATCTGCCATAATTTTTGTTACAAAATTATAAATATTGGAGGTTGGTTTTTGATAATAAAAGTGACTAAATATGTATTTAGGAAAATATATATTTAGATGTCACCATATGTGTGATTATTTGTATATTATGTGTATTAGTTATATTATTATAGGGCTTGAAATAATATAACTTACCAAAATTCCAAAAAATAAATATGTAATTTATACCCAAAATATTGGAGCAACCGAACAAGAAATATAACTTACAAAAAATATTTCGGAATTTAATTCATAAGTAGATTTTGATAAATGGTATTTGGACACCAAAAGAACAAAAATATGATTTTTACAATTATTACAAAAATATATCATATTTTTGACAAGAAGAAAATATATTATTTTTGGGTAAATAAAAATATATATTTGTTATAAACTAGACATTTTAGGCCCAACCCATTGCTTATGGTTTATTGTTTTGTTTATCTATATATTATAATGTTGAATAGAATGAAATATGAGAATTCAGTTTATCTCTATTTTCTCTCTGGTTTTTATCACGTTATCAGCCCGATTCGCTCTATTCATTAGGAAATTTACCGGCTTGGATTCAGATAATTGTCGTTCATCAAATCCGGGTACACTATTAATTTTTCTGCAATTTTCTTTTGAACTTTAGAACAAACTAGGACTGCCCTGTTTCTGTGTATTTGGACCGAAACGAAAAACAGTTCTTCCATATTACATTTGAATTTCAATAATCACGGAATCGAATACAATTAAATTAGATTTTTTTTGTCAAACACACGATAGTTCCTACTGTCACACGTAGCAATCTTTCCCTCTCTTATTTTTCTTCTGTGCAATCCCTCCTAAATGTTGTCGACAACTAATAATCAAGGAGCAATCAACTAATGTTGTGGAATAATAGGAATCCACTTAAAAATCCATGCTTCACGTCCATTTTTCGAAACGAACAACAATAAATTCGAAAACAATAAATTGGCCTTTTGTTGCCTGCTGCCTTTTATTTTTCGAAAAGAATATCAATAGCCGCAAAAATTCCTTTGCTGCCGTCCACTTTCTTTCTTGTTTTTCGAAAACAATAATTCTCTCTGAATTCTTTTGTTATTATTTAAAAATAGATCAAATTAGTATTGGGCTTAATAAACCTAATTACAAGTGGGCAAAATTCTAAACCATAAAAAATGATTTGTAAAGTGGTATGTGTTTACTATTTAAAAAAAAATAACATATACGTATCAGATTTTTTTTTTAAATCGCATGCCCCTCAAAATCGTGGGCCTTGTGCGGAGGTCCTCCCCGCACACCATCAAAGTCTCCCATGAAGGTACCCAAATGGGTAAATGAATTGTGAAGAGTAGAGAAGAGTGTGGGCGTATTTTTACATTAAGGGTTTATAAACACACACACATAAATGTGACTGAACACAATGTTTGCAAATTAAAGGGGACCATATATTTTTTTTAATTCTGGCCCAGTACATCGTAGCAACCCAAAACAACCTTCATATGGACCATATATATATTTTTTTAATTCATGGGCTAAATGTAAATACATTTTTTTTTTATTTTGTTACAGTTCATGTGGGTTTACATGTAGTTTTGAAAAATGAATTTGAAAACTTTGTTTTTACTAAAGTTATCACTCGCCAAAGGCATTAGTATACATGCAATTTGTCTCGGTTTACAGATCATTATGTGGATGTTAAATATCCATGTGATTTTGAATTTTCTAAATGGAATTGAAAACTTAGTTTTACTTTGGTCCCATATTTTATATATATAAACAGTTTTTGGTTATTGGAGTTTTCGATGGGAAAAAGAACCGGAGGG
Organism: Helianthus annuus; assembly: GCF_002127325.2. NCBI lineage: Eukaryota > Viridiplantae > Streptophyta > Magnoliopsida > Asterales > Asteraceae > Helianthus > Helianthus annuus. Next base: position 73,519,755 of record NC_035435.2, on the reverse strand, counting down.
TGGTTTTAAAATATATGTGTTAATAATAATAATTATTTAATGTTTTGATCCAACTATTCTCCATTACATATTAATAAATAATTATTTAATATTAGTTTTGATTGAATATTTTTTTTTAATTAGAATGACATTTTTTTAGTACGAATATAGTGGGATACTATTTGAATTCCAATTTTAACCCAATATAATGTTACCAGACAACCACATTACAGGATACAAAATTCATAAATGACTTTATTTTCCTTCTCTATTTTATAAACATACTTAAAGTTTAGAACCTGCAGTTCTAGCAAAAGAGAACCCGAAGTTCTCATACAATATACATTTCATTGGAAGGCTTGTTTTTAAAATGCCTTATTTTTTCCTTTGTAGATAATATGTCGAACTTATCAAAACTTGAATTTACCGCACTTGAATTAACTTTTATTTATTTATTTATTTTTTATTTATTTACTAACGAAATATGCATGCTAGCTCCAGTAGAGCTATTATTGGTGATAATTGTCTGGTAGATAGCGGTAGTACTAACACTATTCTCAAAGATATGAAATGTTTTTTTGAGTTGTCTCCGGCAGAGACACCGATTAGTACTATATCTGGTGTCATTAACCTTATCGAAGGCTCCGGCAGAGCACACATAATATTATCTTCGGGTACCCAACTAACTATTGATAATGCATTATATTCAAGTAAATCCAGAAGAAATTTACTTAGCTTTAAAGATATTCGAAAAAACGGTTACCACCTAAAAAAATATCTGAAAATAATATTGAATATCCTCAAAATACTTCAAACAAAAATGGTCAAGAAACCATCGTTGAACAATTAGAAGCTTTATCCTCTGATTGTATTGTACTAATATCAATCCTATCGAATCATACATGGTGAGTAACCAAAAGCTGTTAGATAAAGACACATTCAATATATGGCATGACCGTCTAGGTCACCCTGGTAGCATAATGATGAGACGAATAATCAAAAGTGCAACCGGGCACCCTCTCAAAAACTTAAAAGTTTTACTACCACAGGACTTATCATGTGTAGCATGCTCTCTGGGCAAACTTATAACTCGGCCCTCACAAACTAAATTGATACATGAAACCCCATCGTTTTTAGAAAGAATCCAAGGGGATATTTGTGGGCCTATTCATCCTCCGTGTGGACCATTCCGCTATTTCTTGGTCTTAATAGACGCATCCTCAAGGTGGTCACATGTGAGCCTTTTAGCTACTCGAAATGTAGCATTTGCCCGACTTTTAGCTCAAATCATACAATTGAGAGCCAATTTCTCCGATAATCAAATTAGAAACATCCGGATGGATAATGCAGGAGAGTTCACATCTCAATCTTTTAATGACTATTGTATGTCAATCGGGATCAATGTTGAACATTCAGTACCTCATGTTCACACACAAAACGGTTTAGCTGAATCTATGATCAAACGATTACAAATAATTACTAGACCACTCTTAATGAGATGTAAATTACCATCTTCTGCATGGGGCCATGCTATTTTGCATGCCGTTGCACTGATTAGATTGAGACCAACTGCTGATCACGAATACTCCCCATTGCAACTGGTCTCCGGACGAGAACCAAGTTTATCCCACCTTAGAAATTTTGGTTGTGCGGTATATATACAAATACCGCCACCACAACGTACTACAATGGGACCCCAAAGAAGACTGGGTATCTATATTGGTTTTAACTCCCCGTCCATAATTAAATATTTAGAACCGATGACGGGAGACATGTTTACAGCACGGTATGCTGACTGTCATTTTTATGAAACGATGTTCCCAGTCTTAGGGGGAGATAAGGACAAAGAAAGACTGGTAACACAAGAAATAACGTGGAATGCATCATCGCTATCAAATCTCGACCCCCGAAGTGGTCAATGTGAATATGAAGTCCAAAAGATCATACATTTGCAAAGAATAGCGAATGAACTACCAGATGCATTCACATACACGAATAAAGTGACAAAGTCACATGTACCAGCATCAAATGCACCTGCTCGAATTGAAGTAATCCCAGAAGCGATTACTATGCAACGAAAGCGTGGGAGACCAATCGGTTCCAAAGACAAAAACCCACGGAAACGAAAAGAGCAAAGTAACGTAGTTGGTGAAAACTCACAAAAGATTAGAAGTGAAACCCCGGTAGAGGTAAATGTCCCAGAAGAGACAACTATGAATCCAGAGGAAAATGAAGTTTCAAAAGAAACGCCGGTACCGAACGAAAATGAGATCTCTATTAATTATGTACAAGATAGTACAATGTGGAACCGGAATAAAACACGTGTTGATGATATATTCGCATATGCTATAGCAACGGATGTAATCAATGAAAATGATTACGTACCAAAACCTTTAGAAGAGTGCATGCACAGAAATGATTGGCCAAGATGGCAAGAAGCCATAAACGCCGAATTGAATTTTTTTTTGGGTAAAGGGTTACCCCTGGTGAATTTTATAAATCAACCAATAAAAGTACAAGGGTATGCCAGTGCGGACATACCAACTAGGCTTGACATACCAAGCCTAGGAAAACCAAAAACAGCAACTACGAACAAAACCATAAGAAAACAAAAACCAGAAAACACGGCCCTACCACATCATAAGCTACAAAAACCAGAACCCTATATCTAGCCTGGGTCAATCTCGGCTTCACTAGGAATAAGATTCCACTTCTTTAGCAATCTCTGATTACCGGTGCCACTTTTGAACTTGAACCCCATCAGCCTTAGCCGAACCGTACCCATAATCTTCTCGAAAACCGACTCCACATTAGCCTTCGTGTTGGAGAATAAACGATTATTCCGCTCTTGCCATACAAAATACGTAGAAGCCGCAATGACTAGCTTACCTACAATATCCTCCGTCTTCTTTGAACTCGCATTTTGATCCAACCAACCCATGATAGAGTGCCACGAACCATCAATACCTTCCATGTTCACCATTGACTTGACAGTAAGCCACACTTGCTGCGCAAAGGAACACTGAAAAAACAAATGATCTCTTGAATCCCTGTCTCTCGTGCATAACAGACAGCACATAAGCCGCAAATTGGTTTCACTCCCCGCCTCCCAAACAGCTAATCTATCTTGAGTCTTGAGCTTATTATTGATAACCAACCATAGATGAAAAGAATGCCTTGGAATACATTGGCTAAACCAAACCCCGTTAACCCAAGTAACCGATTGTTTCCGACTTCGAATACTATGCCTCACCTCTAGCGATCTGAACGGCCTATTGTTACCATCCAAGTCTTTCCAGGTTGTACTATCCTCCATATCCTGAATCAATTGAGGAACAATTAACCCAATTAACATTAGATAAATATCATACCAAGCACGAGGCCACTTCCATTGGCCATTATCATCTATTAAATCCGCAATCGAAGAATTTAAATGAAATCCCGCATTTGCTATATTTCGAGGAGTAATAAACGAATTCAACAGACAAATCTGGTTCCAATTATTGCTCCATGCATTGGTCTGAGCACCATTTCGAATAATTTTCCAAACAAAAGGCCGAATAGTAGCTCGAATCGCCAAGATTTTCCTCCAACCCCAACTAATACTACCCCGTGGTTGAACATCCCACAAGCTTCTGCCATTTAATTTATGAGAATGTATCCATTGGACCCAAAGGGATTTCCGTTTAGTGAGAATACTCCAGACATGATTAGCCATTAGAGCTTTGTTAACATCTGATATGCTCCGAATCCCCAAGCCGCCTTCATCCTTCGGTAAACAAACCTCGGCCCAAGCCACGTTACCTTTAGCCCTCCCCTGATTATTAGCATTCCACAAAAACCGACGCATTAGCTTCTCCAGCTCGTTTGTGACTCTAGTAGGAATAATGAAGACGGAAGCCCAGTAAATATGCATCGAAGACATAACTGATGTAATTAGTTGTAACCTCCCAGCAAAGGATAGCGATTTGTTCACCCAATTATCTATCTCTTTCTCCACTCGATCAACTAGCGGCTTACAATCCTTATACATCAGTTTAGTGGATATTAGCGGCACCCCCAAATACCAAACAGGCAACGTCCCTTGGTTAAAAGGCATAACTTGAAGAATTTCCTGCTTGACAAGATGCGGAACATTGCAGAAATACACCGTACTCTTGGCTGGACTCGGCTTAAGACCCGAAGCATTAGTGAACTGCTCAAGGGCATCCCTAACCTTCTTGACCGAAATGATATCTCCATGCACAAAAATGGATAGGTCTTCTGCAAACGCCACATTAATAATCTTTTGTTTCACACATTGAGCATGGAATTTGAAACCTGTGCCAGGGCATGCACCACGCTGAAGAAGTAAGGAGAGGATTTCCATAACCATCATGAAAAGATATGGTGACATAGGGTCTCCCTGTCTTAGCCCCCTTGTGCCTCTAAAGTACCCATGAAGATTACCTTGAATACTTAAGGAGTATGTAACTGAGGTTACACAAGCCATAATCCACCCGTATGTAACCCAAAACCATGAAGAACACTCTCCAAAAATGCCCAATTGACTGTGTCATAAGCTTTTTGTATATCAATCTTGAATGCACATCTAGCAGGCCCCCGGTTCAGATGGTAATTATGCATTAACTCTTGAGTCAGCAAGATGTTATCTGAGATTTTCCTTCCCGGGACAAAAGCCGATTGATTTATGCTAACCAGCTTACCCAAACTACCTTTTAATCTATCCGTAATGATCTTGCTAATACATTTATATAAGACATTGCAACACGAAATAGGTCGATAATCTAGCACAGAATCAGGAGTTTCGACTTTAGGAACTAGAGCCAGGATCGTATTGTTTGATTGTTTCAGGAGCTTACCATTCTCGGAGAACTCTAAGACCGCATTCGAAACTTCATTGCCCACAATATCCCACACACTCTTGAAGAAGGCCGATGTATAACCATCAGGCCCCGGGGCTTTATTCTCCGCAATACTAAACATAGCGTTTTTCACTTCTTCACTAGTAACCTGACGGACCATTGCACTCGCATCATTAGAACTCAGCACATTCATACCCAGCTCCTCCATATTAATGCTCGAAAATTGATCCTCTTGACCCAAGAAATTTTCATACTGCTGAACAAGGGCTATGGGCACACTATCTCCTTCAAACCGATTACCTGCTACATCTTGTATAGACTGAATTCTACTACGGGCGTTCCTGCATTTAAGCATGTTATGGAAAAAAGCCGTGTTCGAATCGCCAGCACACAACCACTCGACCTTAGACTTTTGTTTTAAAAAACATTCTTCATCGTAAGAAGCCATTTTGAACTGATTAAGATAATCGGCTTCCTTCTCTCTCAAACCGACATCTAACGGGTTAACATCAATTTGCTTCTGAACATCATCCAACTGTTTCCTAAGCTCCAAAACTTTTTCATGCAGATTACCTTGCTTGAACAAAATTTTACGCATAAACGGTTTCAGATTACGAAGCTTCTGAGTTACCGAAAACATTGTGAATCCCTCAAAGCTTCCGGAAACATCTCAATGAATTTCAAATTACCCATAACCCGATCTATCTTTTTTAGCAAGCCAATACCCTTCTTTGGTTTCTGGTTCCACGTATAGTGCAACCCATGACCCATAATATCAACAAGCTCTGTATACTGAACACAATCATGGAATTCTCTCATGCCAATAGAACTCGTCGAAGGCCCATACAAAGAATCTTCCACATGAAGGGCCGAATTAAAATCCCCCATGACAACCCAAGGCTTATCATGGCAAAGGCTTTTGTGCATACATAGATTTTCCCATAAGCATCTTCTCTCCTGATAAGTATTCTTAGCATAAACAAAGGAGCTGAAAAAAGGATCATTACCATTTTTAGGACATATTTGAGTATGAATAATTTGGTCCTCTAGAGACAAGACCACAAGATCCACAACATCCATGTTCCATCCTATGATGATTCTAGTACCACGATCACACACATCACCATTCGACGTCTAAGCCCAATTACGAAAAACAGCTTTACACACCTTAGCTAAATTTGTAACATCCACGTGAGACTCCAGAATAGCACAAACAGCTAACCGACCATTCGACTCCAGAATAGCACAAACGCCGAATTGAATTCGCTCGAAAAGCGACATGTTTTCGGACCTGTAGTCCGAACGCCCATAGACGTCAAACTAGTAGGTTATAAATGGGTGTTTGCAATAAACAGAAATGAAAAGAATGAGATTGTACGATATAAGGCTCGACTTGTAGCACAAGGGTTTTCCCAAATCACAGGAGTTGATTATGAGGAAACGTATTCCCCTGTAGTAGATGCGATAACCCTTAGGTTCCTAATCGGCCTCACAATCTCTGAAGGACTTCATATGAGACTAATGGATGTCGTCACTGCATACTTATACGGGACACTTGAAAATGACATCTACATGAAAATCCCTAAAGGATTAAAATTGCCTGAAGCATTAAAATCAACACCTCGAGATATGCGTTCTATAAAGCTCTAGAATCTTTATATGGTCTCAAACAATCTGGTCGTATGTGGTACAATCGACTTAGTGAATATCTCGAAAAAAGAAGGATACAAGTCTGATGTAATCAGTCCATGTGTTTTTATAAAAAGATCACTCTTAAATTTCACTATAATAGCAGTCTATGTTGATGATATCAACATCATCGGATCTCCTGAAGAGATAGAGAAAGCTGCTCAGTTGTTAAAGAAGGAATTTGAAATGAAAGATCTTGGTATGACGGAATTATATATCGGACTACAATTTGAGTATCTGTGCAATGGCACATTTGTCCATCAATTAAGCTACATCTAGAAGATGTTAATACGTTTCAATATGGGTAAAGCACATCCGTTTAGCGTACCTATGGTTGTCCGACCGCTAGATCCACACAAGGATCCTTATCGCCCTCAAGAAGAAGGCGAAGAAGTACTTGGTCCAGAAGTACCGTACTTAAGCGCGATCAGTGCCCTTATGTATCTCGCAAATAACACAAGACCTGACATTGCATTTGCAGTACATGTACTAGCGAGATACAGTTCGAATCCAACACGTAGACACTGGAATGCTGTATAACATATATTCTGGTATATATGCGGGACACAAGACTTAGGTCTTTTCTATCAGAAAGATCAAAAGTCCTAGCTCGTTGGGTATGCTGATGTCGGATATCTATCAGATCCTCACAAAGCAAAATCTCAGACAGGTTATGTATTCACATACGACGGCACAACAATTTCTTGGAAGTCAACTAAGCAAACACTTACAGCAACATCATCAAATCATGCTGAATTGATAGCACTATATGATGCTGGTCAAGAATGTGTGTGGTTGAGATCAATGATTAATCACATACAAGAAGCATGCGGATTAGAACATATCAAGAAGGAGCCGACAATTATTTATAAAGACAATGCTGCTTGCATAGCTCAGATCAGAGAAGGTTACATCAAGGGTGATCGAACAAAACACATCTCACCAAAGTTCTTCTCAACATATAACTTGCAAAAAGAAGGGGAAATCAATGTTCGTCAGATCAAGTCAAGTGAAAATCTAGCAGACCTGTTCACAAAATCTTTACCTAGAAGCAGTTTCGAGCAGTTATCACACAAGATGGGTCTTCGTAGATTGAAGGATGTTTGTTGAATTCAGGGGGAGAATTATACACGCTGTACCCGTTTTCCCTTAACTAAGTTTTGTCCCACTGGATTTTTCTTAGTAAGGTTTTTAATGAGGCAGCATAGCTGATCCAGTAGTATCAGTTTATTTATTCAGGTCCTGAAGTACCTATTTAACATCATCCTGAAGTATGTCGTTAAACTGTGTATAATTCTAAATGTCTGAGGGGGAGTGTCATAAACCAGACATTTTAGGCCCAACCCATTGCTTATGGGCTTTAGGGTTTATTGTTTTGTTTATCTATATGTTGTAATGTTGAATAGAATGAAATATGAGAATTCAGTTTATCTCTATTTTCTCTCTGGTTTTTATCAATGTTTTCTTAAATAAACATGAAATACATTATTTTTAGGTAAAAATTAAGTTTATACATATTTTCCAAGTTAAACTTGAAAATATATTATTTTTGAGATTTATAGGAAAATATAAATATTTTTGCCAAGGGAAAAATTATAAATAATTTTTCTATGTAATATTTCTTAAAATATATATTTTGGGAATATGTATTGATGGATTTTTTAGAAATATTATTCCGTAAAAGTTAATACAAAAATTAAGTATAAAGATACTTAGTAAACACAATAAAAATACGTATTCTCGTATGTATAAATATACACCGGAATACGCCACCAATACTTGGTAAAAATTATACAAGTATAAGAATACGAGTAGGAATACACCCACCCTTGGGGAAGTTATACATGTATAAATACTTAAAAGTGTCAAGTTAAAATATATTATTTTAACTAATATTCCAAAAAGTGTCAAGTTATACATGTATAAATACTTAAAAGGCGAAATTAGGTATGAACCACGGGACCTATTTGTATAATTTAAGTTAAAATATTTACTATTTTAACAAATAATTATATAACTTGGAATAATATTGATGACACAAAGAAACGTAACTCAAAGACACTAATTAATACTAAGCCAAGGCACGACCCGCCCGTCTAATAAACCGTAGTACGTTGTAGGTAGTCGTGCACACAAGTAACAACTTTGGGTTACGTTGGATACGAAGAACGCAAGATTGTGAGTTAATGTCCCCCTTTTCTTTTAACTGTTCTTGTTTTATAACTTCGGGGGTGAAGTACATGTTACAAATTGTTTATAACGATTACAAATGGTATGGTTAGCTAAGGAATGAACTATTAGATCATGTGAATGTGTAAGCGCACACTTAAGACCATTAATCCTAGTATAAGGACCGAGGGACACGAGTGATAGATCTATTTGGGTGTAGCGAGCCCACACCCATGAGGACTGGGGTTTGGCCCATGAGGTGACTATGTCTTCCAGCCGGAAGCCCGGAACAAAATCTGCTAGGTTTGAGCCTTCCTACGCCGTTGCACACATGTTAATGGCCTTGCAAACCATTAATTGATCTGTTTCCTTGTTTGCTTTCATACCGGGTTTACAAAACATACATACTTACAATGATTACAAAGTTTTATTCGTGCACACATACAAACAGATGAACTCGCTCAACTTTTGTTGATGTTTTCAAATTACATGTATTTCAGGAAACTTAGTATGGATCAGGCGGGCGTTGGAAGTTTTCAAGGGTTGCTTGGAATAAAAGATGTCATCCGGTGTAGAAGGGTTTGGAGTGTGTATCTTATCCTGGATAAGATACATATTTCAAAGCCTAGTTTTTATTAGTGTCTTTTGTCGAGTCCTTATGGAACTCTAAAACAATTTGAATGGTTTGTAATTCAGATTTGAAGTCTGTGTTTGGATTTTAAGACAATGTTGTTGTGATGTTTTAAACTTAATCTATGGATGGACATTTGGTTTTATCATATAGTTGTTTGTTATGGTTGAATGCAATGATATTAAGCAAGTCACACATAATCACGCTTCTACAAAAGTCAGGGTGTGACAGTTTGGTATCAGAGCTTCGATTATAGCGAACTAGGATTCTTTCTCGAGTCTAGACTACAATCATTTGGGCTCTCACGAAAATATTTTTACAACATGTTTTCATTGCATACACAAAACACCCAGATCCATGGAACAAACGTTTTACAAAAGGAAAGACAAGAAACACGATTGCAAGGTCACATTGGTGGTTTAGTCTGGGGTAGACTAGGAAAGATAGAAATGTTTCATGAAAGATAATGTGGAAACATGATTGAGTGATAACTGACTTGATTGCATACTAAGTGTTAGTGGTTAATATATGTGCACATGTTATGATTGTTATATTACAGGCATTATGTCTTCTTCAGAGAGCGGGTTATCAGACGTTGATGATCCTATGGTTATCAGATGATGAGATTGCCCCTGAGCCAGAGATACTTACGTCAGACACAGAGAGTGACCCTGACATGCTATTGGGTGACGAGGACGACTTCCAGCCGTTCGCGTTTCCCGACTTTGGCGATGATTTACCGCTTGCTGATGGTATTCCAGACGAGGATCCTTTTCTCATTCCTATTCCAGTCCATGATCATCTCATCATTGGACATCCTGATGGTGAGCACATCGTGGCTCCGATCCTCGATCCTGTTCCTCTTGTGGTCATTCCGCCCGACGATTGGCCTTTTGACGATTTGTTTGACGATGACGTTGATTTGTTTGTTGACGGTCCTCCTGTCGACGCCCAGGGTGATGGAGAGATAGACGAGGATGTTATTGCTGTCCCACCTCCTGAGATTCCTGTCATTGAGGTATCCTCTGATTCTAGTTTGCACTATGTTTCAGACTCCTTTGAGTCTGTGATGTCCTCAGTTTTACAGGTGGTCGAATTGCAGCGTTACGCTACTGATTCTGACGATGATACGGCTATGTCTGCTGCACCATCTCCTCTACACGACCCCGAGCCTGGTCCTGAGCCAGATCTTGCTCCTATTGATCAGCCTGATGATGCACCTGCTGATCCTGAGCCGATACCCGATCCAGACCATGTTCCTTTTGGTTTACCAGACATTGCACCCCTTATACCTCACCCAGCTCCTGCACCTGTTGACCCTCCTTTTGTGGAGCCATTTATTCCTCCACCCGCACCCGCACCCGCTGATGTTGCTCCTCTCCCTCCTGTAGAGTCCGATGTCCATCATGTTGATTTACCTATAGTTTTCTTACAGGACATCCCTACACCCCGTCCAGGGGAAGGTACTTCAGGCCAGCACCCGCGTGACGATCATTTTGCTTCAGCAGCATCTTCTCAGATCCCACAGGCCGCATCTTTTGCTCCTTTCACTTCTTCGCCACTTGATGAGCCATTCCGATGTTTCCCACGGTATTCTATGCCGATCTCAGATCCCTATCACCCCTCTCATTTTGTTGGTTATACACGGGATGAGTTGCTTTTATCGCTTCAGCTTCAGTTTGAGGTTATGAGTCGCAGAGTTTTGGAGCTTGAGTTGACACCGCGTCCCCTACCGTGTCCTTGTCAGCCTGCTTTTGTTCCCCCTCCTTCATCACTGTCTCCTTTTGCTCATCCACCTGCTCCTTTTACTCGTTTTCCAGAGTTTGATGCCCGATTCCTTACTGTCGAGCAGTGTGACAACTCGTGTTTTAGAACTCCTTTGTGTGCTTTGATGTAAAATGTTTTGAACATTATGTGATTATGTGAATCATTGATTTAATGGAATGCTATGATATTGTGTTATGTGGATTGTGTAATATATGTATATGTAATGTAATCGCACAACACTAGTCCAATCGTACAAGCTCATTTGGGTCACACTCTTTGTACTCAAACCATAAGGGCAGTCTAGGATCGTTCGACTGACCCGAATGCGTCGTTCAGAGAGGTTCTGATCTATTTCAGGTGCGGAAAACAAGAAATAGACTTAGAAACAGCTAATTCTTCACTTTAACTACTGATTATATTGATAAAATCACGAATACAATTAGTCTTCACACCAGCAGCACTTCGGTATGGAATACAAGAACTCTTCTACTGATTTCGCTCCTGATAACCTATATATAGGCCCTTGATTCCGCTCGGAAGGACACGAGACAGTTGGAGCGGAATAAGAAGCTTGTGAGTCCGCTCGAAAGTGTCCACTTGACATTTGGAGCGGAATTAGCAGCTTGGAGCGAAATCAGCTTCCAAAACTCTAAACCTTGATATTTTCTCATAAAACGTGCCCTGATCTATACAATCTAATCTAAGACTCGATACAAGACGGAGTCGACAGATGTATGCACCAACAGACTCCCCCTCAGATGTTGACGAGTCGTACGTGTCGAGTCTTCACATCTTCAGTCTTGATCTGTCTCTGGGCTTCATTTTCTCTAACAGAATCAACAGACTCCCCTTAACAATGTGCTGGCATTCCTTTAGTTCTTCAGCATCATCTGCTTCAGGATCATTGTCTGACTTTCACAGGTACATGATTGTTAGCCTGGCTCAAATTTTGTCCACTGAATCGAAACTTGGCTCATGCTCTATCCACAGAATACTCAGGTATTGAAACCTGGCTCTCTTAAACACAAGCTTCTCAGGATCGATCAACTTGGCTCAGACTAGCACACAACTTTGATTCCAAGATCGTTATCTGGCTCTTTTTTAGCTCAGGATCTTTAAACCCAGCTCATACTTAAACCTGTATAAACTCTACCTCAAAGTAAGTTTTACAAATTTAAAATCACAAAGCATGCACTAAATTTAACTCTCCCTCAAATCAACCAGACTTCTGATGAACCAATTGAAAGATTATAATTCAAAAACATTTTGATCTCTAACACAGACTCCCCCTCACTACATGGTCATCATGTTTAGCACTTGGAATTTTGAAAATCAGCTTTCCAATATCAGTTGTCGAAAATCTTTTTGTATTTTTCAAAATTTATGCTAAAACACACTAAAATCTTTTTTGATTTTGAAATAAGAGAAATAAAATGCAGTAAAGTAATATATACAGACAATATTTTTATGAGACAAGTCACCAACTGTAAGGCCCCCAAACCGGGCTCCTTACCGTTGGATCACCTTACAGTGTACTATTTAAAAACATGACTTTTCTCAAAACACGCAGCGGAAATATTCGATTAAAAACAATACAAAGTTATTTCAAAAACTACATTTGTTTACAAGTCTCAAAACGTAACGAATGCCTTTCCACCACTATCATGAGTACTTCCTTCCGCTATCCAAGCGCAACAACGACTCGAATCTCACACCTGCAAATCAATCTAACATACATGCAAAAGTCAGCTACGCTGAGTGAGTTCTAACAGTTTAAGTTTAATAATTTGAAAGACATCACAAACGCTTTATTTAAGAACCAAAACATCACCGTTGTAAAATTATCAACATTTATTAAAATACACTAACAAATTATAAAGTTTAACGAATCCAACTCGTCACCCGTAACAAACCAAACTTCGCCCATAAGTTAGGTCCAATCATCTTACAAGTAATCCTTTCCGCTAAGGATCAGATTACTTAAACACCAAAGGACGACCCTAAAAGCAACTTAATTCATAGGCCAATTAACCACACTAACCCGTAACTAGGACATAACAATTAATGGCCAAAACTCAAATGTAACTTAACCACGTCTGACAACTACTCAATTTAACATCATTCGAGAACTACATAATGGAACATCATTCGTCACCGACGTCATTTATCATCATTCATCAACTACACAGATAATCACATTTACCCACCATTTAACTAGCGTGAAACACATAAGCAAATAAGGTGGGAACCTAACACATAATTAGGTCAAATCACTAAGAAGTGACCATAGCTCGTCTCATATTGCCGCATGTAACCTCCCTCTTTGGGTCAAGTTACTAAACTGCAGCCATCATCGTCTCCCGCATAAATCGTCGTTGCCACTAGGGCTAAAACATTGTCACAAATCGTGACCATCAACTAAGCACCTCAAGGGTGCTTCTCGTGACCTGACACCACCCTGAAGGTAACGCCGCCATCACAAGTAACTCGCATATCGTGACCTGACGCCACCCGGAAGGTAATGTGACAACCCTCACTAAACCAGGTATCCGTACGGTTTAATTAATAATTAATTACTGTGCTTGCTTGAAATTACTGATGAACTGCTACTTGATTTCTGATACTTGTATATTCCTGCATCATACTTTACATACCGTCACTACATTATTTACATACTGAACTCTAGTGACAAACATGATGCACAAAAGCACAGTAGCACTATGAACGGATAACCTATTGAGCATGCTGATGAAGCCAGCATCAGGCAGATATTGCCTCTAAGGCCTGTATGAGCCAGAAATATTTCACTACACCCATAGTGAGTGTAGGGACACAAGGGTTGTAGAACTGCGTCTCTAGGAATAAGATACAATGACAGGATGTGCCTAGGACATACACTAAGCACAAAACTCAGCACTTTAATCAACAATTCAGCTTTTAGCTCACTAATAAAGTGCCAAAACATGAGAAAAATATTACTAGACACTTTCCAAAGTGTCGGGAATAAGTTGTGTCACTAAAAATGGAATTAACGACACTCTAAAGCTTTGTTAAGCGCTTTAACGGATTACTATCCAACCGAACAACTGGACTATACCCGGAACATGAAAATATTGTCATTAACATTATTTGTCTTTTTCTGAGTCAGTTAGGGTCCCTGAATACCCTAACACCCGCTATAAAGCACAACACACAACTAACCGGGTTAATACTTAACTAACCTAACTAACCTAACTATTATCTAACTAATAGTTACAAATGAACTAGAACCCCCCCCCCCCTAGAAACCGTCCCCATCTAGGGGACATACTTGGTACACTTTTGATTATTTTATTTTTGGATGTTTAATATCTAAGAAACACAAAAACCATTGGATCTTAATCTCACAATTGTCTATAAGTACTAAAGGTTGCACATATGATTATTCACCATCCAACATCTCAACAAAACACCTCTCCCCTTGCTCTATAAGCTTCGGCCGAGATCCCCTATATACATCCAACCATTTTTCGAGTTTGATCTTCGCATTCCAACATCACACAAGCATTAAGGATCACGCATAAGGAGTCTTGGTGCACTTGGAGCTCGAAGGACCTCATTCTCTTGCTTTTATCCACCCTATTTGCGCTTAGATTCTTCCCTAGCCTCGAGCTAGTGGTATGTTACTTAAAACACCTTTTCGAACTATTTTGAAGTGGTTAATATGATGTGTAACGGTTAAAACTCGAAATCTTACAAGATGATGCTTTAAAGTTTACTAAAAGCACTTAAAAAGATGATTAAAAGCTTATAAGTTGTGTAAATGTTGTAGTAACTAAATTGTGTGGTTATTCGGACCCGATCTATGTTGTGGTAGCTCGGATCATCATTTAACCCGGGTTGGTCATGATCATGGATCATGACATAAGGTTGTTTTGAATGAAGCAAGGGTTGAAGGGTGAAACTCTACCACACACGAATCATGAACTTGTGTAAAAGCGTTTTTACTTGTAAAATAGTGTTTAAAACTAGTAGATCTACGTATCTACAAGTGGTATTTTCAAAGGACCGAGTGTCAAGAAAATCATGTTTTCTAAAGACGGATCTTATGATAACTAGAATGATTTTTAGAACACACAAGTGTGTAAACACTTGTGTAACGCAAAGTTTCGACAAAACAACTATTTTTGTAAAATTTACAAGAAGATGTAAAGACGGACTTTCTATAAAAACGGGGTTTTTACGAAACTAGATTGATTTGTATAAAGATCCGCTAAAAGTAATGAGGTTACTACATAGTTTTGGAAAAACTACAAGTTCATGAAACTTTTGCGAAATATATGTTTCTTAACTAGTTTGTTGATATATTGAATATTGTTTTGATTAAATAAGAAAATTGTTGGATTGATTTGTAAAAGAAAATGATACGCTTGAAAGCGTGGCCACCTCCAGTTACAGAGGAAACTCTGGCGAAATTTTTCCAAAAACCTAACACTTAGAATTATTTTCACCATAAGTGTTAGAGATACTTTTCGACATGTTTTCAAAATATAAGTTTCGCCACGATTTTATTTACAAAATATCGGAGGTGGGATTTTCACAAAATTAAACGTGATAAATATATATTTAGTAAATATATTTTTCACAACGCTACTTGTTAATTATTTTGTGAAGTATATAATATTATTTTTAGAGTAAAAATAATATTATCGAACGTTAACGAATCCAAAATAATACGAACGCTTTCACAATGAGTATATAAGTTACACCGGTAATTACTATTACCACTCGATCGTTAAAACGTAACTTACGCAATTTAAAGAAATAATTATGAACGCGTATAGTTGCCAAAGTATTATTTTGGGAGAATTTTGTGAAGTAAAGATATAATATTTTTGAGAAAAATATTTATATTTTGGAATTAGAAATAAATATATATTAAGTGAGACTTAATAATATATCACGAACGCACATGTATTAAATCCCCCATCCTTGGGAAGGAAAATAATTACCAAGTATATACGGAATGTAAACATGAAATAGTTGTCTAACTATTTTCCTAAAACGTAAACCATAAAGCTAAGGCACGGCCGTCCGTCTAATAGAGTTAGAACTTGTAGGTCGTTGCACAGCTGCTTGCTTTCGGAGACATACTTGGTAGAGACGCACCGTTGTGAGTTCATGTCCCCCTTTTCTCTTAACTGTTTTCAGTTTTCTAAACTGCGGGGGTGAAATACATGTTACTTTGATTATGAATACTTTATACATGGTATGGTTAGCGTAAGGAGGGTTACTATTTAGATCATGTGAATGGGTAGGCGGAAACTTGAGGTCATTAATCCTCAGGGTAGGACCGAGGGGCAGGAGCGATAGATCTATTTAGGTGTAGCGAGCCCAGTCCCAGGCCCAGCATAACGGACCTCGGGATGACTTTGTACCCGGCGCATAAATCTGCTAGGTTTGAGCCTTCCTACTTGCATTTCACACATATCAATGGCCTTGCAAACCATTGGTGATCTCTTTTTCCTTATTTGCTACATACCAGGATTTTGATAAATACAAAGGTTTATTTACTCACTTACACATGAACTCGCTCAACATTATTGTTGATTTTTCAACTTACATGTATTTCAGGGAATTAAAAGATCCGGCACGGTATGGCACGTTTTCCCGCTGCACTAGTACGAGGTCATCCGGGTTTAGGGAATGTGACTCTTTCCTGGACAAGTCACAGTCCTTAAACTGTGTTTGTGTTATGTTGATGTTTATGTTTGTTGAACAATGTTAAGGTTGTTAGGGTGTTTTCCCGTTAAAACAATGTTGTTGTTTTTGGATTTTAAAACTTAATCGAAGGGATGATCTTGCATGGTTTTTATTCATATAGCTTTGTTATGGTTAAACTATGGTATTAAGAAGTCTAACCAAATTAACCACGCTTCCGCAAAGCCAGGGTGTGACAGGTAACGCCGCCATCACAAGTAACTCGCATATCGTGACCTGACACCACCCTGAAGGTAATGCCGCCATCACAAATAACCCGCATCTCGTGAACTGACGTCTCCCCAAAGGTAAGGCCGCCATCACGGGTAACCCACGTCAAGCACCTCAAGGATGCTAATTCACTTAAAGCACATAGATACACATACAAGGTTGGAAGCGCATCAACTACCCGGAAACTACTACCTTCACGTTCCCGCTACCACTAAGGTTCGAAAACAACTATGATAGAGTTACCAATTAAAATTTATCACGACACAAGTAGTGCTTTAAATATCAACATCTACCACGCCCCATACCTATACGACCTTGACATTACTAAATAAAACGTCATACGCCTACGCCGGACTAATAAAGCCCGATTAATCACTACGTCGTATAAAAATATTGTTTGTAAAAAAATGTTTATAAAACATTTTTATTGCATAACTCGTTAATATATATAAAACACATGACATGTATAAAACATGTGAAAAGCATGTATGCTAGCCCCAAAAATATTTAAGAAAAAGGGGATTAGAACTCACTGGTTGCAAAGCTTCCAAATCCACGAGCTAACCGTCTCAAACTACGCCCTCAAACGAAACCTCAATAAAACGCATAAACCGTTGAATGCTACTAGAACGAGTTAATGCGCGGAACTTAAGATGGCGTCAACAATCTAGAGGCTCTCAAACGACATCATATAACTCAAACCATTTCACGTCTGAATCATTTATATTTTAGTATGCATCCATGCTCCAACCATCTTCATGCATAATATAAATAAATCCCCAAGTCAAAAATGGTTTCACCATAAAAAAACTCATGCATGGAACTACCAATGTCAACGTTGTTGACATCCATGTAATGCATGGATAACCATGCAAATCTCATACTATTACATGTTTTATACTTCATTCCTTTTTTTTCCAAGATTCACCACAACATCACCATCTTTAAATCCATGCATAGGGATCATTACACAACATATTCATTAAACAACATAACCTCCTAAATTGTAACCAGTAATCACCTCCTTGCATACCCATCAAGAATCCCATGCGACACCATAGTAAATCATATGTTTATAGATTCTAATCCATCACTCCATACTCCCAAAGTCTTAATTCAATTACCAAACCTTATTATGCAACCTGCGCGCACACACACACCCCGCCAGACGAAAAGTCTTCTTGCTCCCCATGTAATTCATCAACAATCCCGTTACCGCTTTCGCCGCCTTTGATGAGCGCGTCCATGGCCGAACGCATCCCATCGGCTTCATCCTTGAATTATCTTCTACTTCATGTGACACCTGATATCACCATCGTCTTCTACATAATCATATAACATTAGCACAACACCAACTCATAAACATACATTAATACGCTTCCATGGAACACTTTAATCTTTATCACCTACAACATCACGACATGATCACTACCGGAACCAACTGCCACCATATACCATCTCCGTCGCACACGCACCTTTCATGCTCAACCGAGCCTGTATCCGAGTAACCGACACCGTCGTTACCTTCACTGAGCCTTATCTCCATTATCGCCATCGCACCTCACCATCCTACCCCGTTCATATCATCATCCTACACACCGTCACATACAATCGTACGTCTTCACAACTCAAAACCACCACCGAAACCAAGACCCCATCCGACTCCGACATTCAGACTAGACATACTATAACGAGCAATTAAGAGGGTTGGTTACCTTAATCGTGATCTGAAAGCAGAAACTCGAGCCGCGTCCCTTCTCCTCGTCATCCTCACACTCCGCTCGAACTCTATCTCTCTCTTTTGATAACTGCCGTAGCTTTACACTTAGGGTTTTCTTAAAACAAGCATGATGATTACAATTTGCACAATCGCCCCTCCATTTAATAAGAAAGTAAAGTGGTCCGTTGGTTTATGTGACCATATTTAATAAGGCCCCTTCTAACTTTTTTTTTGATGCCTTTGGACCAACGAAGTTAGTTGACATCGCACACTTATCGTGTCTATATTACGAATATAAAAACCGAACGCAGAACTAGAAATTCAGGGCGTTACAAGTCTACACCCCTTATAAGAGGATTCGTCCTCGAATCCTGTCTGTCACCGACCAAGCGTACCCACATTCTCATCTACAATTGCATTCCCTTACATCCGCATCTTTGAGTGACATCTAGTCACTGTCGTAAAGGTCATTATCATTGCCTTGTTCCATAATCTAATTACCATCCATGGTGTTCAATGTAGTCGTCTTCACCTCTATTTACCATCCGTGGTGTTCAATGTAGTCTTCTTCACCGCCTGCTTTCAACTTTGAGGTTATAATCACTTGGCTATTACTATCCTCATACGGCTAGTCATTCGACATCTTGCCCAAAAGGCATTCCAATCTTGTGATTCACATGTATGCTTGTTCATCACTATAAAATGACCTTTCATAGTTCCAAACGCATTGACCTTCACATTGAGGTTCCATCAAAAGCAACCAATCTTCTTATCATCATCTACACCATCACCAATGACTACGCCCGCTTTATTGTTGATAACCTCACACCACACTCGTCCATCATGTCGAACTCGTTCTCATCCTTAACTCATAGGTACGTCCATTGTCATATCTCAAATTGCCTCGATGGTTTCGCGATCGAGACCGCCACCACCCATCGCAAGCCCAATGTGTAACTTATACTCAATCGACACTACGATCATCGAACCTCGACGATTTCCCAAAATTTTATACACAACCTTCCCCGTTAACCACAAAGACAATTCTTCCAACTCCATCGATGACTTTCAGGAGTTCATCCATAACTCTTCATACATCTACTAATGTAGGCACCGCTTTCATCTCTAAGTTGAAGACCTCTAGGAGCTGGTGCATGACTTCTCATATGTCTGTTCACATAGGCACCATACCTACCATTGAAATTGTCGTCGGCACCTCCGAATGTAAAGTTCGTCAATTGCCCTCATTTCCTACTAGAGTGAAGCTTCCGTCATTTATCACATTCGTCTGCCGCGATGTGCCAACACTAGCATAATCGACTTTCAAAGTCTCGAAAAGATGCGCCCATCAAATATCCCACCATAGGCTCTTCCCGAAGGTCGCCACGTCACATCGTTACTTTTGGATGAATTCCTCAACATCCATGCTGTTCCTTCATAGTCGCCCAGGGAACCACTCGTGCAGGCAAAATGTGTCTCGTATTGACGCGTGTAATCTCGCCCATGGACTTCGTGGTTTACAGCCTAGATAGTGTGCATAATTGCCACATAAAGTTTCACTGCCATACATTTGATAAAAGCATCCGAACGCCTCTAAAATTATCACCACATCATTGGTCGCGAAAAGATCAAAAAAATATAAGGGTATTGCATCAAGCACAAACACGATACGTTCTACACAAGACTAATGGTGCTAAAACTATATCGTCACCACATTCTAAACAACAAAGCATAAAACACTAGCTTTACAGTAGCCCACTGCCCACCTCTTACGTCATACACTCAAACTCTAAACTTGTATAAATACACTTATTTCATTTTGTGGCTACCGCCACCCGTCACTCATATATTCGTATAATATTCATGTGGTCGTACCTATCTTGGGCCATACCAATCATCATACTAGACACCATAGTTAGGATAGACATGTCTTCACAATTTCTATAGATTACGTTAAAGTAACCATTCACATAACATCACCTTACACGTCATACATGCGCAAAGCGCAATCAGGTCTATAAGTACAGACCATGTCTATACAGGTCTAATCACTTAGAGCGATCGACAGTGACCGTTATACTACATCCAATATACTGCTAATGCAAACTCAAGCCATTCAAGCATTGCCACATGACCACGTATAACTACACATAATCCGACAACAACCATAGATGTAAGCACCAACAACTAAATTACAAAATGCACGCAACAATACTCATATACGGCTCACTGTTAATTTAATAGACGATAAAAAGATTGAAATATCATCTAAAGGCATAATGCTACCATTAACCTATGACCAACCACCCACCCAAGGCAGAACATTCGCATGATTCATTTCAGGTAAACATTCAGAACATAGGAAGTAACAATAGACCGCCAACAACGTTGATCAAGTGCTATCGGTTGTCCGTGTTACCGCAGACGTTCTAAACATTTCCCGTCATGGTCACACTAATGTTTCACCTTCCACGCAATGCAGGCACACAACACAAAGAAATTTCAATTATTAGACACAACACGTCGGACATACCTCTTGGCTCGCAGTTACTCGTGGTGGCATTCATTACTTTGGTCCCATTAGGGTTTAAGTTTAGGCATCCAAGTATGCCTATTTCTCTTAAACCACTGTTCTGATACCAACTTGTAAGGCCCCCAAACCGGGCTCCTTACCGTTGGATCACCTTACAGTGTACTATTTAAAAACATGACTTTTCTCAAAACACGCAGCGGAAATATTCGATTAAAAACAATACAAAGTTATTTCAAAAACTACATTTGTTTACAAGTCTCAAAACGTAACGAATGCCTTTCCACCACTATCATGAGTACTTCCTTCCGCTAGCCAAGCGCAACAACGACTCGAATCTCACACCTGCAAATCAATCTAACATACATGCAAAAGTCAGCTACGCTGAGTGAGTTCTAACAGTTTAAGTTCAATAATTTGAAAGACATCACAAACGCTTTATTTGATAACCAAAACATCACCGTTGTAAAATTATCAACATTTATTAAAATACACTAACAAATTATAAAGTTTAACGAATCCAACTCGTCACCTGTAACAAACCAAACTTCGCCCATAAGTTAGGTCCAATCATCTTACAAGTAATCCTTTCCGCTAAGGATCAGATTACTTAAACACCAAAGGACGACCCTCAAAGCAACTTAATTCATAGGCCAATTAACCACACTAACCCGTAACTGTGACAACCCTCACTAAACCAGGTATCCGTACGATTTAATTAATAATTAATTACTGCTTGATTACTGTGCTTAACTGAAATTGCTGATGAACTACTACTTGATTTCTGATACTTGTATATTCCTGCATCATACTCTATTTACTGTCACTACATTATTTTACATACTAAACCTTAGTGACAAACATGATGCACAAAAGCACAGTAGCACTATGAACGGATAACCTATTGAACATGCTGATAAAGCCAGCATCAGGCAGATACTGCCTCTAAGGCCTGTATGAGCCAGAAATATTTTACTACACCCATAGTGAGTGTAGGGATACAAGGGTTGTAGAACTGCGTCTCTAGGAATAAGTTACGATGACTGGATGTGCCTAAAACATACACTGAGCACAAAACACAGCACTTTAATTAACAATTCAGCTTTTAGCTAACTAATAAAGTGCCAAAACATGAGAAGAATATTACTAGACACTTTCCAAAGTGTCAGGAATAAGTTGTGTCACTAAAAATGGTATTTACGACACTTAAAAGCTTTGTTAAGCGCTTTAACGGATTACTATCCAACCGAACAACCGGACTACACCCGGGACATAAAAATATTGACATCAACGTTATTGATCTTTTTCTGAGCCAGTTAGGGTCCCTGAACACCCTAACACCCGCGTTAAAGCACAACACGTGACTAACCAAGTTAATCCCTAAACCTAACTTAGTTAACCTAACTATATACTTAACCCCTAGTTGGAAATGGACTAGAACCCCCCCCCCCTCTCTAACCGTCCCCAACTAGAGGGGACACACTTGTACAAAATTTGATTATTATAATCTAATGTGTTTAAAATCTAGAAGACATATGATCTATTGGATAATTATCTCAAGCTTTGCCTATAAGATCTACACTAAACACACATAACTTTCACATTACACAACTCAACTTCAAACACTCCTCTCTCTCTCTCAAAGGCTTCGGCCGAACACCCCCTTGAACACACCACCATTTTCGAGTCTTGATCATTCCATTCCAAGGTTATACAAGCTTCAAGGATCACGCATTAGGAAGCTTGGAGCAAACGGAAGACGAAGGACCTCTCTATCTAGCTTTTATCCACCTCTTTTTCGCATAGATTCTTCCCTAGCCTCGAGCTAGAGGTATAATGCTTAAAACACTCTCTTGAACTAATCTAAAGCGGTTAATATGTGTTATAACGGTTAAAACTCGGAATCTTGCAAAATGAAACATTAAAGTCTACTAAAAATGCAAGTATTGATGGTTAAAAGCTCACTAGTTGTGTAAATGATGTAGTAATTGAAAGTTGTGATTATTTAGACCCGATCTATGATGTGGTAGCTCGGATCATCATTTAACCCGGTTTGGTTAAGGTCATGGATCTTGACATAAGCTTGTTTTGAATGGTACAAGGGTTAAAAGGTGAAACTCTACCACACGCGAATCATGAACTTGTGTAAAAATGTTTTACTTGTAAAATAGTATTTAAAACTAGCAGATCTACGTATCTGCAAGTGGTATTTTCAAAGAACCAAGCGTCAAAGAAAATCATGTTTTCTCAAAATAGATCTTACATTAACAAGCATGATTTTTATAAACCACAAGTGTGTAAACACTTGTTAAATAAAAAGTTTCGACAAAATAACAATCTTTGTAAAAGATGACGAGAAGTTGTAAAGATGGACTTACTCTAAAAACGAGGTTTTTACGAGATCAAATTACTTTATATAAAGATCCACAAAATATAATGGGATTTACACTATAGTTTCGGAAAAACTACAAGTTCATGTGACTTATGCGATTTACATACTTGTCGACTAGTTTGATGTGTTGGAAGTTGTTGGATTGAATAAAGAAGTTGTTGAAATTGATTTTGTAAAAGAAAATGATACGCTTGAAAGCGTGGCCACCTCCAGTTACAGAGGAAACCCTGGCGAAATTTTTCTAAAAACATAACACCTAGAATTATTTTCACTATAAGTGTTGGAAATATCTTTTCGACATGTTTTCAAAATATATTTCGCCACGACTTTATTTACAAATATTCGGGGGTGGGAGTTTTACAAAATTAAACGCGATAAATATATATTTGGTAAAAATATATTTTCACCACACTGTTTTTGATTATTTTGTGAAAAATACATAAATATTATTTTTAGAGTAAAAATAATATTTTCGAACGTTAACAGATCCAAAATAATACGAACGCCTCTACGATAACTATATGAGTTACACCGGTAATTACTATTACCACTCGAACGCTAAAACGTAACTTACGCATTATACGGAAATATTTATGAACGCGTATTTTATCGACGTATTATTTTTGGGGAAAATTATGTGAAATAAAAATATAATATTTTTGAGAAAAATATTTATATTTTGGAATTAGAAATGAGTATATATTAAGTGAGACTTAGTGATATAATTTGAACGCACATGTATTGAATCCCCCATCCTTGGGAAGGAGATTAACTACCAAGTATATACGAAAAGTAAACACGGAATAGTTGTCTAACTATTTCCAAAAAACTTAAACTATAAAGCTAAGGCACGGCCGTCCGTCTAATAGAATTAGCACATGTAGGTCGTTGCACAGCTGCCTGATTTGGAGTACTTGGTAGAGACGCACCGATAGTGAGTTCATGTCCCCCTTTTCTCTTAACTGTTTTCAGTTTTCTAAACTGCGGGGGTGAAATACATGTTACTATGATTACGAGTACTTTTTACATGGTATGGTTAGCGTAAGGAGGGTTACTACTTAGATCATGTGAGTGGGTAGGCGGGAACTGGAGGCCATTAATCCTCATTGTAGGACCGAGGGATGTAAGCGGTAGATCTATCTGGGTGTAGCGAGCCCAACCCCAGGTCCAGCATAACGGACCTCAGGGTGACTTTGTGCCCCGACGCAAAATTGCAAGGGTTGAGTCTTCCTACTTGTACTTCACACATATCAATGGCCTTGCAAATCATTGGTGATCTCTTTTTCCTTATTTGCTACATACCAGGATTTTGATAAATACAAAGGTTTATTTACTCACTTTCGCATGAACTCGCTCAACATTATTGTTGATTTTTCAACTTACATGTATTTCAGGGAATTAAAAGATCTGGCATGGTATGGTACGTTTTCCCGCTGCACTAGTTTCCGAGGTCATCCGGGGTTTAGGGAATGTGACTCTTACCTGGACAAGTCACAGTCCTTAAACTGTGTTTATGTTTTGTTGTTTGTTGAACAATGTTCTGGTTGTTAGGATGTTTTCCCGTCAAGACAATGGTATTGTATTTGATTTTTAAAAACTTAATGGATGATCTTGCATGTTTTTAATTCATATAGCTTTGTTATGATTAAGCTATGGTATTAAGAAGTCACACCAAATTAACCACGCTTCCGCAAAGCCTGGATGTGACAGCTTGGTATCAGAGCTCTGATCATAGCGAACTAGGATTCTTTCTCGAGTCTAGACTATGATCACTAGGGCTCTCACGAAAACATTTTTACTGCATACCACTTAAGTCCAGATCCAAAACCTTTTTATAAACAAATGTTGAGCACATTTTATTTATTATTTTTAGGCTCAGTCTTAGAGGCTGAGGCTCGGTCTTGGAGGCCGAGGCTTGATCTTAGATATCGAGGTAGATGTTTATTGTTTTAGGCTCAGTCTTGGAGGCTGAGGCTCGGTCTTGGAGGCCGAGGCTCGATCTTAGAGATCGAGGTAGATGGCTAGTGAGACTAGGAAGAGTAGGCTCAGTCATGAAGGCTGAGGCTCGGTCATGGAGGCCGAGGCTCGATCTAGGAGGTCGAGGTGGATGATAGAGCAGTCTTAGAGACTGGGAAGAATTTGGCTAGTGGGACTAGGAATGTCAGTCTAGGAGACTGGGAGGCTAGTGGGACTAGGAGGATTACGTGATTTCTTACTTGGTGACTTATGTGATTACTTGATTGTATGACTGATTATTTGTGCATATTTGTGTTTATGTTACAGACTCATGGACTCGCCCGGTACCGGCGATTCGGACACCACCGGACCTATACCTGTAGTATCTGATGACCTCCCATCCTCAGAGCACGAGGTGCACACTTCTGACTACACCAGCACTGACGAGGACGATTTTCAGCCCTTCGCACTACCTGAGGGTGCTGATGAGCCTGCAGATGGCCCTCCCGCTGAGTACTTACCGTTAGTAGAGATTCCGGCTCCTATACCTTTAGCCGTTTATCCTGCGTATGATTTGCTTCTTGACGCCGAGGCTGACGGCGATATTGATCTGTATGACGATGAGCCCATAGAGGATGATGATTTTCTAGAGGATGAGATCCGGGACGCGGCCCTACTTCCTGCTGGCGATCTGCTGATGATCGCTGATGCTCCCGCCGAGGATTCGCCTGCGCATTCTCCGGTCCCAGACTCCTTTGAGTCTGTGGCATCCGCACCTTCCCACCCATTGAGCGCACAGCACTTTTCGCATGGTTCGGACCCCGACCAGGCATCCTCTGTTGCTCCTATTCCCAGCTTTGCGTTTGACCATGATGACATAGAGGATTCGGATCCTATCTTTCCTCCGGGATTCGACCCGGATCATGATATAGAGTTCATACCGATGGATTAGCCCATGGAGGATCCAGCTGACCCAGTCGATCCTATCGACCCCGAGTTCGATTTCGAGATGGCTTTTGATGATCCACAGCCTGCCATCGCCCCTGAGCAGGCAGCCGCTCTAGACCCTATGCCTGAGCATGACCCCGTACATGCTGGCATCCCTGTTGAGCCTGTTCTAGCTGACCCGCCTGTCGATGATCATCTGGAGGGTGATCATGTTATTGCTGCCGATCATGTCGATCCACCTCTTATTGCTGATATACCTGTTGATCATCCTGTCGATCACATTGCACCCGTTCACCCTATTGTTGCTCCCCCACCTGATCCCGTTCCACTAGAGCCCGAGCATGCACTGTTCGCGGCACACATGGATCCACCGGACGAGCACGCACAGCACGGATGGATTCCTGCTGATGAGGATGTTCCACCTATTCCCCCACACCACACTGATACACGACATGTTGATTTCTCTTTTCAGGTTCCTCAGTTTGTACCTCCAGCGAGACCTGGAGAGGGTTCGTCGGCCCATCCCTTTGGGCATATACCGACATCTGTTCCTGTTATGCCACAGTTTCCACCTGTTGTACCCCCTATCTCTCCTTTTCATGTGGCACCTTTTGATCCCACCAGTACGCCATTCTTTTGGCCGTCACCGCCTGTCATGCCACCTACTGATCCTTACCATCCATTCCATGTGGGACACACTATAGAGGACGTTTTGATGTCTTTGGTTTTTCAGCATGAGTCACACACGCAGCGTATCCAGGAGCTTGAGAGAGCTCAGCTGCCACCATGTTCGTGCCATGGTCAGACACACTCTCCTTTGCAGCCTTCTCGACCTGTACCCCCAGATTATGCTGCACGCATCTTTGCTTTAGAGCAGCAGGTCGCTTCGTTCATCCGTACTCAGAGAGCCATGGAGGAGGACTGGCTCCAGTTACGTCGTTTGTTTTACACTCACTTTCCCCCTCCTCCACCTCCATCTGTATAGAGCTCATCAGTACTTTTTGGGTAGACATTGGTGAGAGGACCGCGATTGCTTTTGACTGCACAGCCTTTTTGGAGACTACATGATGATTCTGACTTTTGTTGATGTATTTGATATATTTGACACTGACTTGATATAGTTTTTGGACAGGGGTGATGTAGCCCCTAGTTGATTGATGATTGTATGACACAGTGATGTACTGATACACTTACTACGTGGTCTCGATATATAGCAATCGCAGTATTCTCATCATATTTGATTCGCTTGATTGCTTATTTATATTTTTATGACATGGGATGTAGTGTGTATAATATTTGTGACATGGGATGTTGTGTGATTAGTATTTGTGAAGTATTGATAACATGAGATGTTATGTGCTATTACTATTACTATTACTATATACGTACGCTTTACTATGGCCTGACCGACGTAAACACATCTTTAGAAGATGCCGCCAAGACGTCAACAACAGCAAATGCCTACGACTCAGGAAGAGCTACAGCAAGTCATTGCTGCTGCCATTGCTCAATATGCTGCCTCTCAAGGAGGAATGAGTGGAAGCAACTCTGGCAACACTGGCAACAATAACAATCCACCTCATGGTAACCCTAAGTCATTAAGACATACCATGACCTAAATGGATTCCCTTAGCGAGAATGCTAATGCCAAATGTATGTTATAATGTATGTGCAGGGTGCACCTACAAGCAGTTCTTGGACTGCATGCCCGTAAACTTTGATGGCACAGGAGGTGCTATCGCCTTTGTCCGCTGGGCTGAGAAAACAGAATCCATTCTTCGCATGAGCAAATGCGCACTGGATTAGCAAGTCCTCCTATATCTCTCGGCTATTTTTGGATGGAGCCCTATCCTGGTGGAATTTGCAAGTACAAACACTTGGCGAAGCTGCTGCCTACGCGCTGACCTGGACCGAACTGAAGGAACTCATGCGCAAAAAGTACTGTTCCCGCGCTGAAATTCAGAGATTAGAGACCGAGTTCTGGCATTTGAAAATGGAAGGCCCAAAGATAGCAGAGTATGTTCAGAGATTCCACGACTTATCGCATGTGGTACCCTACATGGTTACTCCTGAGTTCAAGAGAATTGAACGTTTCATTTGGGGATTAGCTCCTCAAATCATAAGCATGGTGACCTCCTCCAAACCTACGACTATCACTGAAGCCATCGATTTGAGCGTGGCTCTCACAGAGGAGGCAATTCGTTTGAACAAGTTTGATGAAGCTGAGCCAAAGAAGAAAGAGACTCATGTGGAGTCATCTGGAGGAAACAAGCGGAAGTTTTCGAACTTCAAGCAGGGAGCCAGTGTGATTGTTAAGAAAGGGGAATCAAGTATGCCAGCTCAGGATGCAGCTGGTGGTAGGAGGAAAGGTAAGGGATATATGGGTGCACATCCCAAGTGTAACTCTTGCCAACGCCATCACTCTAGTCGATGCGGGCCAAAGGTATGTGAAGCTTGTGGAAAGACTGGTCACTTGAAGGATTCCTGTTGGGCTAGTGCTGGCCGGGGAGGCCAAGGAGGATTTGGGAATATAAATAATCGTGGTGGTATTGGGAATCGCCCACAAGGAAACCATGGAGGTGATGGGAATCGGGTCAATAATGCAAACCAAGCGGGCGCCATAAATCGTAACCAGAGGAACAATCAAGCTGGAAACGGTGGTGGAAATGGGCAGAGACCCGGATGTTTCAACTGTGGTGATCTTGGGCACTACAAGAGGAATTGCCCGGAATTAAACCAAGCTCGCGGAAGGGTTTTCAACATAGAAGCAAGGGAAGCGCGCCAGGATCCCAATGTTGTCACTGGTACATTCCCTGTAAACCAACGCTATGCATCCGTTTTATTTGATACTTGCGCTGATTATAGCTTCGTGTCGTTAGAATTTAAGAATATGCTTGGTTTAGCCGCTAGTAAATTAGATGTTCCGTACTCGATCGAATTGGCGAATGGGAAGTTAGTAGAAGCTAATGAGGTGATTCGAGGTTGCGTAATCGAATTGGGAGAGCGTGAGTTCGCTCTAGATCTACTACCAGTCCAGTTGGGAAGCTTCGACGTGGTAGTAGGAATGGATCGGTTATCAGGCAACAAGGCAAAGATAGTTTGTCATGAGAAGGTTGTTCGTATCCCAACCGATGATGGTGAGACAATTATGGTTCACGGAGAGAAGCGTGAGACGCCATTAAGAATTATTAGCTGCCTGAAAGCAAGAAAGTGTTTGCAGAAAGGATGTGTTGCTTTTCTAGCACACATTGTGGATAAGAAAGCTGAAGAACCGAAGATCGAAGACATCCCTGTCGTGAGGGAGTACCCAGAAGTCTTCCCAGAAGATTTGCCTGGCTTGCCGCCTCAAAGGCAAGTGGAGTTCCGCATTGACTTAGCTCCAGGCGCCGCGCCTGTGGCTAAGGCACCATACAGACTTGCTCCGTCTGAGATGCAGGAACTGTCGACACAACTTCAAGAGTTGTTAGATAAGGGATTTATCCGACCGAGCTTCTCGCCTTGGGGAACTGCAGTTTTGTTTGTTAAGAAAAAGGACGGTAGTTTCCGTATGTGCATTGACTACAGAGAGTTGAACAAGCTGACGATCTAGAATAGGTATCCTCTGCTAAGGATTGATGATCTGTCCGACCAACTTCAAGGTTCAATGTGACAACTCGTAATTCGAACCCACTTTGTGTAACGTATGTGAACGTTTTATGACTATATGAGCTTTGATGAATTGAATGCCATTTTGTATGTATGTATGTTATGTGCAACGTGTATTATGTGTATGTATGTATAGCCCAAACCGCACAACATGATCCGAACGCACAACACTCGCTCAAATCGCACAAGTCCTTGTTGGGCCGTATTAATTGTGACCGAACCTCTTAAGGGCGGCCCATGCATGGGTTCGGCCCACCCACCTTACACGCATAACACTTAGAGTGTTTGTAACTTTCTCATTTGTTGCAAAATATCACAACACACACAAAACCCTAGCTTCTCACTCTCTCTTTCTACCCGACGGCAACAATCCAAGGCAACCGAAGATCTCTCTCTCTCTTTGATTCTAACCGGTTAGTACTTCATGATCTTGTTAGATGATGTTATGATTCCTATGTATTGCATGATGTGATTCGGATGAGTATTGCATGACTGATTGTGATAAAACCGGCTCACATGTGCACTTGATTATAAATCGGATGTTACAATTAGGAACCGAATAGATGATAAATCTGTTGTTATGTTATGTAATTCGGATTGTTAGATTGTTTATGAATCGGACTGTTCTTGATGTGTGTATACCGAATGATTCTTAATCGACCGTATGATTATCACTCAATATTGTTCCTATGATTTGGATTTGCATGATCTAGGGTTAGAACCGAACACCTAGTAATCGGCTGTGATATGATATAAAACGGATGTATGCTAATGATTTTGGTTGGTGTTCATGTTATGACTAGGTTTAGAGTTCTTATGTATTACTAGTAAAAGGTTTGATTTGATCGATCATTAGTTGGAATGGAATTTTAGATTGTGTTGATTGAGGAATGATAAATTAGGAAACTTGGTAATTGATTGGCAAGATAAATACTTGTAACCGAATACATGAAATCCGGAAATAAAAACTGATCGAGCAAGGCTCCTCTCGGTCGCACAAGACTTATTGGTTGAACAAGAAGTCCACTCGCACAAGGAGTCCATACGCACAAGGGGACCTGGTCGCACAAGGTACTCCTAGTCGCACAAAGCGTATTGGATCATACCAGTTGAATCAGGTCCTTTCCGTTGGGCCACACGCACACACAAACGCACAAACTGATTTGGGCCGGACAGCCCAAGTGTCCGATCGCACAACACAAGCCGGACCGCACAAGTTCACCTATGTGTTATTATTTGGGTCGAGGTTGTATTATTGGTTGGTTATGTTATTTGGGCCGTATACGTTAGACTGTTTGTTTGTTTGTTGGGCCGGGAATTGTTGGGCTTAGACATTGAATCGCATAAGATGGTTGAGCTCGCACAAGCTCAATGGCCCAACCATCCGAGACGCACAAGTGGTGAATATTATGCTTTGACTGTTTACGTGCTATACGTGTTTGCTATGATTCATACGTGCATTACTTGAACCAAACCTGACTTGTAGGGTAACCCTGTTAGGACGTGGTTGACCACCCTTAGTTCAAGAACCCCTTTTTGTGTATCTGTCGAGCAAACCAAGGTGAGTTCACACAGCCAAGGAATGGGATTCCCGGGTTGGGAATTGGGTTGGAATGTTTGATATGGAATGATTACTCGTACTTATGCAATCACTAGACTATAGACCATCGTCCTCAGGATAGTCAGGACACTTACGTAAAACCTGCGTAAACTAGTATCTACCATTGTCTCCCGAGTCGGGAGGACACTTACGTAAATCATGCGTAACCTAATACCCACTACTGTCTTCCGGGTCGGAAGGACACTTACGTAAATCCTGCGTAAACCCCACGCGTACCACTGTCCTCGGGGAAGGGCACTCACGTAAATCCTGCGTGACCTTGTACGTATTCCTGTTCTCGGTTTAAGAAGAACACATGGTTGCAAATAGTCTAGTAAGTACCATAATGGGAAGTCCCCGTTAGTAAAGATAAACGTGGGAATCCCCCACTAGTAATATATATACAAGGCTTGGGAAGCCCCATTAGATGAACTTACGCATTACTGTTATGAACTTACTTTCCGTGAACTCGCTCAACTAGTTGTTGATTATCTGCTGCATGCCTTGCAGGACCTTAGGTACATTATGGAGCTTGCACAAGGAGGAGCAGGTCGTTGTGGGCAAATGGATCGTGATTACTTATGTCATTTCATACATTAATACTTATGATTGGGTTTTTACGTTAATGCTTCCGCTATACTTAACTATGTTGGTTTTGATAAACACCTTTCGTATTGACGGATAACTTTTACTAGATATTTACATGTTCAATATGATTGGTGGCTTGATCCTGGTCAGTCACGCTCCCAAGCGGTGATACTCCGCGTGTGGATTTTGGGGGTGTGACAGATTGGTATCAGAGCCATTGGTTATAGAGAACTTGGTTTTAATATGGGGAAAACGTTTTTATTAAAACCAGACTATAACCAGTACAGTGCTCTCAACGATCCACAACGACGCTTCGCTCCACGTGCAAGACTCGACATCCTAGGTAATAAGGTTTATGTTTATTGCCTGTATGCTAGAACTATATAGAACTTTGCTCGCATTACGCTTAGATACACATGACTTTATTACATGAGAATACCTACGTGCTTACGCTTTTCTGTCATCGCCCTATTCGCGAACCACTCTCACTTACGTTACATCTGCTATGAAGATCATGGCTGGACATATTAACATGACTCAAGCCCAGCTAGAGGCTCTCGTTCAAGCTCAAGTTGCTGCGGCACTTGCAGCCGCACAAGCAGGAGGTATATCCTGTGGTTATAGCACACACTAGGATCTTTAGACCCTACACTCCTAAACTAGCCCTTGTATTTAAACTTTGCCCTATTCATACACAATAGGTCAACACGCGCAGCAACCTGCCTGCACTTTCAAGAATTTCATGGACTGCCGTCCAAGTACCTTCAGCGGCACGGAGGGAGCGGTTGGACTCCTCCATTGGTTCGAAAGGCTCGAAACTGACTTCGAGGTGCATGATTGCCCTGAGTCTCGTAGAGTAAAGTTTGCTACTAGAACACTCGAAGGTGCTGCATTAACCTGGTGGGAAGCACAGGTTCAGATGTTAGGGCTGGCAGCTGCTAACGCCACTCCCTGGAACGAGTTCAAGGACCTAATTAAGGAAGAGTTTTGCAGTCAAGAGGACATCCACAAACTAGAGGTAGAGTTCCTCAACCTACAGATGGTGGGGTCTGAAATTGAAGTTTATACGAGGAGATCAAACGAGTTAGCCACATTTTGTCCTACTATGGTAGACCCTCCCACCAAACGCATCGAACTGTATCTCAAGGGTCTAGTGCCCGAAATTCAGAGTCATATGACCACAGCTAACCTTGGCACTATCCAGCAAGTCACTCGACTGGCTCATCGTCTCACAGACCAGGCTGTAGAACAGAACAAACTACCGAAACGTGCTAAGACTGATACTGCATGTACTTCTAGAGATAACAAACGCAAGTGGGATGAAAACCTGAGCACGGGATTAATTTTGGTCCAGCCTCTGACGCAGAAGCAAGAGATAGATGACTACCAAAGGCCCGGACATCAGTTTTCTAGTAATCATGGGCAGAAAAGATATCGAGGAATTCATCCATGGTGCAACATTTGTAACAGACACCACAGCGGACGGTGTCGCAAGGAGCGATGTCAGAGATGTCTCAAGATTGGTCATGAAGCTAAGGATTGTCGAAACTCATGTCCTGTAAGTCAGGAACAACGACAACAACAGCCTCAAGCCCCACAGGCTCAGTGGCAGCAGCAAAGTTTTAGAGAATGTTTTCAGTATGGTACAAAAGATCACTATGAGAGACACTATCCACAATTGAACTGGAACCAGAATCAGAACCACGACCAGGGAAGCAGGAACGACGATGGGGTTAGCAACGGGGGAATTAATGGCAACAGTGACGCCCATGGCCGTGTGATCGGGATGGGTCAGGGTGATGCAAGGGACGATCTTAACGTAATAATGGGTAAGTTCCTTCTTGTCGACTTCTATGTTACTATATTGTTTGATTCGGGTGTGAATACCAATTATATGTCCTTGAAGTTAGTCGAATGATAAAACATACACCAACTCCCTTAAACACCTAACGTGTCGTAGTGTTAGTTAATGGTAAGGTCTAGAAGCTGTACTTAGTTCAGGATTGTAATCTTATCCACGCTGGTCAGACGTTCCCTACCGACCTCATTGCCTATAGATCTGGACAGCACCCATAGTTCGCGCACCCTATCGTCTAGCTCCATCGGAATTGGAGGAACTGTCGAAGCAACTACAAGAGCTCTTGGAGAAGGGCTTCATTCGTCCAAGCTCTTCGCCTTGGGGAGCTCCAGTACTTTTCGAGAAAAAGAAGGATGGCACTTTCAGGATGTGCATCGACTACCGTGAGCTCGACAAGGTGACGGCGAAGAACCGTTATCCTCTTCCACGCATAGACGACTTATTCGACCAGTTGCAAGGGTCGTGCTACTATTCGAAGATAGACCTGAGGTCAGGTTATCATCAGTTGAGAGTCCGGGATGAGGACGTCTCCAAAACCGCATTCAGAACCCACTACGGTCACTACGAGTTTTTTTTTTTTTTTTTTTTTTTTTTTTTTTTTTTTTTGTCATGCCGTTCGGGTTAGCAAACGCGCCTGCCGTATTTATGGACCTTATGAACAGGGTGTGCAAACCTTATCTTGACAAGTTCGTCATTGTTTTCATCGACGACATCCTGATCTACTCCAAGAGTCAGGAGGAACACGAGCAGCATCTACGCCTTATTTTGGAACTCCTACGAAAGGAACAGCTGTACGCTAAGTTTTCGAAATGCGACTTCTGGCTTCGTGAGGTTCACTTCTTAGGCCACGTAGTGAACAAGGATGGGATCCATGTCGATCCATCCAAGGTAGACTCGATCAGAAACTGGCCTGCACCACGTACGCCAACGGAAATACGCCAATTCTTGGGTTTGGCGGGTTACTACAGACGGTTTATTAAAGACTTTTCAAAGATTGCTCAGCCGCTTACGCTACTGACACAGAAAGGTGTCACCTACCATTGGGGAGAGTCCCAGGAAACTGCTTTTCAGCACTTAAAGGATAGACTTTGCAGCGCACCTATCCTCTCTTTGCCAGAGGGCACAGACGACTTTGTGGTTTATTGTGATGCATCCATTCAGGGTCTTGGATGTGTGTTAATGCAGCGCGACAAGGTTATTGCTTACGCTTCACGCCAACTTAAAATTCACGAACGGAACTACACGACGCACGACTTAGAGCTGGGAGCTGTTGTTTTCGCGCTTAAGATATGGCGACACTACCTGTACGGTACCAGGTGCACGATTTACACCGATCACAGGAGTCTCGAGCATATCCTTAAGCAGAAGGATTTGAACATGCGTCAACGAAGATGGGTTGAACTACTTAACGACTACGAATGCGCCATCAAGTACCATCCAGGCAAGGCCAATGTGGTGGCTGACGCCCTCAGTCGGAAAGACACTTTACCTCGGCGCGTGCGAGCGCTACAGCTTACGATTCAGTCTAGCCTTCCTGCACAGATACGAGATGCTCAGGCAGAAGCATTGAAACCAGAAAACGTCAGGGCCGAAGCCCTACGCAGCTCACGACAGCGATTAGAACAGAAGGCAGACGGCGCCTACTATGTAACGGGGCGTATTTGGGTCCCACTTTATGGCGGTCTACGCGAACTTGTGATGGACGAAGCACACAAGTCTCGCTACTCGGTACATCCAGGGTCGGATAAAATGTACCACGATATCAGGACTACTTATTGGTGGCCTAGCATGAAGGCCCACATCGCTACTTATGTCGGCAAATGCTTGACCTGTGCGAGAGTAAAGGTTGAATACCAGAAACCAGCGGGCCTACTTCAGCAGCCTAAGATACCGCAGTGGAAATGGGAAGAAATTTCCATGGATTTCGTTACAGGCCTACCTAGATCCCAGCGTGGGAATGATACCATACGGGTGATCGTGGATCGACTCACCAAGTCTGCACACTTCCTAGCTATAAAGGAAACAGATAAGTTCTCCACTCTCGCAGACATCTACCTTAAGGAAGTTGTTTCGAGGCACGGAGTGCCCACCTCCATCATTTCGGATCGGGATGCACGATTCACGTCAGAACTATGGCAAGCAATGCACAAATCTTTCGGCTCACGGTTAGACATGAGCACAGCATATCATCCTCAGACGGATGTGCAGCCTGAGCGTACGATCCAAACTCTTGAAGACATGCTTAGGGCATGCGTTATCGATTTCGGCAATGGCTGGGAAAAGCACCTCCCTTTGGTGGAGTTCTCATACAATAACAGTTATCACACCAGCATACAAGCCGCTTCATTCGAGGCATTGTACGGACGTAAATGCCGGTCACCTCTCTGTTGGACAGAGGTGGGGGATAGTCAGATTACGGGTCCAGAGATTGTAGTGGACGCCACAGAAAAGATAGCACAGATACGACAACGCATGGCGGCAGCACGCGACCGTCAGAAAGCCTACGCGGACAAGCGTAGAAAGCCTTTAGAATTTCAGGTCGGGGACCGGATTTTACTTAAAGTCTCACCCTGGAAGGGTGTGGTTCGTTTTGGCAAACGAGGCAAACTAAATCCGCGATATGTCGGACCATTCGAGGTTATAGAAAGAATAGGCCCAATAGCCTACAGATTGAACCTACCAGCTGAACTCGGTGCAGTTCACAATGTATTCCACGTGTCGAATCTGAAGAAGTGCCTATCAGATGAGACCCTCATCGTCCCTTTTAAGGAACTCACTAACGACGAGTGGTTGCAGTTCGTCGAGGAGCCAGTTGAAATCACGGACCGGGATGTGAAGGTCCTCAAACACAAGAGAATCCCTCTTGTCCGAATTCGTTGGAACTCCAAACATGGCCCAGAGTACACCTGGGAACGCGAAGACAGGATGACAGAAAAGTACCCCCAGTTATTCGGAACCAATGCAACCACTACTGAGGCTGAAGCTACTACTGCGGAATTTCGGGACGAAATTCCAGATCAACGGGGGGAGGATGTGACACCCCAGGAAAACCAGTGAACGATATAACTTACCTAGCTTCCTCAGTGAGTGCGTACCAAATTTCGGGACGAAATTTCTTTTTAGTTGGGGATAATGTGACAACTCGTAATTCGAACCCACTTTGTGTAACGTATGTGAACGTTTTATGACTATATGAGCTTTGATGAATTGAATGCCATTTTGTATGTATGTATGTTATGTGCAACGTGTATTATGTGTATGTATGTATAGCCCAAACCGCACAACATGATCCGAACGCACAACACTCGCTCAAATCGCACAAGTCCTTGTTGGGCCGTATTGATTGTGACCGAACCTCTTAAGGGCGGCCCATGCATGGGTTCGGCCCACCCACCTTACACGCATAACACTTAGAGTGTTTGTAACTTTCTCATTTGTTGCAAAATATCACAACACACACAAAACCCTAGCTTCTCACTCTCTCTTTCTACCCGACGGTAACAATCCAAGGCAACCGAAGATCTCTCTCTCTCTGATTCTAACCGGTTAGTACTTCATGATCTTGTTAGATGATGTTATGATTCCTATGTATTGCATGATGTGATTCGGATGAGTATTGCATGACTGATTGTGATAAAACCGGCTCACATGTGCACTTGATTATAAATCGGATGTTACAATTAGGAACCGAATAGATGATAAATCTGTTGTTATGTTATGTAATTCGGATTGTTAGATTGTTTATGAATCGGACTGTTCTTGATGTGTGTATACCGAATGATTCTTAATCGACCGTATGATTATCACTCAATATTGTTCCTATGATTTGGATTTGCATGATCTAGGGTTAGAACCGAACACCTAGTAATCGGCTGTGATATGATATAAAACGGATGTATGCTAATGATTTTGGTTGGTGTTCATGTTATGACTAGGTTTAGAGTTCTTATGAATTACTAGTAAACGGTTTGATTTGATCGATCATTAGTTGGAATGGAATTTTAGATTGTGTTGATTGAGGAATGATAAATTAGGAAACTTGGTAATTGATTGGCAAGATAAATACTTGTAACCGAATACATGAAATCCGGAAATAAAAACTGATGGAGCAAGGCTCCTCTCGGTCGCACAAGACTTATTGGTTGAACAAGAAGTCCACTCGCACAAGGAGTCCATACGCACAAGGGGACCTGGTCGCACAAGGTACTTCTAGTCGCACAAAGCGTATTGGATCATACCAGTTGAATCAGGTCCTTTCCGTTGGGCCACACGCACACACAAACGCACAAACTGATTTGGGCCGGACAGCCCAAGTGTCCGATCGCACAACACAAGCCGGACCGCACAAGTTCACTTATGTGTTATTATTTGGGTCGAGGTTGTATTATTGGTTGGTTATGTTATTTGGGCCGTACACGTTAGACTGTTTGTTTGTTTGTTGGGCCGGGAATTGTTGGGCTTAGACATTAAATCGCACAAGATGGTTGGGCTCGCACAAGCTCAATGGCCCAACCATCCGAGACGCACAAGTGGTGAATATTATGCTTTGACTGTTTACATGCTATACGTGTTTGCTATGATTCATACGTGCATTACTTGAACCAAACCTGACTTGTATGGTAACCCTGTTAGGACGTGGTTGACCACCCTTAGTTCAAGAACCCCTTTTTGTGTATCTGCCGAGCAAACCAAGGTGAGTTCACACAGCCAAGGCATGGGATTCCCGGGTTGGGAATTGGGTTGGAATGTTTGATATGGAATGATTACTCGTACTTATGCAATCACTAGACTATAGACCATCGTCCTCAGGATAGTCAGGACACTTACGTAAAACCTGCGTAAACTAGTATCTACCATTGTCTCCCGGGTCGGGAGGACACTTACGTAAATCCTGCGTAACCTAATACCCACTACTGTCTTCCGGGTCGGAAGGACACTTACGTAAATCCTGCGTAAACCCCACGCGTACCACTGTCCTCGGGGAAGGGCACTCACGTAAATCCTGCGTGACCTTGTACGTATTCCTGTTCTCGGTTTAAGAAGAACACATGGTTGCAAATAGTCTAGTAAGTACCATAATGGGAAGTCCCCGTTAGTAAAGATAAACGTGGGAATCCCCCACTAGTAATATATATACAAGGCTTGGGAAGCCCCATTAGATGAACTTACGCATTACTGTTATGAACTTACTTTCCGTGAACTCGCTCAACTAGTTGTTGATTATCTGCTGCATGCCTTGCAGGACCTTAGGTACATTATGGAGCTTGCACAAGGAGGAGCAGGTCGTTGTGGGCAAATGGATCGTGATTACTTATGTCATTTCATACATTAATACTTATGATTGGGTTTTTACGTTAATGCTTCCGCTATACTTAACTATGTTGGTTTTGATAAACACCTTTCGTATTGACGGATAACTTTTACTAGATATTTACATGTTCAATATGATTGGTGGCTTGATCCTGGTCAGTCACGCTCCCAAGCGGTGATACTCCGCGTGTGGATTTTGGGGGTGTGACATTCAAGCTTCTATTCGAAGATCGATTTGAGATCTGGTTACCATCAGCTAAGGATACAGGAGGAGAGTATCCCAAAGACAGCCTTCAGAACTCGATATGGACACTACGAGTTTCTCGTTATGCCGTTTGGTTTGACAAACGCACCTGCAGTGTTCATGGATTTGATGAATCGAGTTTGTAAGCCGTACTTGGATAAGTTCGTGATTGTATTCATCGATGATATTTTGATTTATTCAAAGACGAAGGCTGAGCACGAGCAGCATTTAAGAGCCATTCTGGAGCTGCTAAAGAAAGAACAGTTGTATGCCAAGTTCTCAAAGTGCGAGTTTTGGCTAAGAGAAGTGCAATTCCTTGGGCACGTGGTAAATGGAGATGGAATCCACGTGGATCCAACCAAGATCGAGGCGATCAAGGATTGGGAAACGCCAAAGACGCCAACCGAGATTCGGCAATTCTTGGGTTTGGCTGGCTATTACCGAAGATTCATTGAGAATTTTTCAAAGATCGCTCAACCATTGACGCTCCTTACTCAGAAGGACAAGAAGTTTGATTGGGGAATCAAACAGGAAGAAGCGTTTCAGGTATTGAAAGATAAGCTTTGCAACGCGCCAATTTAGCCCTACCAGAGGGTACCGATGATTTTGCGGTATACTGCGACGCATCGCGTCAAGGATTGGGTTGTGTGTTGATGCAACGCCAAAAGGTTATTGCCTACGCGTCACGCCAGCTGAAGGTACATGAAAAGAACTATACCACACATGATTTGGAACTCGGCGCAGTGGTTTTTGCTTTAAAGATCTGGAGACACTACCTTTATGGGACGAAATGTACGATCTTCACAGATCACAAGAGCCTCCAGCACATATTCAACCAGAAGGAGTTGAATATGAGGCAAAGACGATGGGTAGAGCTATTGAACGATTACGACTGCGAGATTAAGTATCATCCAGGGAAGGCGAATGTGGTCGCCGATGCCCTAAGTCGAAAAGAGAGAATCAAGCCCATAAGGGTTAGGGCTTTGGAGATGGTTATTCGAACCGATTTTCCTCTGCGCATTCGTGCCGCGCAGAAAGAAG
This sequence comes from Helianthus annuus, assembly GCF_002127325.2. Classification (NCBI taxonomy): domain Eukaryota; kingdom Viridiplantae; phylum Streptophyta; class Magnoliopsida; order Asterales; family Asteraceae; genus Helianthus; species Helianthus annuus. The sequence goes on along the minus strand of NC_035435.2, from coordinate 73,478,853 downwards.
CTCTCAAGGAGAGAAACTTTGAAGAAGAGTATCTCCGTGGGATGGAGAAGTTATTGGTACCAAACAAGGAAGGAACGTTGTGTTTTGAGAAAAGGATTTGGGTTCCTTTGTTTGGAGGTTTAAGGAAGGTTATTTTCGATAAAGCTCACAAGTCGCGGTACTCTATCCACCCTGGAGCGGATAAGATGTACCAGGATCTCAAGGATTATTATTGGTGGCCTAGGATGAAAGGCGATGTGGCTGTTTATGTGAGCAAATGTTTAACTTGCGCTAAGGTTAAAGCGGAATACCAGAAGCCTTCAGGACTTCTGCAACAACTGGAAATTCCCAAGTGGAAGTGGGAACAAATCTCCATGGATTTTGTTACGAAATTGCCAAGAACGCCAAAAGGCCATGACACTATTTGGGTAAGAGTGGATCGATTAACGAAGTCAGCACACTTCTTACCTATCCGAGAAAAGGATAATACGAGTAAATTGGCTGAAATTTACATGAGAGAAATTGTTACACGCCATGGAGTACCTCTCTCGATTAACTCCGATAGAGACGGAAGGTTCGTGTCAAGGATATGGCAATCCTTCCAAGAAGCTTTTGGCTCGAAGTTGAATATGAGCACCGCGTTTCACCCGCAGACCGACGGTCAAAGCGAGCGGACGATTCAGACGTTGGACATGCTGAGGGCATGTGTTATGGATTTGGGCGGTAGCTGGGATAAGCATTTGCCTCTGGTTGAGTTTTCATACAACAACAGCTACCATACCAGTATTGGTGCCGCGCCATTCGAAGCTTTGTATGGGCGCAAGTGCAGGTTACCGCTCTGTTGGTCTGACGCCGGTGATAGACAGTTGGTTGGCCCTGATGTAGTCCAGGAAACCACAGATAAGATTGCACAGATACGAGATCGCATCAGTGCGGCTCGTGACCGGCAGAAAGCCTACGTGGATCAAAGCAGGAAACCTCTAGAGTTTGAGGTAGGCGATATGGTTTTGCTAAAAGTATCACCCTGGAAGGGTGTGGCACGCTTTGGGAAGCGTGGGAAGTTGAATCCGCGGTATATTGGTCCGTTCAAGATTTTGGAAAGAATCGGGACCGTAGCATACAAGCTGGACTTACCTGCCGAACTAAATGGAGTTCACGATACCTTTCATGTATCCAACCTGAAGAGAAGTCCAACCCAAGATACCGTTGTCATTCCTACAGACGAAATTCATGTTGACGACACGCTCCACTTCGTTGAAGAACCCGTTGAGGTCACGGATTGGAAAGTAAACAAGACCCGCCGGAGCAGTGTCAAGCTCGTCAAGGTTCGTTGGAATGCCAGACATGGCCCTGAATTCACCTGGGAGCGTGAGGACCGAATGAAAGAAAAATACCCCCATCTATTTCCTAAGAACCCTGCTTCTACAAGCAGAACTTAAATTTCGGGACGAAATTTTTCTAACGGGGGGAGAATGTGACAACCCTCACTAAACCAGGTATCCGTACGATTTAATTAATAATTAATTACTGCTTGATTACTGTGCTTAACTGAAATTGCTGATGAACTACTACTTGATTTCTGATACTTGTATATTCCTGCATCATACTCTATTTGCTGTCACTACATTATTTTACATGCTGAACCTTATTGACAAACATGATGCACAAAAGCACAGTAGCACTATGAACGGATAACCTATTGAACATGCTGATAAAGCCAACATCAGGCAGATACTGCCTCTAAGGCCTGTATGAGCCAGAAATATTTTACTACACCCATAGTGAGTGTAGGGATACAAGGGTTGTAGAACTGCATCTCTAGGAATAAGTTACGATGACTGGATGTGCCTAAAACATACACTGAGCACAAAACACAGCACTTTAATTAACAATTTAGCTTTTAGCTAACTAATAAAGTGCCAAAACATGAGAAGAATATTACTAGACACTTTCCAAAGTGTCAGGAATAAGTTGTGTCACTAAAAATGGTATTTACGACACTTAAAAGCTTTGTTAAGCGCTTTAACGGATTACTATCCAACCGAACAACCGGACTATACCCGGGACATAAAAATATTGACATCAACATTATTGATCTTTTTCTGAGCCAGTTAGGGTCCCTGAACACCCTAACACCCGCGTTAAAGCACAACACGTGACTAACCAAGTTAATCCCTAAACTTAACTTAGTTAACCTAACTATATACTTAACCCCTAGTTGGAAATGCACTAGAACCCCCCCCCCCCTCTAACCGTCCCCAACTAGAGGGGAAACACATGTACAAAATTTGATTATTATAATCTAATGTGTTTAAAATCTAGAAGACATATGGTCTATTGGATAATTATCTCAAGCTTTGCCTATAAGATCTACACTAAACACACATAACTTTCACATTACACAACTCAACTTCAAACACTCCTCTCTCTCTCTCTCAAAGGCTTCGGCCGAACACCCCCTTGAACACACCACCATTTTCGAGTCTTGATCATTCCATTCCAAGGTTATACAAGCTTCAAGGATCACGCATTAGGAAGCTTGGAGCAAACGGAAGACGAAGGACCTCTCTATCTAGCTTTTATCCACCTCTTTTTCGCATAGATTCTTCCCTAGCCTCGAGCTAGAGGTATAATGCTTAAAACACTCTCTTGAACTAATCTAAAGCGGTTAATATGTGTTGTAACGGTTAAAACTCGAAATCTTGCAAAATGAAACATTAAAGTCTACTAAAAATGCAAGTATTGATGGTTAAAAGCTCACTAGTTGTGTAAATGATGTAGTAATTGAAAGTTGTGATTATTTAGACCCGATCTATGATGTGGTAGCTCGGATCATCATTTAACCCGGTTTGGTTAAGGTCATGGATCTTGACATAAGCTTGTTTTGAATGGTACAAGGGTTAAAAGGTGAAACTCTACCACACGCGAATCATGAACTTGTGTAAAAATGTTTTACTTGTAAAATAGTATTTAAAACTAGCAGATCTACGTATCTGCAAGTGGTATTTTCAAAGAACCAAGCGTCAAAGAAAATCATGTTTTCTCAAAATAGATCTTACATTAACAAGCATGATTTTTATAAACCACAAGTGTGTAAACACTTGTTAAATAAAAAGTTTCGACAAAATAACAATCTTTGTAAAAGATGACGAGAAGTTGTAAAGATGGACTTACTCTAAAAACGAGGTTTTTACGAGATCAAATTACTTTATATAAAGATCCACAAAATATAATGGGATTTACACTATAGTTTCGGAAAAACTACAAGTTCATGTGACTTATGCGATTTACATACTTGTCGACTAGTTTGATGTGTTGGAAGTTGTTGGATTGAATAAAGAAGTTGTTGAAATTGATTTTGTAAAAGAAAATGATACGCTTGAAAGCGTGGCCACCTCCAGTTACAGAGGAAACTCTGGCGAAATTTTTCTAAAAACATAACACTTAGAATTATTTTCACTATAAGTGTTGGAAATATCTTTTCGATATGTTTTCAAAATATATTTCGCCACGACTTTATTTACAAATATTCGGGGGTGGGAGTTTCACAAAATTAAACGCGATAAAAATATATTTGGTAAAAATATATTTTCACCACACTGTTTATGATTATTTTGTGAAAAATACATAAATAATATTTTTAGAGTAAAAATAATATTTTCGAACGTTAACAGATCCAAAATAATACGAACGCCTCTACGATAACTATATGAGTTACACCGGTAATTACTATTACCACTCGAACGCTAAAACGTAACTTACGCATTATACGGAAATATTTATGAACGCGTATTTTATCGACGTATTATTTTTGGGGAAAATTATGTGAAATAAAAATATAATATTTTTGAGAAAAATATTTATATTTTGGAATTAGAAATGAGTATATATTAAGTGAGACTTAATGATATAATTTGAACGCACATGTATTGAATCCCCCATCCTTGGGAAGGAGATTAACTACCAAGTATATACGAAAAGTAAACACGGAATAGTTGTCTAACTATTTCCCAAAAACTTAAACTATAAAGCTAAGGCACGGCCGTCCGTCTAATAGAATTAGCACATGTAGGTCGTTGCACAGCTGCCTGATTTGGAGTACTTGGTAGAGACGCACCGACAGTGAGTTCATGTCCCCCTTTTCTCTTAACTGTTTTCAGTTTTCTAAACTGCGGGGGTGAAATACATGTTACTATGATTACGAGTACTTTTTACATGGTATGGTTAGCGTAAGGAGGGTTACTACTTAGATCATGTGAGTAGGTAGGCGGGAACTGGAGGCCATTAATCCTCATTGTAGGACCGAGGGACGTAAGCGGTAGATCTATCTGGGTGTAGCGAGCCCAACCCCAGGTCCAGCATAACGGACCTCGGGGTGACTTTGTGCCCCGACGCAAAATCGCAAGGGTTGAGTCTTCCTACTTGCACTTCATACATATCAATGGCCTTGCAAACCATTGGTGATCTCTTTTTCCTTATTTGCTACATACCAGGATTTTGATAAATACAAAGGTTTATTTACTCACTTTCGCATGAACTCGCTCAACATTATTGTTGATTTTTCAACTTACATGTATTTCAGGGAATTAAAAGATCTGGCACGGTATGGCACGTTTTCCCGCTGCACTAGTTTCCGAGGTCATCCGGGGTTTAGGGAATGTGACTCTTACCTGGACAAGTCACAGTCCTTAAACTGTGTTTATGTTTTGTTGTTTGTTGAACAATGTTCTGGTTGTTAGGATGTTTTCCCGTCAAGACAATGGTATTGTATTTGATTTTTAAAAACTTAATGGATGATCTTGCATGTTTTTAATTCATATAGTTTTGTTATGATTAAGCTATGGTATTAAGAAGTCACACCAAATTAACCACGCTTCCGCAAAGCCAGGGTGTGACATAGGACATAACAATTAATGGCCAAAACTCAAATGTAACTTAACCACGTCCGACAACTACTCAATTTAACATCATTCGAGAACTACATAATGGAACATCATTCGTCACCGACGTCATTTATCATCATTCATCAACTACACAAATAATCACATTTACCCACCATTTAACTAGCATGAAACACATAAGCAAATAAGGTGGGAACCTAACACATAATTAGGTCAAATCACTAAGAAGTGACCATAGCTCGTCTCATATTGCCGCATGTAACCTCCTTCTTTGGGTCAAGTTACTAAACTGCAGCCATCATCGTCTCCCGCATAAATCGTCGTTGCCACTAGGGCTAAAACATTGTCACAAATCGTGACCATCAACTAAGCACCTCAAGGGTGCTTCTCGTGACCTGACACCACCCTGAAGGTAACGCCACCATCATAAGTAACTCGCATATCGTGACCTGACGCCACCCCGAAGGTAACGCCGCCATCACAAGTAACTCGCATATCGTGACCTGACACCACCCTGAAGGTAATGCCGCCATCACAAATAACCCGCATCTCGTGAACTGATGTCTCCCCAAAGGTAAGGCCGCCATCATGGGTAACCCACGTCAAGCACCTCAAGGATGCTAATTCACGTAAAGCACATAGATACACATACAAGGTTGGAAGCGCATCAACTACCCGAAAACTACTACCTTCACGTTCCCGCTACCACTAAGGTTCGAAAACAACTATGATAGAGTTACCAATTAAAATTTATCACGACACAAGTAGTGCTTTAAATATCAACATCTACCGTGCCCCATACCTATACGACCTCGACATTACTAAATAAAATGTCATACGCCTACGCCGGACTAATAAAGCCCGATTAATCACTACGTCGTATAAAAATATTGTTTGTAAAAAAAATGTTTATAAAACATTTTTATTGCATAACTCGTTAATATATATAAAACTCATGACATGTATAAAACATGTGAAAAGCATGTATGCTAGCCCCAAAAATATTTAAGAAAAAGGGGATTAGAACTCACTGGTTGCAAAGCTTCCAAATCCATGAGCTAACCGTCTCAAACTACGCCCCCAAACGAAACCTCAATAAAACGCATAAACCGTTGAATGCTACTAGAACGAGTTAATGCGCGAAACTTAAGATGGCGTCAACAATCTAGAGACTCTCAAACGGCATCATATAACTCAAACCATTTCACGTCTGAATCATTTATATTTTAGTATGCATCCATGCTCCAACCATCTTCATGCATAATAAAAAATAAATCCCCAAGTCAAAAATGGTTTCACCATAAAAAAACTCATGCATGGAACTACCAAAGTCACCATGTAATGCATGGATAACCATGCAAATCTCATACTATTACATGTTTTATACTTCATTCCTTTTTTTTTCAAGATTCACCACAACATCACCATCTTTAAATCCATGCATAGGGATCATTACACAACATATTCATTAAACAACATAACCTCCTAAATTGTAACCAGTAATCACCTCCTTGCATACCCATCAAGAATCCCATGCGACACCATAGTAAATCATATGTTTATAGATTCTGATCCATCACTCCATACTCCCAAAGTCTTAATTCAATTACCAAACCTTATTATGCAACCTGCGCGCACACACACACCCCGCCAGACGAAAAGTCTTCTTGCTCCCCATGTAATTCATCAACAATCCCGTTACCGCTTTCGCCGCCTTTGATGAGCTCGTCCATGGCCGAACGCATCCCATCGGCTTCATCCTTGAATTATCTTCTACTTCATGTGACACCTGATGTCACCATCGTCTTCTACATAATCATATAACATTAGCACAACACCAACTCATGAACATACATTAATACGCTTCCATGGAACACTTTAATCTTTATCACCTACAACATCACGGCATGATCACTACCGGAACCAACTGCCACCATATACCATCTCCGTCGCATACGCACCTTTCATGCTCAACCGAGCCTGTACCCGAGTAACCGACACCGTCGTTACCTTCACTGAGCCTTATCTCCATTATCGCCATCGCACCTCACCATCCTACCCCGTTCATACCATCATCCTACACACCGTCACATACAATCGTACGTCTTCACAACTCAAAACCACCACCGAAACCAAGACCCCATCCGACTCCGACATTCAGACTAGACATACTATAACGAGCAATTAAGAGGGTTGGTTACCTTAATTGTGACCTAAAAGCAGAAACTCGAGCCGCGTCCCTTCTCCTCGTCATCCTCACACTCCGCTCGAACTCTATCTCTCTCTTTTGATAACTGCCGTAGCTTTACACTTAGGGTTTTCTAAAAACAAGCATGATGATTACAATTTGCACAATAGCCCCTCCATTTAATAAGAAAGTAAAGTGGTCCGTTGGTTTATGTGACCATATTTAATAAGGCCCCTTCTAACTTTTTTTTTGATGCCTTTGGACCAACGAAGTTAGTTGACATCGCACACTTATCGTGTCTATATTACGAATATAAAAACCGAACGCAGAACTAGAAATTCAGGGCGTTACACCAACACCGTTAAGCTTGATTTCATTTTAAGCTCTAAACAATTCACCTATATTGTCAGTATGTTTGTCCACTTAAATTTTTACACAAAGTTCAACTGATCCGAGATACGATGTTAATGTTTTAAGCGCTTGAACTTATCCGTGTGTCCCACTACTTGAATATACTCCCGTATCCAGATCCCAATATTCAGTCTTACAGGTGAGTATACCTAGATGATATCTGTAAAGGGGTTAAAATGCGAGGGCCATGAGAGCTCAGGGCGATACTTCCGTATACACAGAGAGATGATGGCTTCGACTTTTGGTGTGTCCCCTTTAGAGGATCTTTTGTTTACAACAGCAGTGATTATCAATTTTATTGTTTCATCAACTTGCTGAGGGCGACGCTTTTTCAAGCATTTGCGGAAAGTATTATGCGGGGACTAGGTCAGTATTTCCATACAGCAGAAGTCCCGGGATAATACCCCAGATATCACTGAGTATAAAGACCTAGTATCTCAGAAAGAGGGACCTTTCAAACAAGATTTCGGGGGTTACCCATATATCCAAGAAGTTGTTCCCCACGAACTAAGCAAGTTTGAATATTTAGGTTTATATCTCGTCACAATCTATTAAATGTGCAAAAACCTACTGACATATCCGCAGTGAGATTGTTTATCACATTTTTAACTATCCAATTCTTTAGCATGTTGTGACAGTCCACTGATGTACTATATATCCTCTTTTATACACCAAAACTCTTTTTACATTTTATCATGTTTTTGGCTTTTTCAAATTTTCTAATGTTTTTGGATTTTCTGAAATTTTCTACTCCCCCTAAAATGCAAACACATTAAAGAAAAATTGAAAACAGACTTAGCTATTGACCCAATTGTAAAACACAAAATGTAAAACAAACTATACAGTAAGTTGACAACCGACATCGAATCGCATCAATTAGCCATCCACTTGGCATAAACAATCAGAACTCCCCCTATCAACAAACTATTTTCTCATTATGATTTCAAAACCCTTAAGTTTGTTTTAATCAAAATGATTTTTCCGGAAAATAAGTTTGTTTTTACCACTTGTAGGTTTGATAGAAAACCACTTGTAGGGATTGGTTCATCATCTTTGTCCATTCAATCATTCGTATCAGGATTACATCAAGTTCAAACTAATGACCTTGAGTAATCACTTTGTCAGAATCAATCTCTTACCAATTGTAAGTATATCCAAAACATTTAATCACATGTAGGAATAAAACATCTACACAAAACCATTTTACCAATCAAGATGCCGATTCCTGCTTCTCAGTTACCAACCTGGAAGCTCCGGCGTAGTCCTTCAACCTGTAAAATTTCAACTTTTAAACTTCTTTTACTCAAACAGATTTTAAGAAAGATGCCGATTCCTGATCCACGATTACAAACTTGGGATCTCCGGCATAGTCCTGATGTTCAGGGAAAGAGAATTTCCACCCAAGTCTTTTCAGACTTGAGGGTTTTCAATTCTTGCTCTGGGGGGTTGTAAGTAGCTTTCTTAGTTGCATAAAAATCTTTAGCCCATTTTGCTTTCCCATCAAGCATTTTCCCAAAAATTTTCTTAACATTTCCATTAAAAACTTTCTCGACATCAAATTCATTTTTCTCGGAGTAAAACTGAACCGAGATCTCAACCTTACCAACTTTCTGTTTAACTTTTTCAAACTTCAGTGATGGAAACTCATCATCATTCACTGAATTTTTTACCTCAACCTGTGGCTCTTCTGGCTTTGTGGAACCAGATTCATCGCCAACTTTCTCATCATGCTTTTTAACAACCCACACTTGGTTGTCTTTTCCTTTCTTTTTGTAAAGATTTTTCTTGGAACATTCACCAACTTCATATTTTGAATTTTCAAAAATTTTAAATTGTTCAGTTAGTGGTTCAACATCAATAATTTTTTCTTTCAGTTTTTTAGAAACTCCCTGTTTTGTCTTGATATTTTTTAGACAATTCCATGCAATGTGACCAGCTTCATTGCACTTGAAACAGGTTCGAGTTTCTTTTGGATGAAACACTCCAGTTCCATTCCTTTTCTTCTCAGCAAGAAACTCCTGATTTGATTGTCTCCAGAACGGTTTCTTCTGTTCATCCTCAGCACTACCTCCTGAAACAAATTCTGTTTTTGTTTTAGTATTTTTCTCTTTTTTATAATTTTCTGGATAAATAAAACCTAAACCTTTCTTTTTGAGCTTACCGTTATGGTTTGGTTTCTTTTGAAAACCAAAACCAGAACTGTAACCCTTTTTCTTGTTTAAACGTTGTTGAACTCTTGAAGTGTACTTTTTAGATTTTCCAGTAAGATTAAAATCTTTTATTTCAGAAATATTGATTTCTGTCATTTTGAAAACCTTTTTGATCATTTCAAATCTGACACTTCTTATTGGAAACTCTTTGTCAGAGTATAATTTGTCAGAATCATTTAAAGTGTATGCTACTTCAAATGTTTCATCATTCAAATTTGATTTTGATAACAAAAATTCTTTACTATAAGACCGTTTAACCGACGATTTTGGACCATTGACTGACGAACTTGAACCTCCAGACTCTGACTTTGACTCAGACTCCTCATCAGTATCTAATACCTGATCGACCACCTTTTTGATTAACTCAGACTCATGATCAGTGTCAGACGATGTGAAAGTGACGTCAATATTTTCTGGTAAATCATCAGTTGTATCAGTTTTTAGCTTTATATTGACTGCTTTTTCAAGTTGCTCCTCGTTTGGTTTTCTAGGAGAATAACCTTCCCAGATTGGAGGCGGACACTTGTTATAGCTAACAGTCGGTTTCTTACCAGTATCTTTCTTCTTTGTCTTTTCATCCTGAAAAGCTTCCATACCTGCAACAGTTGGATAAATTCTATCAATAAGATAATCAGAACTAGAGTAACTTTGCAATAAATGTCTGATTCTCTCATTCTCGATCTTCTCAGTTTCCAACTCTTGCTTCCATTTAGCACTTTCTTCGATGTAGAAGTTTATAGCTTTCTATTTTTTCATCATAATAGCATTCATCATCGTTAGTGCTTGTTCTCTCTCAGAATTTGTCTTTTGAAGACCAGTTACTATTTTGTTCAAGACCTCATAAGATTCTTTTACATAGTTAAGATTGAACAACAACTGCTCCTTCTTCTTTTCATACTCAGCCAGCTTCTCATCTTTGACTGCACAATCTTTGTAAGGTTCCAAACACTTCAAGCAAGGCTTGACAACCTCTATAATCTTTTCAACTTCTATGATCTTTTCAACTTCGATCACTTTCTCAGTTCCGGTCACCTTTTCTGCTTCACTAACTTGTTCAGTCTCAACCATGTCCTCAGCAACACTTTCAGCTTCCTCATTTTGAACAACACTTCCAGCCTTCATTTCTTGTTGTTCTTTTGCAGCTCGTTTCTCCTTCAGTTTCTCTAGGCGATCTACAAAATAGAAATGAAAACTTTTAGGAGAGAGATGAGATTTTGCAATATTAATGTGTTTTTCTTCCTCATCGTCACTACTGTCATCAGTTGGTGACTGATCAAACTCGATTGATTTTTCAGAATTATCATCCGATGAACCAGAATCAGATGGTGTTTGATCAAAGACGACTTCTTTTTCTGAACTTGCATCACTTTGTGAACTTTCCTCTGCACTCTGTGAGCTTTCATCGGATGCAACAGACTCTTACTCATGCTTCTTCACAGTTTCACCGATAGACTTCATCCATTCAGTGAACATATCAGGTTCTTTCACAATTTTTGCAATGAAAGCTTTGAAATCTCCATTTTCATCCACAAACATATCCCAGCTAAAGCCTTCAAGTAGCTTTTCATCTTCTTGATCAACTACGCATGCTTTGCTTTCGGTTGATATGTATTTGTTCCAATTAAAATCCACCAAACATGCTCTTTTTTTTGGGTAAAGGGTTACCCCGGTGATTTTATATATTCACAACCAAAAAACACAAGTAGTGTAGAGAGCCTACACTAGTTCTATCATAGGACATGCCCCATGACAGTAACAACCAGAAAAACCAACCAAAAACAAAACAACCACTAAACAGAAAAGCCACTAGACTACCACTTTCTAGACAAAACTAACACATATAATAACAGTTAATCAGCTGCCATCATATTGCATATCGGAACCCTTGATCTCCCAATCCCCTAGCAACCTTCGAACATTGGCACAATCCTTCAGCTTCGCTCCCATCAGTTTATACCGCACTTGTTGAGTAATAAGTTCACTAATAGATTCCGGAGGCCGCAATTGATTCTTGAATAATCTAGCGTTACGCTCCTGCCAAATGAAATAAGCACTAGCCGCCACTAACAGTCTCGCAACATAGTCATTGACGGATTTCGACTTGGCACGATCACACAACCACTTAACAACTTCATCCCACTTCGGCTGAACCAAATCCATGCCAACCTTATGCCTAACCATAACCTACACTTGAGTCGAAAACTTACCTTCAAAGAATAGGTGATTATGTGAGTCGTGATTAGCATAACATAACAAACAACACATCATGTTCATGTTCTTTCTTCGCGAAATATCCCAGCTCATGATCAGCCACATTAAGAAAGCATGACGCGGGATGCACTGAGAAAACCACACAATACTACACCAATTAACCTGCTCTTCTTGATGCCTAACTGAATCCCAAGCTCGAGTGGAAGAAAACTCATGTTTATCATCACCATGGCGCCACATAAGTTTATCAGACTTGTTCGGATCCAATGACAACCGATCAAGCTGATTTAGAACCGGGTAAATATCCCTCCACGCATCTGGACACCTCCATAAGTTATCAGAATAAACATCGGACACTTTAGAGTTCATGTCAAACCCCGCATTAGCGATGAGCCGAGGAGAAAAAATCTGCACGAGAGGCCCTAGCTCGCTCCAAGTATCAAACCAAGCTGAGGTGTTTAAACCATTACCAATTTCGGACCATATAAAGTTTCTCAAAATAGGACGAAGCTGAAGAATTTTTCTCCAAGACCAACAGCAAGTAGACGGAACCTTGCAAGCCCAAAAACTTTTGCCCCTTAACCTGTACGCGTGAACCCACTCAACCCACAAGGACCGACGGTTCGTAAGGATACTCCAAGTATGCGTTGCCATAAGAGCAATATTAACGTCTCCTATCCGACGAATACCTAACCCACCCTCATGCTTAGGAACACAAACCGTTTTCCACAAAACTTTCGCCCGACCTTTCTGAAAAGCACTATCATGGGACCATAAAAAGTTCCGCATCAAAGCCTCCAAATTAACAATCACTCGGTTCGGCAACATAAATACAGACGACCAGTAGATATGTAAAGAAGACAGAACAGAGATAATAAGTTGCAACCTGCCTGCAAAAGAGAGTAACTTATTCCTCCAATGCATAATACGTTTGTCCAGCTTCTCCACCAAGATTTGACAATCTTTGTAAAGAAGCCGCGAGGATATAAGAGGCACACCCAAATATTTCACCGGCAAACAACCTTCCTTAAAAGGCATAAGGTTCAAAATAGCAGTCTTCACATAAGATGGCACATTCGAGAAATAAACTGTACTCTTCTGAACACTTGGAAACAAACCGGACATTTTAGCAAAAGAATCAAGAGACTTCATAATTCATCTAGCCGAAGCAATCTCACCTTTCGAGAAGATAAACACGTCATCCGCGAAACAAAGGTTGATAATTTGTTGACGTTCACACTTGTTATGGAATTTGAAAGAAGAGTCAATCCTTACCGCATGTTGTAAGATGGCCGTTAGAACCTCCATGACTAGAGTGAATAAGTAAGGAGAGACCGGGTCACCTTGTCTTAATCCCTGACTACCCTTAAAATAACCATGAACCTCCCCATTAACACAAATCGAGAAAGAGGTAGTGGAGACACAAAGCATGCTCTTTTTGAATCCTCGATCGCTTTTCTACCATGAGCCACCTGTGGTTCTTGCTGTTGTTGTTGACCAACTTGTTGATATATGGCTTTCCGGTAATAGTCATCTTTTCCGAACGGATTCTGAGCCCCACTAGCTTCCATGTTCTTGCATTCTCTCTTAAAATGACCTTTCTCCCTGCATCGAAAACAAGTAACTTTAGATTTATCAAAACCTAAAGTAGACACATGTGCATCAAGAAAGTCATTTCTCCCAGTAATCAGCTTGTACTTTTCAGCTTGTCTAAGAACACTAGCTAGACACCATTTAATGTCCATCAGTTCCATCTCTTCGGCGTCTATCTGATCGTAATCCTCCTTTGTAAGCATAGGATTTCCGATCCTTCCAGCCACTAAACCTTCATAAGATAGCAACACTGAACCAAGTAGAGCCATATGATCTTTCGCAACCTCTTCAGAAAAACTTTGGCCGTCTGGAAGATTCAATGCAATGTTGCATTGTATCACATAACCACTTCCACTCTTTGTGCTTTGAGAACTGAAACTTGTAGTTGAATCTTTTGGATTGACACTCGCATATGAAGAGAATCCACTGCTTTTGTTTGAACTTTGATCAGCTTTTTCTATAGAATCCCCAGCACTAAACGCAGTCTGAATTTTCGGGCTTCTTTCAGCTTCCGGAACACTACCCTTGTAGTACATTTTTACATCCTGTTGACCACTTGGACTGTTCATCCTCGCGATCTTTTGCTGTTCCAGATCCTGACCCTCAATTTTCTCAATGAACTGAGAAATAGTTAATCCATCATACACCCCAGTATTCTTCAGAATCATCAAGTAAGTTCCCCATTCTTTTTGCGGTAAAGCGTCTGCTAACTTATCTACCCACTCTTCATGATCTTTTGTTATGCTCAGCATCGACATGGATCGCACTAAGTGGCAGTATCTTTCAATCAACTTCTTCGTGTCTTCTCCGGGCAAACTTGTGAACAAATCAAACTCTTTCTTGAGCAATGCCTTCTTGCTTTTAATCATGTGTTCACTTCCCTCAAACTTAATTCGAAGAGCATCCTAGATTGATTTTGAAGTTTTGTCGTGTTGAAGCAAGATAAAGATGTCTTCTTTGATCGCTTGCTGTAATAGACTGATCATCATCTTCTCGGCTTTGTACATATCTCTTTCTTGAACCGTAAACTCAGATATTTCTTTCTCAACTTGTAAATCAGTTCTTGGCAAAACATACTTCTTCAGAATACATTCCCATGACCTTAAATGGTTTGCCTTAACCCAGTTTTCGAAACGATCTTTCCATCCGTAATACTCCTCAATGCTCATGAGTTTCGGGGGTTTTTGAGTAGTTCCTGTCTCGTTTTCCAAATGCATGGCTTGAGCAATGACAGCCGGAGTAGACGGTGTTGCAAACGCGTTGTGGAAATCGTTATCCATGTTTCAGTAGCACGTATTTCAAAACAGATGCTTTTCGAGCGAAATAGCAAACAACCCACTGGAGCGAAATCAACCAAGTGAAGTTTGGAGCGAAATCAACACTATGTCTTTCTGGAGTGAAATCAACAAACAGCTTTGGAGCGGAAACAGAAGTTTGGCAGTCTGGAGCGGAATCAGAACCAACTCTGGAGCGGAATCACTTAGAACCTGTACCCTGGAGCGGAATCAGAAGGTATTTTGGAGCGGAAACACAGAAATGACACTCTGGAGAGGAATCTCAAGTAATCTGGAGCGAAATCAACAACAAAAACAATACCCTGGAGCGAAATCACCCAATATTTTGGAGCAAAATTAGACTTCTCGAGCGGAATCAGAAATGGTCCATTCGAGCAAAATCATTTCGAAAGTTAATTTTGTCTATTTTTAGTCTGATTTTAGCAGTGAAACTTTCAAGGGTTCGTCTATATGTCTTTTTACACAGTGTGTGAAAAATTGATCTGGTTTTGACCATTAAATCTTGTTCTGTTGAAGAAAGAAGGTATAGGTGTAAGAAATCTTGATGAAATCCAGCTAATCTCTGCAGAACTCCCCCACCTGAGCTCTGATACCAATTCTAGGATCGTTGGACTGACCCGAATGCGTCGTTCAGAGAGGTTCTGATCTATTTCAGGTGCGGAAAACAAGAAATAGACTTAGAAACAACTAATTCTTCACTTTAACTACTGATTATATTGATAAAATCACGAATACAATCAGTCTTCACACCGGCAGCACTTCGGTATGGAATACAAGAACTCTTCTACTGATTTCGCTCCTGATAACCTATATATAGGCCCTTGATTCCACTCGGAAGGACACGAGACAGTTGGAGCGGAATAAGAAGCTTGTGATTCCGCTCGAAAGTGTCCACTTGACATTTGGAGCGGAATCAGCAGCTTGGAGCGAAATCAGCTTCCAAAACTCTAAACCTTGATATTTTCTCATACAACGTGCCCTGATCTATACAATCTAATCTAAGACTCGATACAAGACGAAGTTGACAGATGTATGCACCAACAGGCAGCCCGCAATGGGTTCGGCCCATTCCATTTGTTGCGCATAACCTCATGAGGAGGGGGTATACTCCTCATTATTTTGCAAACATTCAAAACACTCCAAACCCTAAATCTCTCTCACTCTCCTTCTCAAACTCGACGGCAGCAACCTCTTCCTCGAAGCTCTCTTGATTCGGATCAATCTTTGTTCTACCTCCTAACCTGTTAGTGTGTTGTCATTATTTATTTGTATGATAACTGATGTTGTGATGCTATAATCTTGTATGATGATCTAGGGTTTTTGTTAATATAATCATTGATGATATGGATTCATGAGATTGATTATGATGGTAAATGATAGGATGTAGTGTTCATGAAAAATTGGTTCACGTGTTACTAGATTGAAGGGTTAGTTGATTCGTTTGATTTACATGAGGAATTGGTTGATGTTCGTGGTTTAGATTTCATGCTAGTATGTAAATCGTTGATTTAGACAATCCGGATTAGTATGTTTGTCAAGAGTTGTTGCATGTTGAATTAAGGATTTTTGGTGTTAACCTCACTGTTTGGTTCGATGATGATAATGATGGGTGTTACGATATTAGGGTTCATAGGAATTTAATGGTAATTGCTTGATTTGATCGATGATAACAAGGTTTGGAAACTATTTGAATGATTTGGGAATTGATTGCATGAATTAAGGGAATTAGTTAACCGAGTCGCACACGATCAGATCGCACAAGATCTGATCCGATCGCACAAGCCCTGGTCACATAAGACAGTCGTACAAGATAGGTGCAACTGTTTAGGAATATTGCACAACTTGGAACTGCATGATCGCACAAGACATTGTGGATCGCACAAGGCTAGGGTTGTTCAAATTGCTCGGCGCTCGAGGCTCGTTCGATGCTCGCTCGAAAAATGCTCAGAATTTGCTCGTTCGATTAAGCTCGATTAAAAAATGCTCGGTTCGGATCGGTTCGGTTTGTAAACGAACCGAGCACGAGCAAAGGTCCGCTCAGTTCGGTTCGGTTCGGTTGGCTCGATTTATTTTTAAATATATACATATATACACATATATATTTGTGGAGGAAGTGTAAAATACATTACGGCTTAACGTACATCACGTACGACAATGTGCGTGATTTTGTTCTATAACATGCGTGATCAATGTTTTCAATATGCGTGATTATTGTTTTCAACATGCATGATTTTGGATTTTTGAGTTATAACGTGTGTCATTTTAAAATGAACGTGCGTAGTTATTTGTTGTACGTGATGTACGTTAAGCCGTAATGTTTTTATCTTCCTCTATATTTGTGTTTGTGTGTGTATCATTTTTAATGAAATGACTAGAGACCAACATGAAGAATGTTTGGTCGAAGATTTAGATAGAGCTCATATAAATAATTAGAATTGAAATCCAATACCAATAGTCCATTATCCAATACTTGAATGTCCATTTGAGTAATTGAGTCAAAATTTCAAATACGAAAATGTGAAGCATCAATCAATACTCAAGTCTCAACCCGCCATTTAATTCAGAAGTAGAAGACCCTAATCAAAACCCCCCATTGGCCATCGTTATTCGATTTCTCCATCGCCACTCGCCAAGACGCCAACTCGTCAGGGTTTTGCTTCAATTGATTCATTCAATTTCAAACTTCCGATAGAACAAGGGTATGTTTCAATCGGTCGACGATTTATCTTCCCGCTTAGTTAATCTCAATAGAACTAGTTGATTGTTTTTGTATTCCTTGTTATTTGTTAAGTTTTTACTTGTGTTCTATTGGACGAAACATCAGGGACGAAAACTACACTTTACTCTAATAACTAGCACTACCATTGTAACTTTCCTTGTTTATTCTGCAACGCTTGATACTCGCTCGACGTTCGTTTGAAAAATGCTCGGATCGAAAGACGCTCGCTCGACTTTGGCTCGGTTGAAAAAATGCTCGGTTCGGTTCGGATCAGTTTGTAAACGAACCGAGCACGAGCAAAGGTCTGATCGGTTCGGTTCGGCTCGTGAACAGCCCTACACAAGGCAGTGCCGATCGCACAAGTCTTGGGCCACACACAATTGTTTGGACCCTATTATGTTGTTGGGCCGAACCGCCCAATATCCAGTCGCACAAGATAAATGTAATCGTACAAGTTAATCTGGGTCGCACAAGGTTAAATGGACCGCACAAGTTAATTTATGTTTATTTGATTGGGTCGTGTGAATGCTGGGTTGCTTATGTTGTTGGGCCGGGTTTGTTTCAGTCGCACAACCCGTTGTGAGTCGCACAAGTTGTGCTGGACGCACAATAGGTTGGGCCGAATATCTTTGGGCTTCAATTAGCAAATCGCACAAGACGGTTGGGCCATTGAACTTGTGCGAGCCCAATTATTTGAGTCGCACAAGTTTGGGTTATGTCTATCTGAATCGTATGCTACTGTTAATATGATCGATGTGTTTGCCATGCTCGTTATGTGTTGTAACTTGTTTAGTTTATGTGTAAACCTATGTGCACTACTTGAACCTAGACCTGACTTGTATGGTAACCATGTTAGGACGTGGTTGACCACATATAGCTCAAGTGACTTTCCGTTTATCTACCGAGCTAACCTAAGGTGAGTTCACACTTTCTACAAAGCATGGGATTCTCGGTAGTTTGGGAATGGGTTAAGGATTAATAATGAAACCTGCATATTCTCCTTGGGTAGGATATGTACCTCCATCCTCCATGGGAAGGATGACAACATTAAACCTGCATATTCTCCTTGGGTAGATTACGTACCTCCCTCCTCCGTAGGAAGGATGACAACATATAACTTACTAGACAAAACTCTATCATGAAGTCCCTCCTTTTTATATTGACTTAATCGCCGGGCCAATGGCGAGCGGGTCATTAGTTAAATAGCGCTATTTGGTTTGACAAGCCTCGCACCTTGCCGCAGAGGACAGGAGTGGACTAATGGATCTGGGCACTTAGTCAATGACGATAGACATTGACGCAGGGCACATAAACATGACTCCAGTCAGGGTCTAGTGGTTAACATGGGGTAGCCCCCACTGGTTATGGTTTGGGAAACAAGGAATTGGTTAACTCATGGTTTTCGAAAGAACTTATGGTTTTTGGAACAACTTTAAGATGAACACCAACTATGAACTCGCTCAACTTTGTTGTTGATTCGTTGCTACCTGCCTTGCAGGTCGTTAGGTGCTTAGATGGAGCTTGCACGAGAAGGAGAGGTCGTTGTGGGACATGGACTGTTGAGTTCCATGTTAAATATTTGAACTTTTAAATTTATGTTTTGGTTTTACACTTTATGCTTCCGCTGATAACTTGAACTTAGTTAATTTGTTTTGGACACCAAATATATTGTGGTTGGTTTTATATTTACTTTAATACGTTTTTCAATATGATTGGTGGCTTGATCCTGGTCATGTCACGCCTCCTGTGGTGATACTCCGCTTGTGGATTTTGGGGGTGTGACACATTGGTATCAGAGCCATTGGTTATAGTGAACTTGGTTTTAAAAAGGGAAAAGCTTTTTGACAAAACCAGACTATAACCTGTACAGTGCTCAACGATGCACAACGACACTTCGCTCCACATGCAAGACTTAACACTGTAGGTGATATAGTTTATTTTATATTGCCTGCCTGTTAGTTAAAGTAGGGCATTGATCATGGTGTGCCTAGTTGGTATAAACAATTGTTGCTTGAAACCCTGTGTGATTGCTCTCTTCTGTCATCCCATATTTTCACACTTTCGTGACACCTTTCTCACTTGTGTTTCCTTCGATGTGAAGATCATGAGTGGACGCCTGAACTTGAACCAAGCCCAGCTAACAGCTCTAATCAACGAACGAGTTGCTGAGGCACTCACAACAGCTCAAGCAGGAGGTATAACCTGCCATTACGACCTATCCTAGGATGTTTAGATCCTACTCTCGCGAACCAACTCTCGTGCTTAACCTTGTCTTTCTTTCTCGCGCGACAGGTCAACATGCTTAGCCTCCCGTGTGTACATTCAAGACTTTTATGGACTATCGACCTAGTACCTTCAGTGGTACAGAAGGAGCTGTAGGTCTCCTCCACTGGTTCGAGAAGCTCGAATTTGTCTTCGAAATATGTGAATGCCCTGTTGCTAGTAGGGTAAAGTTTGCTACGGGAACTCTTGAAGGTGTTGCGCTCACATGGTGGAATGCTCAGGTTCAAATGCTAGGGTTGGCAGCTGCTAATGCCACCCTATGGAACGACTTTAAAGATTTGATCAAAGAGGAGGATTGTCATCGTGATGACATTCACAAGCTGGAAGTGGAGTTTTACGACTTGAAGATGACGGGGTCTGAGATTGAGGCGTATACCAAGAGATCAAACGAACTAGCTGCTTTGTGTCCTACTGTGGTGGACCCTCCCTGCAAACGTATCGAGCTTTACATAAAGGGTTTAGTGTCAGAGATTCAGAGTATGGTGACTTCGGCTAACCTTCTCATGATTTAGCAGGTCATTCGACTATCCCACCGTCTCACTGATCAGGCAGTTGAGCAGAACAGACTGCCAAAGCGTATTAGTGCTACCACTACATCTGATGCTCCTAGTGACAACAAGCACAAATGGTATGGAAATTCAAGCAAGGGTTCAGCTCCTGTTCAGTCCCAGTCTCAACAGCGAAAGACTGACGACTACAAGAGCCCTGGTCAACAAGGAGGGTACAAGGGAAATCAGCCTAAGTGCAACCGTTGTAACTTGCACCACAGCGGGCTGTGTAGCAAGGGTTGCTGTTATAGATACAACAAGCTTGGTCACGCAGCCAAGGATTGTAGGAGCCCATATCCTGCGAATTAGAATCGTCAACAGCAGCCACAAGCTCCACAGAACCAGCAGCAGCAACAACAGCAGGGTAATAAGGGATGTTTTCAGTGTGGTGCTGAAGGTCACTTCAAGAGAAACTGTCCACAGCTGAACCAGAATCAGAACAACAACAATAACTAAGGAAATGGAAACAATAATGGGGGTAACAATGATGGCAATGGTGCCAGGGGACGTGCTTTTGTGATTGGTCAGGGTGATGCTACGAACGATCCCAACTTTGTGATGGGTAAGTTCCTACTGGATGATTTCTTTGTTTCTGTTTTATTCGATTCGGGTGCCGATACTAGTTATGTGTCTCTAAGAGTTAGTCAGATGCTTAAACATGCCCCAATTCCCTTAAACACCAAGCACGTTGTAGAGCTAGCTAATGGTAAAAATCTTGAGGCCACACATATGGTTAAGGGTTGTAATCTCGTTCTAGCTGGTTAGATCTTCTCTATCAATCTTATCCCCATTGTTCTTGGTAGCTTTGACATCGTCATTGGGATGGATTGGTTATCCCAACATTGAGCAGAGATTCTTTGCAAGGAGAAAATCGTCCGCATTCCTCGTTCTGATGAGGAACCTCTCGTGATTCGTGGCGACAAGAGTGGTGCTGTGGTGGGCATCATCTCTTTTCTTAAGGCCCAGAAGTGCTTGCGAAAGGGCCACACTGCTATTCTGGCTTTTGTTTCTAACACCTCAACAAAGGAAAAGAAGATCGAAGATATTCCGATCGTGCGCGACTTTCCTGAGGTATTCCCTGAGGAATTACCTGGCCTTCCGCCTCATCGACAGGTCGAGTTTCAAATCGAGCTAGCTCCTGGAGCAGCGCCTATAGCTATTGCACCTTATCGCTTGGCCCCATCAGAACTAGAAGAACTGTCTGCGTAGCTACAAGAACTCTTGGACAAGGGTTTCATCCGTCCTAGCTCTTCGCCCTGGGGAGCACCAGTTTTGTTTGTAAAGAAGAAAGACCGTACCTTTCGAATGTGCATAGACTATCGCGAGCTCAACAAGGTGACCGTGAAGAATCATTATCCTCCCCCGCGTATAGATGACCTGTTCGACCAGTTGCAAGGGTCGAGCTACTACTCAAAGATTGATCTGAGATCGGGCTATCATCAGCTGAGAGTCTGAGACGAGGACATCTCCAAAACAGCATTCAGGACTCGTTACAGACACTACGAGTTTCTGGTCATGCCTTTTGGGTTGACAAACGCACCTGCGGTCTTCATGGATCTTATGAACCGAGTATGCAAACCTTATTTGGATAAGTTTGTTATTGTTTTCATCAACGACATCCTGATCTATTCCAAGAGTTAGGAGGAGCACGAGCAACATCTACGTCTCATTCTGGAACTTCTTCGAGCAGAACAGCTGTATGCAAAGTTTTCGAAATGTGACTTCTGGCTTCATGAAGTCCATTTCCTAGGCCACGTGGTGAATGAGGATGGGATTCATGTTGATCCATCCAAGGTTAACTCAATCAAGAATTGGCATGCACCTCGAACACCAACTGAAATCCGCCATTGGGTTTGGCGGGTTACTACAGAAGGTTTATCAAGGATTTCTCAAGGATTGCGCAGCCTCTTACTGTTCTTACTCTGAAGGGTGTCACCTATCGTTGGGGTGATGCTCAAGAATCCGCATTTCAGCAGTTGAAGTTGAAGCTTTGCAGCACACCTATTCTCTCGTTACCTGAAGGCACAAACGATTTTGTGGTTTATTGTGACGCGTCAATCCAAGGTCTTGGTTGGGTGTTGATGCAACGTGAGAGAGTCATTGCTTACGCATCACGCCAACTTAAGGTTCATGAAAAGAACTACACTACTCATGATTTGGAGTTGGGAGCAGTGGTGTTTGCTCTTAAGATATGGAGACATTACTTGTACGGTACCAAGTGCACCATTTACACCGATCACAAGAGTCTCCGGCATATCTTCGACCAGAAGGAGTTGAACATGCGACAGCGTTGATGGGTCAAACTTCTTAACTACTACGAATGCGCGATCAAGTATCATCCAGGCAAAGCCAATGTGGTGGATGACGCCCTCAGTCGAAAGGAAACCAAACCTAAGCATGTACGTGCGTTACAGCTTATCATTCACTCTAGTCTTCCTGCCCAAATTCGTGATAGGTTGAAACATTGAAGGAAGAGAACATCAGGGCTGAGTCCCTGCGGGGATCGAAGAAACGGTTAGAACTAAGGGAAGACGGTGCTTACTACTTGGCGGGGCGCATTTGGGTTCCATTTTATGGTAATCTACGTGAGCTTATAATGGATGAAGCACACAAGTCTCATTACTCAGTACATCCTGGTTCTGATAAGATGTATCACGACCTCAAAACTAGGGGTGTCCAAACTGCTCGGCGCTCGAAGATCGTTCGATGATCGTTCGAAAAAGCTCGGAAATATGCTCGTTCGATTCATTGCTCGGTTAAAACCGAGCCGAGCAGCTCGGTTCGGTTTAAAAGCAAACCGAGCACGAGCATAGGTACGCTCGCTCGTCGCTCGTTCGGTTTCGATCGAATTTATTATTATATATATATATATTATATTTATTAAATATATATTATATTTTTAAATATAAAAATAAAGATGTAGGAGCATATCCACATTTCAGCCCCTAAATCCTCACCTCACGTCTTCTGGTCTTCATATCTAGTTCAAAAAAAAAAGAAACAAAACCCTAATCTCTTATCTCTCTCAACTCTCAAGCCGCCGGCCATCCAGTTCCACCAGTTGCTTCCCTCGTCCGCCGGCCACATCCCTCATCCGCCGGCCATTCACCATCCGTCGGCTATCAACCGTCAGCTATCAACCGTCAGCCGGTCATTCAAAACGCATAGCCTCAAGGTTTGATTTTGTAGAATATTGTTCATCACAGTTTGATTTTTTGTTGATTTCTGTTTATTTTCAGTTTCTCGCGTGTTTAATGGTTACATGAGCAGATTGAACCGTTCAATTTTTGTATTTAGTTGAATAATTGTTGTTGTTGGACCTGAAATTGTTCTAGTTTTGACTAATTTCTCTTCTTGTGGTTTAAATCTCGATTTATTTGTTACGGTGGACTTCATTTTGTTACGGTGGTTCACTACTGAGGTACGGTGGAAAATTGCATGTTTCAGGGCCACCGTAATTTACGGTGGCCACCGTAAATTACGGTGGAGCCCTGAATTCTTTGTTTCTTCTCTTCTTTCCTTCCATGCATGACTCATTCCATCCAATCCGTCCAAAGCCGCGTTTTATCCATTTTTAGCTCCCGAAACGTACCTGAAACATAAGCAACCGTAGTCATCTAATTCAAGATAATTACGCGATCAAGTGAGGGATAAACTCGTCTTTTAACATCATTAAGGGTTGTCCTATGGACCACCCGTCACATCCCCACACTTAACTGTTGCTTGTCCCAAGCAACTCATCAAACCATTTTCAAAACAAACGATCAACATAAACCAAGCATAAACATGTAGTCCCTTTACTAACCCTTTTCTTAACACCCAAAATAATGCACCCCTCGCTATGTCTCTCCTCTCGGCAACAAGTAAGCACTAGCAACTATGAGCTAGTCACACAAAAGGCAAACGGGTGGTTCACAACTATAGGCATGTACCTAAATCGGTCCTCCTCCTACAAGTGCCAAATATAAATGCAAATCAAAGGGACTTTTAAGGTTGTAATGAGGCTAGGCGAATGGGTAGGAAATGGAATATATATGAAGTAGCGAAAACTTAACCCGGTCTTTTATTACACAATGAAACAACAAATAACTACCAAACTTAAACTTCTATGTACATGACAACTAAACATCATTTCTTTTTCTTTTTCATTGCTTTTTTCCTTTTTTTTTCTTTTTCTGATATTTTTTTATTTTTTTAATCAAACAAATAAAGCTATCAAAGCAAACCTTCAATAACATATCTACACACTACTAAACTAACTACTACACTATATGACCGGGTCAAGTCGGGAAAATTTTTTTTAGGAACTAGCTAAGGGGTAACAAACGATAGGCTTTTAGGCACAAAATTGGGCAACTAAATGTCCAAACCCCCGCCCCTCTCGCAACCATGCTCATATATATAATTAATGAGGTCCAACCCCCCAAATCCCACACTCGCATTCACCAAGACGAGGCTACCTAATTGCCCTTATCCTTTTTACATTCACATTCAACTAAGGACTCAAACCGTATTAAGGCACAAGTTCTAATGCACCCCCACCCGTTGCCACGCTCATCGAAGACAAGTATTATTTATTTACATGTGTGGCTTCAACTCTTACCAAGAACAAAAGGGTATTAAGTGTTGCCGGTGCATTATTTGGGGTTAGTCCAAGGTGTTCAAATTCTTACATTGTTTCGATTGATTTAAAAATTTTTCAAAAACCTCATAATTTCCCCCCCCCCCCCATCCCCACACTTGGGATACATTGACCCCAATGTATGGTTTTAGGAGGATTTGATCACTAAAACTCTTTAACACCAACTGAAAGCTCATACACTCAAACCACAAATTTCTTTTTGGTATTTTTCATTTTATATTTTTTTATATTTTTCATCTTTTAAACATTACACCACCAACTCTTCCAACCCAAAACATAACATCACAAACTAACACCACCCAACCACCCGACCATAAACATAACAAACCAACAAATATTCACAAAATATACAAGAAGGAGCATGACCTGACTAATAGTAGCGCAGTTGAGGAGGCCCGAAAATGGAAGACATCATCTCGTTCCATTCTCCGAAAGAAAATGCACCGCTACCACTTCCACCTTGTTGCGAAGCTCCTTGTTGTTGACGCGGGTCTAGCCATTGTGAATGATGGAGCGGCGGGGTTGGATACGATACATTACCGTCATATGGTTGTAGAGACGCATAATCCACCGGAGGTGGATCCACAACCACGGGCCGCCCGGCATGCCAATCCGCATGCATCCTTCGTGCTTGATCATCTTCATACCAGTTATTCATCTCTAGCTCATGGGAGTAAGCATGTGCACGGTTCCACGATTCTTGACGATCGAAATTATGCTTTAAGGCCCGCTCCATGCTAGCACTCATCATCGAATGTTGATCAAATAAAGTACGCTCCGAACCCGACCATGACTCAAAAACAGGTGTCGGAGGACGTTGGTTCTCAATAACCTCTTGCATAGTGCCATCGTAAGCCCAATTCGGCTCGTATGAGTGCTTTGTATAATCATAAAAACCGCCACCATAACTCCTGCTTGGGCCCCCTTGGCCCACCTCCACATGCTCACCATGAGGCTCATCCGCATAATCCTCATCACCACTCGGAGGTTCCGCATCACTCTCTGGTTCATCCTCTTTACCCGGTAGAAGAGCTCTTGCATCAACTTTCAATGCTCGCCATCTTTGACCCTCCGATTTGAGCTTGTGATACATTTCCGATTGAGTGTAGGTCCACCCAATACCCATCTTTTGAATCTCAAAAGGCTTGTGCCTTTTCATTGCTCCTCTATCCTCCGATGTGATCGCCTTAAACTGCTTCATCAATCCCATGATAATTCGGCAATACGGGATAATGCTCCTCCCCAATTTTTTCTGGCAAATCCAAAGATGGTTCATAATCAAATACCGAATTGGAAACCGAGGAGACCCATTGAGCAACGAATAGAAGACTGGCACTTCCGGGTATCTTACTTGTTCCTTATCTCCTCTTCTTGGAATGACATTCAAAATGCAAATGGTTAGCAACAATTTTGCTTCAATCTTCAAGTTCTTCCGGTACAAGATTTCACTATAAGTACCGGGCAAGAACAAAGCCGCTAACATATCATTCCACCGCGGATGCTTCTCAAGTTTAACCAACAGATCATCAAGACTAGGGATTGTGTAGTCACGAGCAGGTAGATTGTCGTATTTCGCCAATTTCCGTAGTGTATCAAACGACATTTCCACCTTGATCCCATTAATCTCGCCCGTCAACTTCATCTGTGATGGCCTATCATACTTGTTGCATTTGAGGGTTGCCATCCATTCTTGAATCTCATCCATAAACATATTCTTGTTGTCCTTTATCGTAACAACTGAGCGCCGCCTCCCATCCTAAGGCGCGGAATTGGGCAAACACATTAAACAACCCAGATTCAACCTCTCGAACTTCCCTCGCACAGATGAACACAGCAGCCTTGTTTTTTAACCGGTTCATACTGTCATGAAATAGTGTCGGCTGCTATTCATCCGGCTGATCATCCAATGGACCCGATTCCCACCTTGGTTTATCGGTCGGGTCTAACTCCATCATCTCTTCCTCCTCACTTTCACTCTCACTAACTCTACCCAAATATTGCCTCTTCTTTGGTTGTTGTTCTGGTTGTTTGCCCTTGCCTTTAGACGAAGAAGACGAACTAGCTCTCACACTTTCCTTCGTTCTTACCATTTTCCTACACACATTGCAAAGCAAACAACACAACCAAACACAAAAAGTTAGGCCCTTTTTCATCAACAATCCCCACACATGCTTGTTACTATGGTTGTAGATGCTAGTGAACAAAAATTTTATAATTATTTTCTCAAAAATTGGGCATGGTGTCTCTACAAAGTAGAGATTCCCAAAAGTTCACTACTTTAACATCAAACCAACATCTACAACCATAACAATGTTCAAGTAACCATTTTCATGACAAAAAACTATGAACAAGCAAGTGTGTATGAACAAGTAGCACAAATAACCTTTTCCTGCATAATGCATCATCAAAAGTAACAAATAAACATCACATACCTTGTATTAAATGTTGGTGCATCTGTTAGGACCGGTTTGACTCCGAAACGATTGCGTATGACACGTTCGACGTGCGGAAACCGTGAACGTGAATAACCGAAACACACGAGACGTACTATTAACGTGATTCTTTGATAGATCTGAAAAGATACATGAACCGTGAATCACCTTTTGCCTTTCTCTCTCTAATTTCTCTCTCTAGCTTCTCTCTCTAACCTCTAAGCTCCAAAGATCAAAATGGCAAAAGTTTCTAACTAAAAGCCTAAGGCTTCTATTTATAGGCCAAAGGTGATAAGGAAACTTTCCTTATTTACAATAATGCCACCTTGCCTTTTAGTAACAAGATATTACATTGTAAACACAAAGTTCTTCTGTTTCTGCTACGAACTGTGATGACGGAGGCGATAGACATTAATGTACCAACAGTCTCCCCCTTGGATATTGCCGCAGTCAATCTCAATCATTCAGACTTGTAGCTTCTTTTCTTTTCTTTCTCTCTCTTTAGCTTGAATATAATCCCGGTGGATTTATCTTCAGCTTCAGCTCCCCCTTTCGGTGAACTCTTCAGGCTCCCCCTTTCGACAAGCTTCCGTGCTTTGGGATCGACACCTGGCTTTCCAGTTACAAGCTCTTCCAGGAACGATACCTGGCTCCTTACACGCTTCCGTTAGCATTGAGCTCGTCTTCAGACTCCCCCTCAGACTCGGCTGTCGGGATCGTAGTCTGAAATAACATCTGCAACACTCATACGTTTATAAGTGACAGTGTTTTGAAATTGTCCAGAAATCGTAATCTGGCTCTTTAAACTTTCTAAATCAAGATTCTGGCTTTAAGATATAATAATATGAATATATCCAGGATTATCTTGACTCTCTCCCCTTATCAAAATGCTTTATAGATTTGACAGCGATAAAGAATCCAAATCGAAAAACTGACTCTTTTAAGATTTTAACAATATGAGCATCCAAATCCTTCACGGTTGATCATCCAAGTCCAAATTAATGACCTTGGAGATATCACAAACTATTTTTAAATTTTGATTTTAATTTTAAAAACTTCAAGTTTCAAATTAATGAACTTGATTTATTTCCAGAAACACGATTAGCATACTTAGATCTTGAAACTTAGCACTCAGACATCGGTTGTCGAAAATAAAGCAGAAATCAAAATCTTTTTGTATTTTTCTGAAAGTATAAAGCAGTAAAGACATATGTACGAACATATTTACAGACAATATTTTTGTTTTGAGTTCGTGTAAGAGGATCATATCAGTTTTTGAAACAAATCACTAGCACCGTTAAGCTTTAATCATTTTAAGTTCTAAACGATTCACCTCGATTAACGATATAGTTGTCCTCTTAAATTTTCACACAATTTTCAATCTATTCAGGATACGCTTTAGATGTTTTAGGAACTTAGCTCGATTTATGTGTCCCACCTCTTGAATATACTCCCGTATCCAGAATCTCAATATTCAGTCTTACAGGCAAGAGTACTACAATGATGTCTGTACATAAATTAGGGGTTTAATGCGAGAATTGATGGAACTCAGGTCAGAACTTCCGTTCAGCAGAGAGATATCAATTTCGACTTTGCGGTGTGTCCCCTTTAGAGAATCTTTTAGCTACAACAGATGATTATCAATTTTATTGTCTAATCACTGAGGGCTAGAATGCTATGTTTCAAGCATTTACTGCAAAGCATTATCCAAGGACTAGGTCAGAACTACCGTTCAGCAGAAGTCCCGGAATAATACCCCAGACATCATAGAGTATTAATACCTAGTATATCAGAATACGAGACCTTTCAAACGAGATTTCAGGGGTTACCTATATATCCAAGTAGTGTTCCCCACAAATTTCGCAAGTTTGAAATTTTAGGTTTATATCCCGAATAAATCTACTAAATGTACGAAAACCTATCGTCACATCATCAGTGAGACCATTTATCACATTTGACATTACATTTCTTTAGCGTGCTGTGATAGTCCACTGATGTACTATCATTTCCTCTTTTATCAACAAAAACTCAAATTTTTGAATTTTATCATGTTTTTGGCTTTTTCAAATTTTCTAATGTTTTTGGATTTTCTGACAATAATATCTCTTACTCCCCCTAAAATTCAAAACCATTTAAAGAAAATTTGACAACCTGATACTGATAGCTTTGTCTCGCCATCCATTTTCTGCATCTCATGCATAGATTTGCAGATGTACCCCCATGATTTACAACACATTGATCTTTTACAGTTTGAAAACCGTTTTTCAATCTAGTGAAATTAATCATGTTTGTTCAGCCGTGAGGGTTTCGGCGTATTCAATCAGAACTTCCCCTGATAATAAACTATTTTCCCATTATGATTTCAAAACACTTAAGTTTGTTTCAATCAAAATGGTTTTTCCGGAAAATAAGTTTTGTTTAATTCACACACGGGGTTTATTCATCACCTTGTTCTTTCATCAATTAATTCGAAAGTTAAATCAAGTACAACTTAATGTCCTTGATAAAACATTTCTCAAGAAAGATGCCGATTCCTACTCCTCAATTACCAACCTGGGAGTTCCGGCAAATTCAAATAACATATTTTTGAATTATTTTTTTTTTTTTTTTTTTTTAATTTTTCAATTTTTAGAGTTTTTGAAAATATTGTTTATATATGTACAGAAATCAAACAAACTCCCTGTTTAACCATTGCAGGGATCAGCAGCCTCCGGTGCCAGGCTGCTTCGTTTTTTCCTTTGGTTGACATTCATTTTTCTTCAGAAACACCTGCACATTCAAATTTTATCAAATACGACACTATAATTTTCTTTTCACTAAAGATGGATGCCGATTCATGCTTCGCGATAAAGGAAGCTCCGGCATATCAAATTGTTCAATCAAACATTGTATCCACCCAAGCCTCATCAGCCTTGGGTGTAACCTTGACTCTAGCAATCTGAATTTTAAAGTTTTCAGCCTTAAGTGGTGGAAAATTTGCATCATAATCAATCGAAATTGACTCCTCAGCCTTTTTCACCTCATAAGTTGAACTTTCTGTTTCTGTTTTCGATTTCCAGATTTGTTTTTGTTTCTCATTTTTAACCAAATCAACATGTTTCTTAACACTCCATGTTTGACCTTTTGGAGTCCCACGTTTGTAAAAATGTGACTCTTTTTGAACATTTGGACTCTGAACAACATCTTTTGGTTTCCAAAATTGGTTTGGTTTTGTTGCATCAACAGTTGTTTTCCAACTTTGTGTTGTTCTAAGTTCGGGTGTCACTGGTTTCCAAGTTTGTTGTGAGTCAGCCTTTGACAATTTTGGCTTCCAAGTTTGCTTTGATTCAAACTTGGTTGACTTTTGATTCACAACTTCATATTTCTGTTTTTGAACATAAACAGACTTCTTTTTCGTCTCAACATCAACAGGTTTCAGATTTGGACATTTGCGAGCAAGATGTCCTGTTTGATCACATTTAAAGCATGTTCTCTTTGAAACATCTTTGACCTGTTGTTGTTGCTTTTTCTGGGCCTGAAACTCTACATTTGACTGTTGTCTAAATTTGAGTTCTTTCTCTTCTTCGGAACTTGTTCCGTGAACGAAGTTCATTTTTGCCTGAAAATTCGGAGTTTTATTTTTATTCCAATTTTGTTTCTTCTTATAACCCAACCCAGCCTTCATGTTTTTCTTCTTGTAACCAGGTTTGTTATAAAAAGTTTTGTGACCTTTACCAGCAAATTTTGGAATTTCAGATTTTTCAATCTCAACCATCTTGAAAACTTTGTCAATCTTTTCTGAAATCACATTCTGAATTGGGAATACAACGTCTAAGAATAATTTGTCCGATCCAATCATGGTATAAACCAATCCCTTTGAATCATCATTCAAACTTTTCTCAGATTTTGTGTTCTTTAGATATGCATCATGAAGATTTCCTTCATCTTCATCATGTGATTCAGATTTACCTGTATGAACCGACTCTTCGTTCAAGACACTTTCAACGACTTTACCTACCACCTCTGAATCATGAATATCATCAGATTTGGAATAGGTTATGTCAATGTTGTCTGGCAATTTGTCTACCATGTTAAAAGCTTTTTCGACCTTTTCCTCATCATAAAATGCAAACTTTTCCGGTGGTGGAACTTGATGAAACTCTGAGCCAATGCCTTTCTTGTTCTGCTCAGACTCACCATCACCCGGTTTTATATTGAAAATTCGTTCAAGCACATATGACGACACATGGTAACTTTTTAACTTGTTGTTTTCCTGTTCTAAATCAACAATCTGTTGCTTTAGCTTAGCAATATCCTCAATATATGAATTAACAACATCTTGTTTTATAGCATACATTCGTTTTAGCTCTTTTGTTGTTTCAGACATATAATTCATTCTAGATTGAGCATATTTTATTTCGTCTTTCACTTTTTCATATGACTCTTTTATAATCTCATATGATAATTTCATTGAATCATATTCCTTTTTCATTTCTTGACAAGCAATCTCTTTTTGTTCACATTCATTTGTCATTTTCAAAACGTTTTCTTTCAAAACCTCATTTTCTTTTTCTAATTTGTTACATTTTTCTGAAAGTTTTTCATCATTTTCTTGTAAAACTTTTTCTTTTTCTAACATTTCTTTGCATTTAATTTTGAAAATGTTTTCGAATTTTGTGAATTCAAGTTCTTTTATTCTGAACTGCTCATCTTTTTCTGTACAAGCTCTGCACGGTACCATGCATTTCTTGCACTGTTCAAATGGTTTTAAGAATTCAGAATCAGAATGTACCTCAGTGTTTGGCACTTCGGTGTTTTCAGCTTCCTCTGGCTGCTTCATCTCAGCATCATTCAGCTTTTGTTCAACACTGACTTCTTCGCCAACATCACCAACATCTGATTTTTCATTTTTCTTTTCTTCTTCTTCAATTTGCTGTTCTTCAACTTCTTTCACAGCTTCAACTTTTACAGCTTCTGTTTTGACTTCTTCAGCAACCTTCTTCAGATTAACTACCATCTCTTCAACACTCTTCTTCATTTTCTCTTCATCCCTTTTTCTCAAGCATGACAGCATAGCATATCGGATATCTTTTTCGTATTGTTTAACATATGCATCATCTTTCGTCACTCTTCTGTAATATTCAGCTCTCAACGGGACAGCAAGAAGAACATCATCAAAGATTATATCTTTCTTTGGAACAACTGGTTCTCCTTCTCTGTTGTAATAACACTCTCTCTTCTTGTCCCATCGTTTGTTGCTGACAGCATTCTCATATTCTTCCTGCATCTCATCCATTCTTCTGTAAACCACATCTCTTTCTTTATGTGTTTTCTCACTCAAGATCTCTTCTCGAGTTTTCTCTTTGTTCTCAATCTTTTCTTCATGGTTTTTAGCAGGTTCTTTTTCTTCTTTAATTTCAGCAACATTCGCAAACTTTCTTGGTGCTGTCGTAGCTTTCCCATGAGCTGTTTTGCGAACAATATCATTTCGATCTTCTTCTGGACAAATTTGAGACCAATCATATCCTTCATCAGGATATATGACAGGACAAGCTCTTGAAGTTGTTTTTGGTCTATCCTCAATCAACTTTGGCTCTTCTCTGCTTCGATGGTAGATCGCCTTTTGATAATAATCATCATTGAAAGGACGTTCATTTCTTTCAGCAACTTCTGCATTCTTACACTCTCTTTTGAAATGACCTTTTTGCTTGCATTTGAAGCAGGTCACTTTTGACTTGTCGAATCCAAGCTTTGTTGATGGACCACCAAGAGATTGTTTCCTAGTAATTTCCATGTATCTTTGAGCTCTCCGAATGCAGCTTGCTAAACACCAACGAATATCAATAAGTTCCATCTCCTCTGGATCAATCTGGTCGTAGTCTTCTTTCGTCAGTTCAGAATTACCGATTTTTCCAGCTACCAGACCTTCATATGATTCCAGGACAGATGCAAGAAAGCTCATTTGCTGCTTCGCTGCATTGATACTCATTGCTGGAGAATTTTTCAGTTTAAGAGCAATGTTGCATAAAATTTCATCTGTGTCTTCAGAATTTGTTTTTGAAGATGAATGATATCCAGACTGATGACTTGTTGACGTTGTTTGAGATTCATTCATCTTTTCACCAATGAATGCTGTCTTTGGTGAACCAACGCCCTTCTCTGAAAGTACACTACTTTTGTAATACAAGCCGACATTCTGTTGACGTGAAGACTCTGTCATCTTGCTTTGTTTCTGCAGCTCTAGATCATGACTCTCAATCTTTTCAAACAATGCATCAAGAGAAATTGTATCATATGAATCATCATTTTTCAAAATAAACACAAACGTTTGCCACTGATCAACTCGTGGTAACGCTTCAATCACTTTATCGATGATTTCTTCTCTTGTTTTAGCAATTTCAAATCTTTCGAGTTCGATTTTTAGGTGACAGAATCTTTCTATCATTTGTCTCACCGATTCTCCTTTTAAACTATCAAAAAGATCAAATTCCTTTTTAATTAGCGCGATTTTGTTCTTTTTAATTTGTTTGCCACCCTCAGCTTTAATACGTAAAGCTTCCCAAACTGATTTGGATGTCCCGCTATGATTTAGTAATGCAAATATATCGTTTCTAATTGCTGACTGTATCAATGCGATCATCCTTTGTTCGGCGGCAAATTCTGCTCTGTCGTCTCTGGAGAATTTTTTGAACTGTAAATCTTCACCTTTGTCATCTTTTGGCTTTTCGTATCCGTACTCAAGACAAAACCAACTTTCATGTGCATACGCTTTTGCCCAATTAATAAATCTTTCTTTCCACCAAGTATAATCTTCAATGCTTTCAAGCGTTGGTGGTTTAGAATGCGTTCCGTAAAAGTTATCATGCTTGATGTTCTCATTGATTGCCTTCGTAATTGTTTTTGGTGTAACAGTTGTAACTTCAGATGATTCAGATGTGAACGCGTTGAAAAACGTGTTATAAAATTCTTCAGCCATGGTTTGAACTTTTTGAATTACCTCGAATCACCTGAATGAATTACGTAAACAATCGATTAGTTCAAAGACTTTTAACAAATTTGATTTTGGAAATTAATCGATTTGATATGATTTTACAAATAATATGATCCAAATCAATTCTAAAATATTTATTCAATTTGATTTTTGTCAAACGAATGGATGGGGATGGTTACTAGCCGATCGAGTAGTAATGGATGCTAGCCGATCGAGTAGGGAGGAATGCTAGCCGATCGAGTAGGGATAGGATGCTAGCCGATCGAGTAGAAAAGGATACTGTTCGATCGAGTAGGAAGGTATTGCTGTTCGAGTGGGACTTTGCTAGCCGATCGAACAGCTGTTCGATTGAAGGATTGTAGCGGTGGTGCTAGTCGTTCGGCTAGGAATGCTGTGTTGTTCGATCGAACAGAGTCAAAAAGTCAAAGTGTTTAATGAATGTTATGCTGTTCGAGTGAATGACTTTCTAGCCGATCGAACAGCTGTTCGATTGAATGAAATTCTAGCCGTTCGAGTAGCTGTTCGATCGAGTTACCTACTCGATTCACACAACCTTCTGTTCGATCGAACAGGGTCAAAGTCAACACTTTTTAATGAATGTCAGAAGCTGCTGTTCGAACGACTTGGCCAGCCGATCGAGTGGTCTACTCGATTCAAGTTCCTGTTCGATTAAACTTCCTGTTCGAACCAAAATCCTATTCGATTGGTTGAAAAAGGAGGTGAGTCCTAGTCGTTCGGCTAGGTCAACAAGTCAACGTTTTTAATGAATGTCTGAGGTTTCTATTCGATCGAACAGAAGGTGCTAGCCGTTCGATTAGGCCAACCGATCGAACAGCTGTTCGATTCAAAATTCCTGTTCGATCCAAAATTCCTGTTCGAGTGATAACTTCCTGTTCGAACGGTTAACACTTTGCTAGCCTTTCGACTAGCCTAACCGAACGGTTGGCCTACTCGATTCAAGTTCCTGTTCGATCGAGTGACCTGTTCGAACGAGTTGCTAGTTCGATCGAACAAGAACTGATGAACAGTTTGACGAACGGTTTCAGCAAAAAGTTCACAAAAACGCAGATTTCTCCCAAACGGCTTGGAATTTTGACCTGAAAATTTGTAGGATCATAGATCAGATATAGGCGCACAACATATCAAAATTTCATCCAATTTCAACCGTAAAAACACTGTTAATTTTACGATTTTCAGATAAAAACGTGAAGAACAAGAAAGTATGAAGAAATTTGACAAATCTGAGTAAATTCGACTCTGAATCTGAAGGATTTCTGTGCGAATTCGTGCGTTTGATCTGTGCAATCGAGCTCCTGCTCTGATACCACTTGTTAGGACCGGTTTGACTCCGAAACGATTGCGTATGACACGTTCGACGTGCGGAAACCGTGAACGTGAATAACCGAAACACACGAGACGTACTATTAACGTGATTCTTTGATAGATCTGAAAAGATACATGAACCGTGAATCACCTTTTGCCTTTCTCTCTCTAATTTCTCTCTCTAGCTTCTCTCTCTAACCTCTAAGCTCCAAAGATCAAAATGGCAAAAGTTTCTAACTAAAAGCCTAAGGCTTCTATTTATAGGCCAAAGGTGATAAGGAAACTTTCCTTATTTACAATAATGCCACCTTGCCTTTTAGTAACAAGATATTACATTGTAAACACAAAGTTCTTCTGTTTCTGCTACGAACTGTGATGACGGAGGCGATAGACATTAATGTACCAACAGCATCCGTCTGTCGCCTACGTCTTGTATCGAGTCCTGCGTAAAATAGGCTAGAGTAGGGCACAGAATTCTAGAAACATGTATTAGAAGTG
The DNA here is from genome assembly GCF_002127325.2 of Helianthus annuus. NCBI lineage: Eukaryota > Viridiplantae > Streptophyta > Magnoliopsida > Asterales > Asteraceae > Helianthus > Helianthus annuus. Next base: position 73,442,650 of record NC_035435.2, on the reverse strand, counting down.
ATTTCGCCCGAAATGACATGTGGTCATTTGGAGCGAAACCTCATTGTCCTGATTTCGCCCGAAATGTGTTTATGTTGCTAATTTCGCTCATAATTGTAGGTTGGTGATTTCGCTTCTGCATGTTGGAGCGAAATCAAGTCCACTATATATAGTGGCAGTCAGGAGCGAAATTATATACACATAGTTCTAGGTGTTTTCTTCTGGTAAGCCACGAAGTGCTGCCGAAGTGTTGTCAGAGCTTGTAAACGTTGCAGTGATCAATAAAACAACAGTTAATAGTGAATACGGCTGGAATCGCACCAAAACATTAGTTTCCGCCTCTTGTTTTGGATAGGAATTCTTTTGATCGACTCAATCAGGGCCGAGAACGATCCTACAAGTGGTATCAGAGCTCAGGAGGAAGAGTTCTTGCCATTTCAGCTGCATTTTCTGATTTTCTACACCTTCTTTCTAAATTTTGAAAATTTTTCTCGGTAAAACCAGCTCAATTTCACGCACAGCACTCGTAATCATGTATTGATAAAACCTTAAAAGTTTCAAAGCTAAAATCGAACTAAAAACTGAGTTTTACGTGATTTCGCTCGAAACTGATCGTGCACTTGATGACATCAGCAGTACTTTAGACCTGATTTCGCTCGAAATCACAATTTAGTATTGATTTCGCTCCAAAGTTTCAAGTAATTTCGCTCCTGTTGACCACCAAGTCTGATTTCGCTCCAAGTAAAACTGTGATTTCGCTCCAGCTGATCTTTGGTCTAATTTCGCTCCAAAGCTAAAGTCTAATTTCGCTCCAAAGTTCATACCTGATTTCGCTCCTGTTGAATCTTGGGATTTCGCTCGAACAGTATTTGATTGATTTCGCTCCAAACCTGATTTCGCCTAAAACTTGGAATTTTTGAACTTTTGGACAATTGAACAATGGACAACGAATTCTATAATGCCTTTGCTAGTCCAATAACTCTCACCCAGAGTACATTGTTTGAGAATGAAACAGGTACATCTCAGAAACCACCCAAGCTCATGGATATTGATGATTACAATGCATGGTCCGAACGGTTTGGAAATTGGGTTGAAGCTTATCACTTAGATGCGTGGGAACACATTGAAGAACCATATGTTAGACCACAACGAATGGTGTTCAGCAAACAATTAGAGAAATGCGTACTGAAGAGAAAAAGAAATATAGAGATGAAAAATTGATGGTGAGTCTGCTTCAGCAAGCAATAAAGGAGGACATTTTAATATTGCTTCAACATGATGGAACTGCTTATTCGATTTGGACTGAATTAGAAGCAAAATTTGTAGGGAGTGATGATATGCTTAAAAACAAAATGTCGCTCATGAAGAAAGAATTTGATTTATTCCGTGGTTTGAAATCTGAAAACACCAAGCAAATTATAGAAAGATATTGTAACTTGGTGAGAAATATGTCAAAACTTGGTATTAAAAAGGATACTGATGAATTGATTGAAAAACTTGCAGATGCGCTACCACATGAAATCTGCGGAACTTTTCTGATGATGTTGAGAAACAACAGAAAAGAGTATAAGAAGCTGACACTGGGAGAGTTCATCAAACACCTGGAAGCTCAAGAGATGGAGCAACGAAAGATTGCCAGGATGAAGAACTACGATGGAGAGCAAGACATCAGTTTGTATTTCAAGAGTGGTGTTACTGATAAGACAAATTTTTCTCCGAAAGTTGAAAGAGCTTATAATGCAAAAGGTTCTTCTGAAAAAACATCTCAGGGATCAAACAGCTCTACAAGATTCTCATCATTTCCATCATTCGATCCAAACATTTCAGTGACAAAGAATGGAAGAAAACTTCAATGCAATATTGTTCTAAGTCTTGAAAATGATCAAGATATACTGAAGAAGTTGCTAAAAAGCAAATGTCTTTGTTGGGAATGGTTTTAGAATCATATAGTAGTTTTGTGGCCGGAAAGATCGGTAATCCAATGCTCACGAAAGAGGATTACGATCAAATTGATGCCGAGGAAATGGAGTTAATGGACATTAAATGGTGCATGGCTAGTGTGTTGAGACGAGCTGAGAAGTTTAAACAAATTACGGGAAGAGATGATTTCCGTGATGCAAATGTTTCAACTTTAGGCTTTGATAAATCTAAAGTTACATGTTTTCGTTGCAGGGAAAAGGGGCATTTCAAGAGGGAGTGCACAAATCGTGAAGCTAGTGGAGCCCAGAACCCTTTTGGAAACAACGACTGCCACAAAAAGGCGATTTATCATCAAGTCATGCCACAATCGTATCAGCAACAACAACAGACACAACATCAAGCACAAATGGCACATGGAAGAGTGATTGAAGATACAAAGAGAGCTTGTTTGGGAAAAGATAGTGAATTTAGTTGGGATAAATACATTCCAACAAACAGCAAAGTGTGTCTGGCAGATCAAGAAGATGAAAAGTTGGCTGAAGGCTTCAATTGGGACAATTTTTGCCCAGATCAAGAATTAATGAACAAAGAGATGTCAAAAGGGACGTCAAATATTAAAGCTTTTATTGCTACTACTTACGATCTGAAATGGGCTGAAAAATAAGAAAGGTCAGGGAAGCTGAAGAAGAAAAATGGAGAAAGATTGAAGAAGAAGAAGAAGAAGAAGAAAGGTTAAAAGCTGAAGCTGAAGCCGAAAGAAAGAGAAGAAATGAATTTTTCCAATCAAATAGAACAGTCAAAGAAGTTCCAAAATTTGAGATCAAAGTTGATACTGAAGTAGTCAAAGTTTCTGAAACGTGTGTGAATTGTGATTCTCTGATCAAGCAAAATAATGAACTGTTGCACAACATTAACAGATTGAAAGAATCATATGACACAATGAACAGAGAGATTAACAAATACACTGAGTCAAACAGTGAACAAGCTGTAGCAATGAACACACTCAAAGGAGCTTATATAAGACAGCTTGATGATGTCAACTTTTACATAAAGAAATGTGCTGATCTGGAACTGAAGCTGGCAACACAGAAAATAGAAACTGAGAGAGTTAGCAATTTATTGCATAGTTACTCATGTTCTACTTTTGTTGTTGACATGATTTATCCTATTGTGGAGGAATTGAAGACGTTTGAAGGAGTGAAGACTTCGGAAGAAAAGGAATCCGTGACAGAAAATGGAGATAAAGTGGAGATTTCTGGTAAGAAACCAAGTGTTGTCTATCACAAATGTCCGCCCCCAGTCGAAAATGGATATTCACCTCGAAATCCAAATTCTGAGAGAGTCAAAAAGGCAATTAACTTACAATGGGAGTCTGGGACATCGAATAACTTGCTAGAAAATATTGATGTCACGTACACGTTGTCCGATACAGATCATGAGTCAAAGTTGATAAAAAGTGTGGTCGATCAGGTGTTAGATAAAGATGATAGTGAGGAGTCAAACCCGGAGTCAAAACCCAAGTCAAAGTCAGAGTCTGATACGTCAAAGCCAACAATCAAAAAGGACAAACGGGTTTATGATAAAGAATTTTTGCTATCAAAATCTAATTTGAATGACGAACCGGTCAAAGTAGCATATACTTTGAAAGATTCTGACAAATTATATTCCGATGAGAGTTTTCCAATAAGAAATGTTAAACTTGAAATGATTAACAAGGTTTTCAAAATCACAGAAATTAATATTTCTGAAATAAAAGATTTAAATCTTTCTGGAAAACTTAAACAATACACTTCAAGAGAACAACAAAGAATTAACAAGAAAATGGGTTACAATTGTGGTTATAGTTTCCAAAAGAAATCAAACCATAATCGTAATTTCAAAAAGAAAGGATTAGGATTCAATCAACCGAAAAACTATAAAAATGAAAAAGTTTATAAACCAAAAACTGTGTTTGTTTCAGGAAAAACATCAGAGGCTGAGAAAGAACAAGCATTCAGGAAGCAGCCAAATCAAGAATTCCTTGCCAAGAAGCAAGAGGACATAAAGAAGAATGCTGTTTCGAAGAAGTTAGAAACCAGAACCTGTTTTCAGTGCAAGACTGCTGGTCATGTTGCTAGGAATTGTCCGAAAACTTTCAAACCAAAACAGGAAGTCTCTGGTAAATTGAAAGAGAAAGTTGTGGATAACACTGAACTGAAAACCTGAAAGTTTACAGGCTTTAAAAATTCAGTTTTTGAAAAAGGAGAATGCTCAAAGAATGTGTTAAAAAGAAAAGAAGATTTGAAAAATCAAAAATAGGTTGTGAAAGGTTCAGGTAACAGTTCTGGTGATGAATCTGATTCCATAAAATCAGAGGAGCCACGTGTTGAAAGAAAAGTTGAAAAATCTGGTTTGACAGTGGATGATGAGAACTTTCCACCACTGAATGAAAAAAATTTGAAATCTAAAATCAAAAAAGTTGAAAATTCAAGTCAATTTTATTCTGACAAGAAGAAATTTGATGTTGAAAAAGCTTTCAACGGAAATGTGAAACACATTTTTGACAAAATGATTAATGGTAAGGCAAAAAATGTCAGATTTTTATGCTTCTAAAAGACGTGTTCACAAGTCTGTTGAAAGTAAAGATGAAGATGAAGAGGATGCTTCACCCAAGGAAGGTCAGGCTTGGGTGGACATATTTTTTAAAGAGTAAAAGCCTGACTTGCCGGAGATCCCAAGTTGGTAATCGCGAATCATGAATCGGCATTTTTTTTAATCTGTGTTTGAAAAGGTTTAGCAGGACTTGCCAGAACTCCCAGGTTTGTAAGAGTGGAGTAGGAATCGGCACCTTGAGAATTCAACCACCAGATGGTAATTGGTTGAAAAACAAGTTTGATATGTATGATTGTTGTTTTTACAAGTGGTTCAGAATTTGATCCAGGTTGATTCTTCAAGTGGTTAATCAAGGTCATTAAATTGAACTTGATTTAACTATTATTCAAAATATTGGCAAACAAAGTGATGATTTGGTCCCCAAACTTTACAAGTGGTAAAATCAACAAAACTTATTTTCCGGAAAAACCATTTTGATTAAAACAAACTTGAGTATTTTGAAATCATTATGGGAAAATAGTTTGTTGTGAGGGGGAGTTCTGATTGTTTAAGCCAAGCGGATGGAGAATTGAAGCGATTCGATGTCAATTGTCACATTTCTGTACAGTTTGTTTTAAATTCCGTTAAATGTTTTTGAATTTTAGGGGGAGTAAGAAAATTTTAGAAAATCCAAAAACACTAGAAAATTTGAAAAAGCCAAAAACATGATAAAATGAAAAATGAGTTTTTGTTGCATAAAAGATGAAATGATAGTACATCAGTGGACTATCACAACACGCTAAAGAAATGTAAGGTTAAAAATGTGATAAGCAATCTCACTGCGGATGTGTCAGTAGATTTTCACACATTTAGTAAATTGTGATGAGATATAAACTTTGTCACACCCCGACCACGTAAAACAACAAATCGTGGCGGAAACATCGGGGAGTGTTGTAACAGAATCATTGTTTCACAACCATGGGTCAATAGTTTTGTTTTATTGAATTATTGAAATCAATGTTTTGGTACAATTCAGATAAATACAAATAATTGTTTCTCAGTTTTAAAGTCGCTAAGGCACAAGTCCGTCCTATGTGTAGCATGCATCAACAATCATCACATAGCAGTACCTGAAACATATATGAAAATAGGTACGTCAGCATAAAAATGCCTGTGAGTAACATAGGATTTTATGTATTAGATTCATGGCTTTGGATAATGGAGGAAAAAGTTTTATGTTTTTAAAATAGCCACGAATCCAATGTAAAAAGTTTTGTTTCTGAAAACGTGTCGTTTTGGAAAAGGGTTTATAGTATAGACAAAATATACTTTGATTTTGGAAAGTTTGTATAAATAGTATAACAAAGTATACTTTAGTTTTGAAATAATTAATAGGTAGTATATCAAAATATACTTTAGTAATCAAAATAATAGATTTGGTAGTATATCTCAAGTATACTTTGGTTTAAGGATAAAAGTATCGGTAGTATATCAAATTATACTTCGGTTTGGAAATAGCATATCAACTATGCTTTGGTTTAAAATTAGCATATCAACTATGCTTTGGTAGTATATCAAATTATACTTTAGTTTATGAAATAATAAAGTTGGTAGTATATCAAACTATACTTTGGTAAACAGTAGCATATCAAACTATGCTTTGGATAGTATATCAAAACATACTTTGGTTTAAAATAACAAGGTTGGTAGTATATCAAACTATACTTTGGTAAACAGTAGCATATCAAACTATGCTTTAGTAAATAACAAAGTAGTATTTTAAAACACATGTTGGATTTTGTACTTAGTATATCAAAATATACTTCGGTTGATCACATTTGAGAGTACATCAAACTGTACTTTTGTAGTATATCAACATATACAAAAAGAGTGTGATTTGGTATTCAATCAAGCCTTAGTGTATCAAACTACACTTTGGAGACTATAGAAATACCACAAAGGCAATTTCTATTTGGTTTAAATTTGGTTTCTGACATTCCATACAACAGGAATGGGGTGTCTAGTCCTATAGCGCTATATCATACTACCAATCGGCTGGGTGAATGTATAAAAATAGGTACAATCCAACAATTAGTTTTATAAGTTTTGGAAAATCAGTGTTCAAACCATAGGTAATTGTTTAATTTGTCAAAAGAATATGTATTAAACATGTGTAATCATATAGTTTAAAATCAGGAAAATAACAGATAGGCATATATGTTTCACCCCAAAACAATTGAAAGCAGTAAAAGAGGGGACTATGTACTCACTTGAGATTGCAAGTATCCTTGATTCAGTTTCCTAACAAAGCTTGGGAAATCAAGGAATCAAGTGGCACCTAGTATGGAATCACTAAGTTAAACAATCGTATCCTAAATCGGGAGATAGGATAGAATGAAGTTCTATAAATAAAATGAGTATTGGAACTCATATGGCATGATTTAATAGACCTAACATTCTGATTTGGAAGTCTACCTAAGTGCTTTTGACCCGTTTCGACCCATTACGGTAGTATAAGCCACTATAATGCGTCGTTTGCGTAAGACTATGTTTGGATGGTTAACTATGTGCTATGTCAAGTCTTACATGCCCAATTATCCCTAAACATGTTACTAAATCAGATTATATGTCAAAAATATGTTCACATAGTCAAAATACGGATTTTAGCTTCAAAAGGGCGTTTTGGTCATTTCCTATGGGCATACAAGCTAACTAGCAAATGACTAACCAATCCTATGTGATCATAAGGTTATAACCTCAGTGGTTATTCCCTATAAAACTATGATCACTTACTAAGCTTGGTCGGATCCTAAAGATCGATCAAACGGGTCGGGTTCGAAAGGCTAAGCGGTTGTTTAGACCGCTTACTTTACGACCCTAAACAAGCACTAAACTAATAGTGTCGAGTTAAACATGTCAAAACATGTCTAACCTACTGATTTGATATCAAAACAAAGCGTTTTGATACACTAAAGTAGTTCCGTTGCAAAATGCGTGCTAAAACGCATTTTGACCGAAACTTTGACTCGACACTACAACTCGTTAACGTGGTAATCAGCTGCTATAATCACGAAGGATTATAACTATCGTGATTACAATCACGTTTCAAAGTTCAATTGAACTTTAACTTGACCAATTGATGGTCAAAACCGAAAGTCAAACTGTTGGCCAAACTGTTTGACTTTCTGCTTAAACATAAAGAACAAGCATGAAAGAAGACTTACAAAGGGTCCTAGCTATCTTTTCTACAAAGAATAAAGTTCCAAGCAGATTAGAAAGCTCCCAAATCAGATAAGAGATGTGAAGAATGAGGAATGAGCAATGAACAAGTGAATGGAGTGGCCTATTTGTACTTGTTGGTGATCAACAAGATCATGACAAGTGGTTTGTTTAGCCATTAAGCAATGAATCACAACCATACAAGTGTTAGGAGCAGGTGCAAAGCCTTGGAGAGGTGGTAACTTGGCTACCACACAAAGAAATTGCAAGATTGGCCCCTGAATTTACAAACTGTTGCTGAAAACAGACTTTCTGCCCAGATGTGATGCTCACGTAGCGCGACCACAAGGCCTTATGGCCGTCGCGCTACGTGACGGTGTAGGCTGAACTTTCAAAGTTTGGCAGAAATGGTCCCTGCATGTTTTTAAGCTTGTTTTTGACGTTTTTAACCTCCGTAAAGTCATTTTCAAGTCTCTACAAGGTCAATAAAGTTTAGAGGACTCAAAATATGCTTGGAACACTTTCGGATGTCGGCTCGTTTGGGCGTACGGTCGCGCTGTTCGTTAAATTACGACGAAACTCAAACGGACGTAAAAACGAACCAAATTAAGCGACGAATGGAATTTTTTTTGCATGCCGATCACTAAAATAAAAAATATTTTAGTGTGTACGAAAATTTTGGATGTCCAGATGTGTCCAGAACGTAAGATATGCGCGAAAATGCAAACTTACGTCATTTTTGACACTTTTAGTCCCTGTAAGATCATATAAGCATGTTTTCGCACACCGAACCTATCAAAGCTTATTTCTAAGCCATGTTTAGGTTATATATGGTATGTTTAACTTATGATCAAGTTCTGGACTATATGTTACCTTAAGAATCGGTATAGTTTCGCAGTTTGACGCAAATAGTCCCTACGATCGAATAAACTTGTTCTCGCCATACCAAACCTTCCAAAACTTATTTCTAAGTTATGTAAAGGTCATTTAAGGTATGTTAAGTCTATTTCACTATTCCGGAGTGTTTGTCGTGCTAAACTGATTACGTTTACGCACCAGTGTGCGTATAACTTTCCAGAAAGCGATTTAAAGCTCGGAATTGAACGAGAATTGATATGTGCAAAAGATACACATATTTATACAAATCCCAAGTATGAAACACAATATTTCATTGTGTTGGCATTTGTTTGGTGCTTGTGGTGACACAGGTGTCACAAACTTAAAATTTCAAACTTGCTTATCTCGTGGGGGAACAACTTCTTGGATATATGGGTAACCCCCGAAATCTTGTTTGAAAGGTCCCTTATTCTGAGATACTAGGTCTTTATGCTCAGTGATATCTGGGGTATTATCCCGGGACTTCTGCTGTATGGAAATACTGACCTAGTCCCCGGATAATGCTTTCTGCAAAAGCTTGTATAAGCATTGCCCTCAGCATGTTGATGAAACAATAAAATTGATAATCACTGCTGTTGAAACAAAAGATCCTCTAAAGGGGACACACCAAAAAGTTGAAGCCGTCATCTCTCTGCGTATACGAAAGTATCGACCTGAGCTCTCACGGGCCTCGCATCTAACCCCTTTACAGATATCATCTGTGGTATACTCACCTGTAAGACTGAATATTGGGATCTGGATACGGGAGTATATACAAGTAGTGGAACACGCGAATAAGTTTAAGTATCTAAGACATTAAAATCATATCTCGGAACAGTTGAAATTTGTGTAAAAAAATTTAAGTGGGCCAATATACTGACAATCTAGGTGAATTGTTTAGAACTTAAAATGAAATCTAGCTTAACGGTGTTGGTGATGTGTCTCAAAACTGATATGATCCTCTTGCACGAACTCACAAAAATATTGTCTATAAATAGTTTCTTTACTGCATTTACTTTTCTGCATTTACTTTCTTTCATAAAATCCTAAAAGATTTTAGTGTGTTTTAGCATAAAGTTTGTAAAATCCAAAAAGATTTTCGATGACTGGTGTTGAAAAGCCAATTTTCAAAATCCAAGTGCTAAACATGAAGAACAGGTTTGGGAGAGAGTATGTGAAGTTGTTAAGTTTACATGATAAGAGCTAGGAAAAGATCCTGAATGTAAAAATCATTATTAAATGTTTCTTGCAAAAGTTTCTAAAGTTTAAAGGTTTAATCTTTAAAGAAACTTATGTGTTGGGTAGAGACTGTGCAGATAACCTGAGCTGAAAGAGAGCCAGGTAAAGATCTTGGAATGAATCTTGAAGCTGTGAATTCCAGACTAAGATCCTAGCAGATTGAGAGGGGAAGTCTGAAGACACTGTGATAAAGCAGGGAAAGCCAGTACTGATCCTGGATTTGCTGATGCTGATAAAGTTTAAAGATTCAACATCCGAGGAAGAGGAGTTTGTTGATGATGAAGACTGATAAAGAATGAAGGTTGACAACTGAAGACTCGACACTGAAAGCTCCGTCAACATCCGAGGGGGAGTTTGTTGGTGCATCCGTCTGTCGCCTACGTCTTGTATCGAGTCTTGCGTAAAATAGGCTAGAGTAGGGCACGAAATTCTAGAAACATGTATTAGAAGTGATTTCGCCCCAAATGACATGTGGTCATTTGGAGCGAAACCTCATTGTCCTGATTTTGCCCGAATGTGTTTATGTTGCTAATTTCGCTCATAATTGTAGGTTGGTGATTTCGCTTCTGCATGTTGGAGAGAAATCAAGTCCACTATATATAGTGGCAGTCAGGAGCGAAATTATATACACATAGTTCTAGGTGTTTTCTTCTGGTAAGCCACGAAGTGCTGCCGAAGTGTTGTCAGAGCTTGTAAACGTTGCAGTGATCAATAAAACAACAGTTAATAGTGAATACGGCTGGAATCGCACCAAGACATTAGTTTCCGCCTCTTGTTTTGGATAGGAATTCTTCTGACCGACTCAATCAGGGCTGAGGACGATCCTACATTAAAGATGCTAGAACACAAGTGAAACAAAAACTTCAAAAACCCCCAAAATTTTCGGCCCTAGGGTTTGTGATTCGGACCAGAAAACGTCGTTTTCTCACAAATCTCTTCTCAAAATCAGCAAGTACGTGAAAAATTAGTCAAGATAGACGTAGATTTCACTTGATTTGGCTAAGAATTGAGAGAGATATTGTAGAAGATATTGTGGGGTTAGATGAAAGTGATAGATGAGATTTGTGGTTAGGGGAAGATGAAAGAAAATAAGTGGTGAGGGGTTAATTCACGTGACCTGATTATTATTATTATTTTTTTATAACCGCTGTACACAAAACGACGCTTACATCGCCAGAGGCTACCGTAAATTACGGTAGCCACCGTAATTTACTGTGGACCTCTGGCAAAAAATCCCACCGTAACTCAGTAGCATTTTACCGTAAAGCCCCATATTTTTCAACTCCACCGTAACTTATGGTGTACACCGTAAATTACGGTGGACACTGGGCCTTTGCACTTCGCCAAAAACATCAATTTTAAGTGTTCCTTTTTATATTTTTTAGTTTTCTTCAATTTTTTTTTGCGTTTTTTAAAATCTTTCAAAAACATGTAAAAATTACCCTACCCCTCGAAAGTCCCATGTTGTCCTCAACACAGTGTTAGTATTATTCGTGACCCGAACATCCCCACACTTGTTTCAAACACGGACTTCAAGCAAATACGGTAATTGTGCAAATGAAACAAAACAAACAAAATAAAACACTAACTATTTACACTACCAACCCGGGCCTCTCATGGTTGATCATCGTCTACCGGGCGTAGAATGTAGCCCGCTTTGTCAAGCTCCAAGTTGTTTATGTCGTTCCCCTCCAAGTATGGATTCAACCGATGGCTATTCACCGTTTGTTGTTTGTTTGTTTGCTCATCTTGGATATCTACATCACCAAACCTCCCAACTCGCCGAACGACATACAGGCCCATCCATTTGCTTTTAAGCTTGCCCGCAAACATCTTGAGCCTTGAAATGTACAACCAAACCTTTTGACCCACTTCAAAGGTTTTCTTCCTCAACTTTGCATCGTGTACCTTCTTGAGCTTGTCTTTGTAAGCCGATGCACACTCATACGCCTCGTCTCTTATCTCTTCTATTTCACTCAATTGCAACTTCCTCATCTTTCCCGCTTCATCATAATCCGCATTCACCATCTTGATCGCCCAATGTGCCCGATGCGCTAACTCCATTGGCAAGTGACAACCCTTTCCATACACCATCCGGTAAGGTGTTGTGCCAATCGGAGTCTTGTAGGCCGTTCGGTATGCCCACAACGCATCATCCAACTTGCTCGACCAATCCTTCCTATCCGTTCTAACCGTCTTCATGAGAATTTCTTTTATTTGACGGTTGGACACTTCAACTTGTCCACTCGTTTGCGGATGGTAAGGTGTGGCAATACGATGATTCACGCTATATCGCTTCAACAATTTCCCAAAATTAAAGTTCTTGAAATGTGAACCACCGTCACTGATAATAAATCTCGGAATACCAAAGCGGGAGAAGATGTTGGATTGAACAAATTTACAAAAAACTGAGTGGTCATTTGTTCTTGTTGCAATGGCTTTAATCCACTTAGAGACGTAATCCACCGCCACCAAAATGTATAAAAACCCATTGGAATTTGGGAAGGGACCCATAAAGTCAATGCCCCATACATCAAATATTTCCACAACCAAAATTGGTTGCAATGGCATCTCGTCCCTCTTTGAAATGCTTCCCATACTTTGGCAATTTACAAAATTTCTTGCGAACTCACATGCATCCTTGAAAATTGTGGGCCAATAAAACCCACATGAGAGAACCTGATAACCCATTTTATGCCCGTTAAAGTGACCTCCACATGCGGATGAATGGGCATGAGTCAAGATTTCCAACACCTCCGTTTCGGGCACACACCTCCTAATGACTTGATCCGGCCCGATCTTGAAAAGATCCGGTAGATCCCAAATGTATTGCTTCACTTGGACCATAAATTGTTGTCTTCGCTTCTTGGTCCAATGATTTGGGATGGCACCCGTGGCTAAATAGTTTACGTAATGAGCATACCACGGTGCAACAAAAGTGGATACAGCTAGGAGTTGCTCATCGGGAAACCTTTCATTTATCTCGCTCAAATTGTCAATTCCTTCCACCGGGATCCGAGACAAGTGATCCGCCACTACGTTCTCACTCCCCTTTTTGTCTCGGATCTCTAAATCAAACTCTTGTAATAACAACACCCACCGGATTAAACGGGGCCTCGCGTCTTTCTTCTCCATCAAATACCGGACCGCACTATGATCCGAATATACCACCCTTTGCTCCCCCAAATATACGAACGAAACTTATCCAAAGCATATACCACCACTAGTAATTCCTTTTCGGTTGTGGTGTAATTTAGTTGCGCTTCGGATAAAGTCTTGCTTGCATAATAAATTACCACCGGCTTTTTGTCAACTCGTTGACCCAAAACTGCACCAATTGTAGTGTCGCTTGCGTCACACATGATCTCGAATGGCTTTGACTAATCCGGCGGTTGCAAGATGGGAGCTTTGACCAAATGTTCCTTCAAAACAGTAAATGCTTGCAAACATTCGTCAGTAAACTCAAAGGGAACATCTTTTAAAAACAAATTACATAAAGGTTTAGTGATAACACTAAAACCTTTAATGAAACGTCTATAAAAACCCGCGTGTCCCAAGAATGACCTTACACCCTTAACATTTTTCGGTGGTGGCAAAGATAATATTACCCTTATTTTTGCCTTATCCACCTCCATTCCCCTTTCCGATATCACATGGCCTAACACAATTCCCTCTTGCACCATGAAATGACTTTTCTCCCAACTAAGCACTAATTTTTTCTCAACACATCTTTTTAAAACTTTTTGTAATTCGTTGAGACATGATTCAAAACTAGTGCCGAAAATTGAAAAGTCATCCATAAACACTTCAAGCGACTCTCCAACCATGTCAAGAAAATACTCATCATACATTGTTGGAAAGTTGCCGGTGCATTGCACAAGCCAAATGGCATTCGTCGAAAGGCAAAGGTACCATATGGACAAGTGAAGGTGGTCATGTGTTGGTCATCTGGGTGTATTGCTATTTGATTGTAACCCGAATACCCGTCCAAAAAGCAGTAATATTTTTGACCCGACAATTTTTCAATAATTTGGTCAATAAAAGGTAGCGGGAAATGGTCCTTATAAGTGGCAGCATTCAATTTACGGTAGTCAATACAAACACGCCACCCGGTAACCGGTCGGGTGGCGACTTGTTCACCATTCTCATCCTCGACTACTTGAATGTCGGCCTTCTTAGGCACAACTTGGGTAGGACTTACCCAAGAACTATCCGAAATCGGATAGATAATTCCCGCATCCAACCATTTAATTACCTCTTTCTTTACTACCTCCCTTAGGTTCAGATTTAATCGTCGTTGAGCTTCTCTTGTCGGTTTTGCATCCTCGGTGGTGATTATCATGTGCATGATGATTGATGGACTAATTCCCATGACATCGGAAATCGTCCATCCAATAGCTCCTTTATTCTCTTTCAAGACTTCCAACAAGGCTTGTTCTTGCGCCAACTCTAAATTAGAGGCAATAATGGCCGGTAGTGCGTCATTATCACCTAGAATAGCATACTTCAAATGGCTTGGTAAGTCTTTAAGCTCCAACTTTGCTGGTTCTTCTAATGATGGTCTAGTACCCGAGCTTACTTCCACTTGCAAGCTTTCAAATTGATGAGTCCATGGTGGTCGACCCTCTTTCAACGCCATAGCGTCTTGTTTCTCCTCTTCGACCCTTAGTGCACAAGCATGTACCTGTTCAGAAAAATCACACAAACAAACATCTATGCCATACTCCTCATACTCATGCGGGTTGCATCCGTCGACTAAATCTGCCTTGAAACACTCATCAACACCAACAGCATTAGAATTGTTAGTAAAAACATTCAAGCACATTTTCCGATTTCCAAAAGTCATATCGACTGTACCAAATCTACAATCGATCACAGCATGCGCGGTGCTCAAAAATGGCCGACCCAAAATGACATTTTGTTGTTGTTTTGGGTCCGTGGATGAGTAGTCCAAGACTAAAAAGTCAACCAGGTAATAAAACTCATCAATTTTCACAATCGCATTTTGAACCATCCCCCGAGGTAGCTTATGAGACAAATCGGCCAAAACAACCGTTGTCTCTACCCTTGCTAACGGACCAAAATCGTATTGGTCATATAAGCCACCCGGTAAAATGCTCACCCCGGCTCCAAGATCTACTAACACCTTTGCCATTTGAAAATTACCCACTTGTATATTTATTAATGGCGTACCCGGATCTTTGAGCTTAGGAGGAAGCTCCCCATTCAAAACCGCACTCACTTGCCCAGTCAAGTCTACCCGCTTAGGCATTTTCTTCTTTTGTTGCCTTTTTTGTGTGCATAATTCTTTTAAAAATTTAGCGTATACGGGTACTTGTTTTATTGCATCAAGTAATGGAAGGTTAATTTTTACTTGTTTGAATATGTCCCACAGTTCTTTTTGGGGACCTCTTGATGCAATATAGTTTTTTCTACCCGGGTCAAGTAAAGCCAATGGAAACGGGACTTGACTCGGTTCACCTTCATCTTTTTCACTTTTCTCATTTTCACCCAACCCCGGTTTTTTAACATTTGATTCTTTATGTTTAACCGGTGAAACTTCATCATCGTCACTTTCATTACCCGTGACATCCTCAACTACCCCCTCAACCAAACCCGGTGACAAATTTGCTTTAAATTCTTTGCCACTTTTCAACACACTAACATAACTAATATTAACATTGTTACCTCATGACGAACCATGTGAAGGATTTACCTTGGTGTCGCTAGGAAGTTGACCTTTGTTTTTCTTCAACTTCGCCACGTCGGTTGCTAATTGACCCATTTGGGTTGTTAGTGATTGAATACTCTTGTCATGAACCTCATCCTTTTACATCCGGACTTCATCGAGTTAATTTCGTTTTTGCATGTCTTGTTGCATGGCCCGAAGCATATCCATGACTTCATTCCCGCTTGACGAATTTTGACCCGAACCACCTTGACCCGTTTGTTGAAATTGCCCTTGATAACCATAATTGTTTCCACCTCTATAGTTGCCTTGATTGTATTGTTGGCGAGGTGCAAAATTACCTTGAGCTCCTTGAAAGTTTGGGTTAGCTTGGTTCGTCGCGTTCCCCTAACGGAAATTAGGATGATTTCGTAACCCGGGGTGGTATGTGTTGAAGTTCATATTGAAATTTCGACCACCCCCTTGAATTGCATTCACTTCTTCTACTTGCTCATCAACCACTCCCACTACACAAACTTCCGCCGTGTGGCCTATTTAATTGCAATTAGTGCCCACGTTGTACACTTGATTCGTAGTTTGCACATTGCCACTCTCTACTCCATGCACTTGCGGCCTTTGTATCACATGCCTTGCCCATCTTGAAGATTGGGCCTTCCTCTTGGAATTCACCGCCATTTGCTCTAAAAATGCCCAATCAACATGTTCATAATTCTTACCGAATGTGCCATTAGTGATCCACATTAAATCTCGTGCATCCTCCGAACTCAACCCTTTGTGAAATGCGTTCAACAACTCCCATAGTTGGATCCCGTGATGAGGGCAATTCCTTAGCATCATATTGAGTCTTTCGAAGGCTTCATGAAACATCTCCCCCGATTGTTGTTGGAAGCTTCTCAAACCTCTCCTTGCATCATTACTCTTTTGAGAGGTGTAATATTCATCCAAGAAAATTTGTTGCATATCGGCCCATGTAAAAATCGATGTAGAGGGTAGAGTATGAAACCATCTCTTTGCTTTGTCTTCCAAAGAGAATTGGAAGAGAACTAACTTGACATCATCCGAAGAGAAAGCTTGACCTCTAATGGTGTTGCAAATGGAGTCGTATGTCTCCAAATGAAAATAGGGTTCTTCCGTTGCTAACCCCTTAAATTTTGGTAGACTTTGGAGGGCGGTTGTTCTAACCTCAAAAGTCCTCCCATCCGCATGATGAGGAATCACTACCGACGAAGGATTGTTAGTGATAATTGGCCGGAAGTGAGCTTCAATTCCCCGTACTACTTCCTGGTGATGTCTTTGAGGGGCACCCAATGGTGCTCTTGGTTGACCCATTTGCCCTTGCATAGGTCCTTGAGGTGCAAACGGTGGTTGATATTGGTATTGATGCATTGGCGGTTATTGTTGAATTGGTCTTTGAAATTGTGGTTGCGTATTTTGAGGACGCACTTGATGTAGTGGTGTAGGGCGTTGCAATTGTGGCCCTTGCGGTCTAATGTGTTGCACCTCAACCGGTAATCTACCCATGTCTTGAAATTGTTGCATCGGTTGACTTTGTTGACCCGCTCCTCCTTGAGGTCCCAAATATCCTCCATCACCCCCATAATAAAAGCCTTCCCCTTCATACCCTCTAAAATCTTCTTCATAACCATCATCATATCCATCTCCTTGAATACCCGAAGATTGCCCGAAGGGTAGAGTTGAGTATTAAAAACCCGATTGGTTCGATGGTCTAAATATAGAAGTAGCATGGACAATGGTTGAAATAGGTGTTATTGTGTAAGTAGAGGATGATTGACCCGTAGTTGGGGGAAAGAAATGGGAAAATGGTGGAATTGTGGTAGAGGGGTTAAAGGTAATAGTGGGTTCAACTTGAGTAGTGATTGGTTGCGTGGTATTAGTTGGTGTAACTTCAAGTGGTGGAGTAAGTTCGGTAGTGGTATTAGGTATGGTGGTGTTTGGTGATGGTTGTGTGGCAGTAGGTATGAATGATGAGGTCGTTTGACCCGTTGTGGGTGGTACTTGAGATTCTTGCATGATGTTTCTTGGTGTAATGGGTGAAGTGGGTGAACCAATAATTCTGTTTTCTCTTAACAAGACTCGGTTTTGCCTCAACGTTCTTTCAATTTCCGGATCAAACGATAGTGGTGACGACTTGTGAGAGCCTCTAGTATGCATACACCTATAGTACCTGCACACTAAACACAACCAGCGTAAACCCGAAAATAACAAAACAAAACTACTAAATTAACACACGTTGCGCACTACTCCCTGGCAACGGCGCCAAAATTTGACGTGCTGTCGTAGTACATGCAAATTTAATCCAAATAACAACTAATAGATAGTGGTAATTGGGTATCGAACACAGGGAGTTTGTGGAAAGTGTACTGATTCTATAGCTTTGTGAATTAACTACTATTAAACTAATTTGCAGAAATTAAAATTCAAGAGTTTGGATTGTTTGGTTTTAATAAACTAAATTATCAACTACTTACTAATCAAGATTGGATGTTTAATTCAGATTATGAGTACAATGACCATCTTAGGATTCAGTTTCTTTTAGCACTTGTGTGAAATTCCAACTAGAAAGAGTTACATAGACATAACTCGTATATAAACAATTGTTGTGATAAAAGGGAACAAAGTACTCGGATTATATGAATGCGAGGTTGTTTCCCGATGATCAATCAATCAATATCCAACCCTAACCCTTCCCGTGATATCTCGATTGTCAATGACACCAAGAACGTACGATTTAGACTAGAATTGCAATACCAATTAATAAGCTACAATCAATTACACATACACCATGGTAAACAAAGCAAACACAAAGTTATCATTCTAGAAATAAGGAACAAACACACAAGAGTTTAAGAAAACCTTCACCTAAGATGATCACCACAAATTTAGCCGGACATTGTTCGGTTGATCATCATAACATCAAAGTTTAAGTTCATAAGAATCGAAAACACGAACCAAATGTTTTGAAATGTTTGGAACCAACAAGAACCAGCCAAAATCGCCCCCAAAGTGCAGAGAAAATGTCCAATGATGAATAATGTGAAAAGACACCATCAAAAACGGTTTAATGAGGCAGTTACATCTTTTTCCGTAGCCTCCACCGTAACTTACGGTACCTACCGTAAGTTACGGTGGACTTCATTTTGTTACGGTGGTTCACTACTGAGGTACGGTGGAAAATTGCATGTTTAATTACGGTGGAGCCCTGAATTCTTTGTTTCTTCTCTTCTTTCCTTCCATGCATGACTCATTCCACTCCAATCCGTCCAAAGCAGCGTTTTATCCATTTTTAGCTCCTGAAACATACCTGAAACATAAGCAACCGTAGTCATCTAATTCAAGATAATTACGCGATCAAGTAAGGGATAAACTCGTCTTTTAACATCATTAAGGGTTGTCCTATGGACCACCCGTCACACCCCACGAAAACCAGGAAACCTTGCAACCTAACTAGCTTCCTCAGTGACTACATGCTAAATTTCGGGATGAAATTTCTTTCAACTTGGGGATGATATGACAACTCGTGTTTTAGAAATCATTTGTGTGCTTTGATGTAACATGTTTTGAACATTATGTGATTTTGTGAATCGTTGATTTAATGGAATGTTATGATATTGTGTTATGTGGATTGTGTAATATATGTATATGTAATGTAATCGCACAACACTAGTCCAATCGTACAAGCTCATTTGGGCCACACTCTTTGTACTCGAACCATAAGGGCAGCCCGCAATGGGTTCGGCCCATTCCATTTGTTGCGCATAACCTCATGAGGAGGGGGTATACTCTTCATTATTTTTCAAACACTCAAAACACACCAAACCCTAAATCTCTCTCACTCTCCCTCTCAAACTCGACGGCAGCAACATCCTCTCTTCCTCGAAGCTCTCTTGATTCGGATCAATCTTTGTTCTACCTCCTAACCGGTTAGTGTGTTGTCTTTATTTATTTGTATGATAACTGATGTTGTGATGCTATAATCTTGTATGATGATCTAGGGTTTTTGTTAACATAATTGTTGATGATATGGATTCATGAGATTGATTATGATGGTAAATGATAGGATGTAGTGTTCATGAAAAATTGGTTCATGTGTTACTATATTGAAGGGTTAGTTGATTCATTTGATTTACATGAGGAATTGGTTGATGTTCATGGTTTAGATTTCATGCTAGTATGTAAATCGTTGATTTAGACAATTCGAATTAGTATGTTTGTCAAGAGTTGTTGCATGTTGAATTAAGGACTTTTGGTGTTAACCTCACTGTTTGGTTCGATGATGATAATGATAGGTGTTACGATATTAGGGTTCATAGGAATTTAATGGTAATTGCTTGATTTGATCGATGATAACAAGGTTTGGAAACTGTTTGAATGATTTGGGAATTGATTGTATGAATTAAGGGAATTAGTTAACCGAGTCGCACAAGATCAGATCGCACAAGATCTGATCCGATCGCACAAGCCCTTGTCACATAAGACAAACGCACAAGATAGGTGCAACTGTTTAGGCACATTGCACAACTTGAAACTGCATGATCGCACAAGACATTGTGGATTGCACAAGGTAGTGCCGATCGCACAAGTCCTGGGCCACACACAATTGTTTGGACCCTATTATGCTGTTGGGCCGAACAACCCAATATCCAGTCGCACAAGATAAATGTAATCGTACAAGTTAATCCGGGACGCGCAAGGTTAAATGGACCACACAAGTTGATTTCTGTTTATTTGATTGGGCCGTGTGAATGTTGGGTTGCTTATGTTGTTGGGCCGGGTTTGTTTCAGTCGCACAACCCGTTGTGAGTCGCATAAGTTGTGCTGGACGCACGACAGGTTGGGCCAAATATCTGTGGGCTTCAATTAGCGAATCGCACAAGACGGTTGGGCCATTGAACTTGTGCGAGCCCAATCATTTGAGTCGCACAAGTTTGGGTTATGTCTATGTGAATCGTATGCTACTGTTAATATGATCGCTGTGTTTGCCATGCTCGTTATGTGTTGTAACTTGTTTAGTTTATGTGTAAATCTATGTGCACTACTTGAACCTAGACCTGACTTGTATGGTAACCATGTTAAGACGTGGTTGACCACATATAGCTCAAGCGACCTTTCCGTTTATCTGTCGAGCTAACCTAAGGTGAGTTCACACTTTCTACAAGGCATGGGATTCCTGGTAGTTTGGGAATGGGTTAAGGATTAATAATGAAACCTGCATATTCTCCTTGGGTAGGATATGTACCTCCATCCTCCATAGGAAGAATGACAACATTAAACCTGCGTATTCTCCTTGGGTAGATTACGTACCTCCATCCTCCGTAGGAAGGATGACAACATATAACTTACTAGACAAAACTCTATCATGAAGTCCCTCATTTTTATATCGACTTAATCGTCGGGCCAATGGCGAGCAGGTCATTAGTTAAATAGCGCTATTAGGTTTGACAAGCCTCACACCGTGCCGCAGAGGACGGGAGTGGAGTAATGGATCTGGGCACTTAGTCAATGATGATAGACATTGACGCAGGGCACATAAACATGACTCCAGTCAGTTGTGATATGGTAACGGGTCTAGTGGTTAACATGGGGTAGCCCCCACTGGTTATGGTTTGGGAAACAAGGAATTGGTTAACTCATGGTTTTCGAAAGAACTTATGGTTTTTGGAACAACTTTAAGATGAACACCAACTGTGAACTCGCTCAACTTTGTTGTTGATTCGTTGCTACATGCCTTGCAGGTCGTTAGGTGCTTAGATGGAGCTTGCACGAGAAGGAGAGGTCGTTGTGGGACATGGACTGTTGAGTTCCATGTTAAATATTTGAACTTTTAAACTTATGTTTTGGTTTTACACTTTATGCTTCCGTTGATAACTTGAACTTAGTTAATTTGTTTTGGACACCAATTATATTGTGGTGGGTTTTATATTTACTTTAATTCGTTGTTCAATATGATTGGTGGCTTGATCCTGGTCATGTCACGCCTCCTACAGTGATACTCCGCTTATGGATTTTGGGGGTGTGACAAGCAGCAGATAAGTTACTTGCTTCGACGTGTCTATGAGCTCGAGGAGGAGCTTGCGCATGTGCAGCTTGCTTTTCTTTCCTCCTCCTCCTCCTCCACCATCAGCATAGTTGGTTTTTTGTTTTATGCGGATTGCAGTACTTTTGGTCAGAGCACCACTATTGAGCCGAGATTGTGAAGCCTTTTGGAGACCACCTTTTGATCATGTGAGTTTGTATATTGATAGACTTATTGGACAAGGGTAGTGTGACCTTGTGTCCCTTTTGATGTGATACACCTTGTAAACAATGTAACTGTGGTCGATAATTAATGAAAGCTCAATCGTCATGTTCTCACTAAACATATTGTTGGATTACTTGCTTATGCTATGATTGTGTTGTTGCATGCTTGTTTGCTATGATAAATGCTATTATATATACGTACTATTTATTATTCAACGAATAAGACCTGGCCTATATAATCTTCTTCTTAGAAGATGCCCCCTCGAAGGAACACTTAACTGCCCACGACCGAGGCAGAATTACAGGAACGCATTTCACAGACAATCGCACAACATGAGGCCCTACGCTCCGAACAAACGGAGGTTCCTCAGGGAATAACCCACCTAACAGTAATGTTTAAGTCACTTAAGACACATTACAATACGTTTGGACATTTTCAAGTGTGTTTTGCTAATGCCTTCTGTGAATGATGTTGCTTGTGTACAGGCTGTACTTACAAGCAGTTTTTGGACTGCAAGCCTCTGAACATTGACGGCACTGGAGGTGCCGTAGCTTTTGTGAGATGGGTTAAGAAGACAGATTCTGTGCTGCGAATGAGTAAATGTGCGCTAGAGCATCAAGTCACCTACATTTCTGGACTGTTTCTAGATGGGGCTCTGTCATGGTGGAACCTTCAGGTTCAAACTGTGGATGTGGCTGCTGCGTATGCGTTGTCATGGGATGAATTGAAAGAGCTGATGCGTAAGAAGTATTGTTCCCGAGCTGAAATTCAGAAGTTGGAGACTGAATTTTGGAATCTGAAAATGGATGGTCCTAAGATAGCAGATTATGTGCAAAGATTTCATGATTTATCTCGTGTTGTCCCCTACTTGGTAGAACCAGAGTTCATGAGGATTGAATGTTTCATCTGGGGATAGGCACCCTCGATTCTCAGCATGGTAACTGCTTCTAAGCCTCCAACAATCACTGAAGCAATCAACTTGAGCATGGCATTGACTGAAGAAGCAATCAGATTGGACAGGTTTTCGATCACTGAGCAAAAGAAGAAAGAGACTCATGTGGAGTCGTCTAGAGAAAACAAAAGGAAGTTTTCGAATTTCAAGAAAGGTACTCGTGCAAACAACAACAATGCCAACAAGCGTAGAGACGCTAACCCGCCAGTCGAGGCACAAGCTGGCGCTACAAGTACTAAGAATAGAGGAAAAGGGTATATGGGCACCCTCCCCAAGTGTGATGTATTTCAGTTTCATCATGCTGGTCGATGCAGAGTTGGAAAATGCGAAACCTATGGAAAAGTTGGTCATTCTAAGGAGACATGCTGGTATGGAACCGGTCGTGGAAATGGTAGACAAGGTGGTAACGGCAATGGTAACTGTGACAACTCGAGTTTCCAAGATTCCTATTTTGTGACAACCCTCACTAAACCAGGTATCCGTACGGTTTAATTAATAATTAATTGCTGCTTAATTACTGTGCTTACTTGAAATTACTGGTGAACTGCTACTTGACTGTTGATACTTGAACATATCTGCATCATACTTTGATTTCTGTCACTACATTATTTACATGCTGAACTTTAGTGACAAACATGATGCACAAAAGCACAGTAGCACTATGAACGGATAACCTATTGAGCATGCTGATAAAGCCAGCATCAGGCAGACACTTCCTCTAAGGCCTGTATGAGCCAGAAATATTTTACTACACCCATAGTGAGTGTAGGGATACAAGGGTTGTAGAACTGCGTCTCTAGGAATAAGTTACAGTGACTGGATGTGCCTAAAACATACACCGAGCACAAAACACAGCACTTTAATTAACATATCAGCTTCTGGCTAACTAATAAAGTGCCAAAACATGAGGAAAATATTCCTGACACTTTGGGAATAAGTTGTGTCACTAAAAATGGTATTTACGACACTTTAAATCTTTATTAAGCGCTTTAACGGATTACTATCCAACTGAACAACCGGACTATACCAGGAACATGAAAATTTTGACATTAATATTATTGGTCTTTTTCTGAGCCAGTTAGGGTCCCTGAACACCCTAACACCCGCTATAAAGCACAACACACCACTAACCAAGTTAATCCCTAAACTAACTTGGTTTAACCTAACTAAATACTTAACCTCTAGTTGGAATCGAACTAGCTTACCCCCCCCCCAGGCCGATTCGGTCCCCATGTAACTAGTCTTGTACCATTTCTTGATTATAATATTACATGATGTCTCAAATCTAGAGAACATCCAACCCAATGGTTAAAAACATTTGATTTTGCCTATAAGTAACATAAGTTGGCACATGAGATAATCACTTCACATTTCACCACCCAAAATTTCTCTCCTCTCTTGCTCTAGCTCACGGCCGAACCCCCCCCCCTTGGGGCATCCCATCATTTTCGACTTCCATCCTGCAAGTTCCAACACCATACAAGTGTTAAGGGTCGCATACGAGGAGTCTTGGAGCAAACGGAAGACGAAGGACCTCTCTACCTAGCTTTTATCCACCTCTTTTTCGCATAGATTCTTCCCTAGCCTCGAGCTAGAGGTATAATGCTTAAAACTCGTACTCGAACTAATCTAAGGTGGTTAATAAGATATATGATGATTAAAACTCGGAATCTTGCATTTTGAAGCATTAAAGTCTACTAAAATTACAAGTATTGTTGGTTAAAAGCATATAAGTTGTGTAAAAGTTGTAGTAACTGAAATTTGTGGTTACCTAGACCCGATCTACGTTGTGGTAGCTCGGATCACCATTTAACCCGGTTTGGTTAAGATCATGGATCTTGACATAAGCTTGTTTTGAATGAGACAAGGGTTAAAAGGTGAAACTCTACCACACAAGAAACATGAACTTGTGTAAAAGTATTTTTGCTTGTAAAATAGTGTTTGAAACTAGCGGATCTACGTATGTACAAATGGTATTTTCAAAGAACCACATATCAAAGAAATCATGTTTTCTAAAAGACGGATCTTACACTAACAAGTATGATTTTTTTATAAACCACAAGTGTGTAAACACTTGTGAAATGAAAGGTTCGACAAAATAACAAACTTTGTAAAAGATGACGAGAAGTTGTAAAGATGGATTTACTTTAAAAACGAGGTTTTTACGAGATCGATCTACTTTATATAAAGATCCACAAAATATAATGGGATTTACACTATGGTTTTCGGAAAAACTACAAGTTCATGCGATTATGCGATTTACATACTTGTCGACTAGTCTGATGTGTCGGAAATTGTTTGATTGATTAAAGAAGTTGTTGAAATTGATTTGGTAAAAGAAAATGATACGCTTGAAAGCGTGGCCACCTCCAGTTACAGAGGAAACTCTACAGAGGAAACTCTGGCGAAATTTTTCTAAAAACCTAACACTTAGAAATATTTACACTACAAGCGTTAGAATTATTTTTGACATGTTTTCATAATATATTTCGCCACGACTTTATTTACAAATATTCGGAGGTGGGATTTTCACAAAAACTAAACGTGATAAATATATATGTTTAGTAAATATATTTTCACCACACTGTTATGATTATTTTGTGAAAATACATAAATATTATTTTTAGAGTAAAAATAATATTTACGAACGTTAACAGATCCAAAATAATACGAACGCCTCTACGATAATTATATAAGTTACACCGGTAATTACTATTACCACACGAATGATAAAACGTAACTTACGCATTATACGGAAATATTCATGAACGCGTATTTTATCGACGTATTATTTTTGGGGAAAATTATGCGAAATGGAAATATAATATTTTTGAGAAAAATATTTATATTTTGGAATTAGAAGTAAAAATATATTAAGTGAGACTTAATGATATAATTCGAACGCACATGTATTAAGTCCCCCATCCTTGGGAAGGAGATTAACTACCAATTATATACGAAAAGTAAACACAGAATAGTAGGTCGTTGCACAGCTGCCTGATTAGCACATGTAGGTCGTTGCACAGCTGCCTGATTTGGAGTGCTTGGTAGAGACGCACCGACAGTGAGTTCATGTCCCCCTTTTCTCTTAACTGTTTTCAGTTTTCTAAACTGCGGGGGTGAAATACATGTTACTATGATTACGAGTACTTTTTACATGGTATGGTTAGCGTAAGGAGGGTTACTACTTAGATCATGTGAGTGGGTAGGCGGGAACTGGAGGCCATTAATCCTCATTGTAGGACCGAGGGACGTAAGCGGTAGATCTATCTTGGTGTAGCGAGCCCAACCCCAGGTCCAGCATAACGGACCTCGGGGTGACTTTGTGCCCCGACGCAAAATCGCAAGGGTTGAGTCTTCCTACTTGCACTTCACACGTATCAATGGCCTTGCAAACCATTGGTGATCTCTTTTTCCTTATTTGCTACATACCAGGATTTTGATAAATACAAAGGTTTATTTACTCACTTACACATGAACTCGCTCAACATTATTGTTGATTTTTCAACTTACATGTATTTCAGGGAATTAAAGATCTGGCACGGTATGGAACGTTTTCCCGCTGCACTAGTTTTCCAAGGTCATCCGGGGTTTAGGGAATGTGACTCTTTCCTGGACACGTCACAGTCCTTAAACTGTGTTTATGTTATGTTTAAGTTGTAAGGTTTGTTGAACAAGGTTATGGTTGTTAGGGCGTGTTCCCGTTAAAACAATGGTACTGTATTTGGTTTTAAAACTTAATGGATGATTCTTGCATGTTTTTAATTCATATAGCTTTGTTATGATTAAGCTATGGTATTAAGAAGTCACGCCAAATTAACCATGCTTCCGCAAAGCCAGGGTGTGACAGCTTGGTATCAGAGCTCTGATCATAGCGAACTAGGATTCCTTCTCGATTCTAGACTATGATCACTAGGGCTCTCACGAAAACATTTTTACTGCATACCAGTTATGTCCAGATCCAAAACCTTTTTATAAACAAATGTTGAGCACATTTTATTATTTTTAGGCTCAGTCTTGGAGGCTGAGGCTCGGTCTTGGAGGCCGAGGCTCGATCTTAGAGATCGAGGTAGATATTTGTTGTTTTAGGCTCAGTCTTGGAGGCTGAGGCTCGGTCTTGGAGGCCGAGGCTCGATCTTAGAGATCGAGGTAGATGGCTAGTGAGACTAGGAAGAGAAGGCTCAGTCATGAAGGCTGAGGCTCGGTCATGGAGGCCGAGGCTCGATCTAGGAGGTCGAGGTGGATGATAGAGCAGTCTTAGAGACTGGGAGGAATTTGGCTAGGAATGTCAGTCTTAGAGACTGGGAGGAATTTGGCTAGTGGGACTAGGAATGTCAGTCTAGGAGACTGGGAGGCTAGTGGGACTAGGAGGATTATGTGATTTCTTACTTGGTGACTTATGTGATCACTTGATTGTATGACTGATTATTTGTGCATATTTGTGATTATGTTACAGACTCATGGACTCGCCCGGTACAGGTGACTCGGACACCACTGGACCCATACCTGTAGTATCTGATGACCTCCCATCCTCGGAGCACGAGGTGCACACTTCTGACTACACCAGCACTGACGATGACGATTTCCAGCCCTTCGCACTACCCGAGGGTGCTGATGAGCCTGCAGATGGCCCTCCTGCTGAGTACCTACCTCTAGTAGTGATTCCGGCTCCTATACCTTTAGCCGTTTATCCAGCATATGACTTACTTCTTGACGCTGAGGCTGACGGCGATATTGATCTATTTGAGGATGAGCCTATCGAGGATGAGATCCCGGACGCAGCCCTTCTTCCCGCTGGCGACCTTCTGATGATCGCTGGTGCTCCTGCCGAGGACTCACCCGCACATTCACCGGTCCCAGTCTCCTTTGAGTCTGTGGCATCCGCACCTTCTCACGAGGTGAGCGCACAGCACTTTGCACACGATTCGGATCCTGGCCAGGCATCCTCTGCCGCACCTATTCCCAGCTTTGCGTTTGACCATGATGACATAGAGGATTCTGATCCTATCTTTCCTCCGGGATTCGACCCGGATCATGATATTGAGTTTATCCCGATGGACCAGCCCATGGAGGATCCCGCTGATCCAGTTGATCCTATTGATCCCGAGTTTGACTTCGAGATGGCTTTTGACGACCCCGAGCCTGCCTTGGCCCCTGAGCAGGCAGCCGCTCTAGACCCCATGCTTGAGCATGACCCCGTACATGTTGGCATCCCTGTTGAGCCTGTTATAGCTGACCCACCTGTTGATGATCTCCCTGTGGATGTTCCTTTGTTAGAGGGTGATCATGTTATTGCCGCTGATCCTGTTGTTCCCCCACCTGTTGCTGATATACCTGTTGACCATCCTGTTGAGCACATTGCACCTGTTCACCCTTTTGTTGCTCCCCCACTCGATCCCGTTCCACTTGAGCCTAAGCACGCACTGTTTGCAGACCACATGGATCCACCGGATGAGCATGCACAGCACGGTTGGATACCTGCTGATGAGGATGTTCCACCTTTTCCCCCTCAGATCCCTGATACACGACATGTTGATTTTTCTTTTCAGGTTCCTCAGTTTGTACCTCCAGCGAGGCCTGGAGAGGGTTCTTCAGCCCATCCTTTTGGGCATGTACCGATGTCTATCCCTTTCATGCCCCAGATGTCATCTGTTCCACCCTCTGTTGCACCTTTTCATGTGGCACCATTCGATCCCACCAGTGAGCCTTTGCTCTGGTCCTCACCGCCCGTCATGCCACCGACTGATCCATACCATCCGTTCCATGTGGGACACACCATTGAGGACGTTTTGATGTCTTTCGTTTTCAGCACGAGTCACACACGCAGCGTCTCCAGGAGCTTGAGAGAGC
The DNA here is from genome assembly GCF_002127325.2 of Helianthus annuus. Lineage (NCBI taxonomy): Eukaryota > Viridiplantae > Streptophyta > Magnoliopsida > Asterales > Asteraceae > Helianthus > Helianthus annuus. The sequence continues at coordinate 73,414,096 of NC_035435.2, read as the reverse complement.
TCAGCTGCCACCATGCCAGTGCCATGGTCAGACACACTCTCCTCTGCAGCCATTTCGATCATTACCCCCAGATTATGTTGCCCGCCTCTTTACACTGGAGCAGCAGGTTGCTTCTATCATTCGTACTCAGCGAGCTATGGAGGAGGACTGGCTCCAGTTACGTCGCTTGATTTACACTCACTTTCCCCCTCCTCCACCGCCATCTGTATAGAGCTCATCAGTACTGTTAGGGTAAACGTTGGTGAGAGGACCGCGATTGCTTTTGACTGCACAGCCTTTTTGGAGACTACATGATGATTCTGACTTTTGTTGACATATATTTGATGTACTTGATGTATTGACACTGACTTGATATAGCTTTTGGATAGGGGTGATGTAGCCCCTAGTTGATTGATGATTGTATGACACAATGATGTACTGATACACTTACTACGTGGTCTCGATATATAGCAATCGCAGTATTCTCATCATATTTGATTCGCTTGACTGCTTATTTATATTTTTATGACATGGGATGTTGTGTGTATAATATTTGTGACATGGGATGTTGTGTGATTAGTATTTGTGATATATTGATAACATGAGATGTTATATTACTATTACTATATACGTACGCTTTAATATGGCCTGACCGACGTAAACACATCTTTAGAAGATGCCGCCAAGACGTCAACAACAGCAAATGCCTACGACTCAGGCCGAACTACAGCAAGTCATTGCTGCTGCTATTGCTCAATATGCTGCCTCGCAAGGAGGAATGAGTGGAAGCAACTCTGGCAACACTGGCAACAACAACAATCCACCTCATGGTAACCCTAAGTCATTAAGACATACCATGACCTAAATGGATTTCCTTAGCAAGAATGCTAATGCCAAATGTATGTTATAATGTATGTGCAGGGTGCACCTACAAACAGTTCTTGGACTGCAAGCCCGTAAACTTTGATGGCACAGGAGGTGCTGTCGCCTTTGTCCGCTGGGCTGAGAAAACAGAATTCGTTCTTCGCATGAGCAAATGCGCACTGGATCAGCAAGTCACTTATATCTCTGGGCTGTTTTTGGATGGAGCCCTATCCTAGTGGAACTTGCAAGTACAGACACTTGGCGAAGCTGCTGCCTACGCGCTGACATGGGCCGAACTGAAGGAACTCATGCGCAAAAAGTACTGTTCCCGCGCTGAAATCCAGAGATTGGAGACCGAGTTCTGGCATTTGAAAATGGAAGGTCCTAAGATAGCAGAGTATGTTCAGAGGTTCCACGACTTGTCGCATGTGGTACCCTACATGGTCACTCCTGAGTTCAAGAGAATTGAACGTTTCATTTGGGGATTAGCTCCTCAAATCATAAGCATGGTGACCTCCTCCAAACCTGCGACGATCACTGAAGCCATTGATTTGAGCGTGGCTCTCACCGAGGAGGCAATTCGTTTGAACAAGTTTGATGAAGCGGAGCCCAAGAAGAAAGAGACTCATGTGGAGTCATCAGGGGGAAACAAGCGGAAGTTTTCAAACTTCAAGCAGGGCACCGGGGTGGTGGTTAAGAAAGGGGAAGCAAGTATGCCAGTTCAGGATACAGCTGGTGGTAGGAGGAAAGGTAAGGGATATATGGGTGCACATCCCAAGTGTAACTCTTGCCAACGCCATCATTCTGGTCGATGCGGGCTAAAAGTATGTGAAGCTTGTGGAAAGACTGGTCACTTGAAGGACTCTTGTTGGGCTACTGCTGGCCGGGGAGGCCAAGGAGGAATTGGGAATAGAAATAATCGTGGTGGTATTGGGAATCGCCCCCAAGGGAACAATGGAGGTGATGGGAATCGGGTCAATAATGCAAACCAAGCGGGCACCATGAATCGTAATCAGAGGAACAATCAAGCTGGAAACGGTGGTGGAAATGGGCAGAGGCCCGGATGTTTCAACTGCGGTGATATTGGGCATTACAAGAGGAATTGCCCGGAATTAAACCAAGCCCGCGGAAGGGTTTTCAACATTGAAGCAAGGGAAGCACGCCAGGATCCCAATGTTGTCACTTGTACGTTCCCTGTAAACCAACGCTATGCATTTGTTTTATTTGATACTGACGCCGATTATAGCTTCGTGTCGTTAGAATTTAAGAATATGCTTGGTTTAGCCGCTAGTAAATTAGATGTTCCGTACTCGATCGAATTGGCGAATGGGAAGTTAGTAGAGGCTAATGAAGTCGTTAGGGGTTGTGTGATTGAATTGGGAGAGCGTGAGTTCGCTCTAGATCTACTACCAGTCTAGTTGGGAAGCTTCGACGTGGTAGTAGGAATGGATTGGTTATCGAGTAACAAGGCCGAGATAGTTTGTCATGAGAAGGTCGTTCGTATCCCGACCGAAGATGGTGAGATCATTGTTGTTCACGGAGAGAAGCGTGAGACGCCATTAAGAATTATTAGCTGCCTGAAAGCAAGAAAGTGCTTGCAGAAAGGATGTGTTGCTTTTCTGGCACACATTGTGGATAAGAAAGCTGAAGAACCGAAGATCGAAGACATCCCTGTCGTGAGGGAGTACCCCGAAGTCTTCCCAGAAGATTTACCTGGCTTGCCGCCTCAAAGGCAAGTGGAGTTCCGCATTGACTTAGTTCCAGGCGCCGCGCCTGTGGCTAAGGCACCTTACAGACTTGCTCCGTCTGAGATGCAGGAACTGTCGACGCAACTACAAGAGTTGTTAGACAAGGGATTTATCCGACCGAGCTTCTCGCCTTGGGGAGCTCCGGTTTTGTTTGTCAAGAAAAAGGACGGTAGTTTCCGTATGTGCATTGACTACAGAGAGTTGAACAAGCTGACGATCAAGAATAGGTATCCTCTGCCAAGGATTGATGATCTGTTCGATCAACTTCAAGGTTCAATCTTCTACTCGAAGATCGATTTGCGATCTGGTTACCATCTTTTAAGGATACAAGAGGAGAGTATCCCAAAGACAGCCTTCAGAACCCGTTATGGGCACTACGAGTTCCTCGTTATGCCGTTCGGGTTGACAAACGCACCTGCAGTGTTCATGGATTTGATGAATCGAGTTTGTAAGCCGTACTTGGATAAGTTCGTGATTGTATTCATCGATGATATTTTGATTTACTCAAAGACGAAGGCTGAGCACGAGCAGCACTTAAGAGCTATTCTGGAGCTGCTAAAGAAGGAACAGTTGTACGCCAAATTCTCTAAGTGCGAGTTTTGGCTAAGAGAAGTGCAATTCCTTGGGCACGTGGTAAATGGAGATGGAATCCACGTGGATCCCACCAAGATCGAGGCGATCAAAGATTGGGAAACGCCAAAAACGCCAATCGAGATTCGGCAATTCTTGGGTTTGGCTGGCTATTACCGAAGATTCATCGAGAACTTTTCAAAGATCGCTCAACCATTGACGCTCCTCACTCAGAAGGACAAGAAGTTTGATTGGGGAATCAGACAGGAAGAAGCATTTCAGATATTGAAAGATAAGCTTTGCAACGCGCCAATCTTAGCCCTACCGGAAGGTACAAATGATTTTGCGGTATACTGCGACGCATCGCGTCAAGGATTGGGTTGTGTGTTGATGCAACGCCAAAAGGTTATTGCCTACGCGTCACGCCAGATGAAGGTACATGAAAAGAACTATACCACACATGATTTGGAACTAGGCGCAGTGGTTTTTGCTTTAAAGATCTGGAAACACTACCTTTATGGTACAAAGTGTACGATCTTCACAGATCACAAGAACCTACAGCATATATTCAACCAGAAGGAGTTGAATATGAGGCAAAGACGTTGGGTCGAGCTGTTGAACGACTACGACTGTGAGATAAAGTATCATCCAGGGAAGGCGAATGTGGTCGACGATGCCCTAAGTCGAAAAGAGAGGATCAAGCCCATAAGGGTTAGGGCTTTGGAAATGGTTGTTCGAACCGATTTTCCTTTGCGCATTCGTGCCGCGCAGAAAGAAGCTCTCAAGGAGAGAAACCTTGAAGAAGAGTATCTCCGTGGGATGGAGAAGTTATTGGTACCAAACAAGGAAGGAACGTTGTGTTTTGAGAAGAGGATTTGGGTTCCTTTGTTTGGAGGTTTAAGGAAGGTTATTTTCGATGAAGCTCACAAGTCGCGGTACTCTATCCACCCTGGAGCGGATAAGATGTACCAAGATCTTAAAGATTATTATTGGTGGCCTAGGATGAAAGGCGATGTTGTTGTTTATGTGAGCAAGTGTTTAACATGCGCCAAGGTTAAGGCGGAATACCAGAAGCCTTCAGGACTTCTGCAACAACCAGAGATTCCCAAGTGGAAGTGGGAACAAATCTCCATGGATTTTGTTACAAAATTGCCAAGAACGCCAAGAGGCCATGACACTATCTGGGTGATAGTGGACCGATTAACGAAGTCAGCACACTTCTTTCCTATCCGAGAGAAGGATAATACGAGCAAGCTGGCTGAAATTTACATGAGAGAGATTGTTTCACGCCATGGAGTAACTCTCTCGATCATCTCTGATAGAGACGGAAGGTTCGTGTCAAGGATATGGCAATCCTTACAAGAAGCTTTTGGCTCGAAGTTGAATATGAGCACCGCGTTTCACCCGCAGACCGACGGTCAAAGCGAGCGGACGATTCAGACGTTGGAGGACATGCTGAGAGCATGTGTTATGGATTTAGGCGGTAGCTGGGATAAGCATTTATCCCTGGTTGAGTTTTCATACAACAACAGCTACCATACCAGTATTGGTGCCGCGCCATTCGAGGCTTTATATGGGCGCAAGTGCAGATCACCGCTCTGTTGGTCTGACGCCGGTGATAGACAGTTGGTTGGTCCTGATGTAGTCCAGGAAACCACCGACAAGATTGCACAGATCCGAGATCGCATCAGTGCGGCTCGTGACCGGCAAAAAGCCTACGCGGATCGAAGCAGGAAACCTCTAGAGTTTGAGGTTGGTGATATGGTTTTGTTGAAGGTATCACCCTGGAAGGGTGTGGCACGCTTTGGGAAGCGTGGAAAGTTGAATCCGCGGTATATTGGTCCGTTCAGGATTTTGGAAAGAATTGGGACCGTAGCATACAAGTTGGACCTACCTGCCGAACTGAATGGAGTTCACGATACATTTCATGTATCCAATCTGAAGAAAAGTCCAACACAAGATACCGGTGCCATTCCTACCGATGAAATTCATGTTGACGACACGCTCCACTTCGTTGAAGAACCCGTTGAGGTCACGGATTGGAAGGTGAACAAGACCCGCCGAAGCAGTGTCAAGCTCGTCAAAGTTCGTTGGAATGCCCGCCATGGTCCTGAATTTACCTGGGAGCGTGAGGACCGAATGAAAGAGAAATACCCCCATCTATTTCCTAAGAACCCTGCTTCTACAAGCAGAACTTAAATTTCGGGACGAAATTTTTCTAACGGGGGGATTATGTGACAACCCTCACTAAACCAGGTATCCGTACGGTTTAATTAATAATTAATTGCTGCTTAATTACTGTGCTTACTTGAAATTACTGGTGAACTGCTACTTGACTGTTGATACTTGAACATATCTGCATCATACTTTGATTTCTGTCACTACATTATTTACATGCTGAACTTTAGTGACAAACATGATGCACAAAAGCACAGTAGCACTATGAACGGATAACCTATTGAACATGCTGATAAAGCCAGCATCAGGCAGACACTGCCTCTAAGGCCTGTATGAGCCAGAAATATTTTACTACACCCATAGTGAGTGTAGGGATACAAGGGTTGTAGAACTGCGTCTCTAGGAATAAGTTACAGTGACTGGATGTGCCTAAAACATACACCGAGCACAAAACACAGCACTTTAATTAACATATCAGCTTCTGGCTAACTAATAAAGTGCCAAAACATGAGGAAAATATTCCTGACACTTTGGGAATAAGTTGTGTCACTAAAAATGGTATTTACGACACTTTAAAGCTTTATTAAGCGCTTTAACGGATTACTATCCAACTGAACAACCGGACTATACCCGGAACATGAAAATTTTGACATTAATATTATTGGTTTTTTTCTGAGCCAGTTAGGGTCCCTGAACACCCTAACACCCGCTATAAAGCACAACACACCACTAACCAAGTTAATCCCTAAACTAACTTGGTTTAACCTAACTAAATACTTAACCTCTAGTTGGAATCGAACTAGCTTACCCCCCCCCCCTTGGGCCGATTCGGTCCCCATGTAACTAGTCTTGTACCATTTCTTGATTATAATATTACATGATGTCTCAAATCTAGAGAACATCCAACCCAATGGTTAAAAACATTTGATTTTGCCTATAAGTAACATAAGTTGGCACATGAGATAATCACTTCACATTTCACCACCCAAAATTTCTCTCCTCTCTTGCTCTAGCTCACGGCCGAACCCCCCCCCCCTTGGGGCATCCCATCATTTTCGACTTCCATCCTGCAAGTTCCAACACCATACAAGTGTTAAGGGTCGCATACGAGGAGTCTTGGAGCAAACGGAAGACGAAGGACCTCTCTACCTAGCTTTTATCCACCTCTTTTTCGCATAGATTCTTCCCTAGCCTCGAGCTAGAGGTATAATGCTTAAAACTCGTACTCGAACTAATCTAAGGTGGTTAATAAGATATATGATGATTAAAACTCGGAATCTTGCATTTTGAAGCATTAAAGTCTACTAAAATTACAAGTATTGTTGGTTAAAAGCATATAAGTTGTGTAAAAGTTGTAGTAACTGAAATTTGTGGTTACCTAGACCCGATCTACGTTGTGGTAGCTCGGATCACCATTTAACCCAGTTTGGTTAAGATCATGGATCTTGACATAAGCTTGTTTTGAATGAGACAAGGGTTAAAAGGTGAAACTCTACCACACAAGAAACATGAACTTGTGTAAAAGTATTTTTGCTTGTAAAATAGTGTTTGAAACTAGCGGATCTACGTATGTACAAATGGTATTTTCAAAGAACCACATATCAAAGAAATCATGTTTTCTAAAAGACGGATCTTACACTAACAAGTATGATTTTTTTTATAAACCACAAGTGTGTAAACACTTGTGAAATGAAAGGTTCGACAAAATAACAAACTTTGTAAAAGATGACGAGAAGTTGTAAAGATGGATTTACTTTAAAAACGAGGTTTTTACGAGATCGATCTACTTTATATAAAGATCCACAAAATATAATGGGATTTACACGATGGTTTTCGGAAAAACTACAAGTTCATGCGATTATGCGATTTACATACTTGTCGACTAGTTTGATGTGTCGGAAATTGTTTGATTGATTAAAGAAGTTGTTGAAATTGATTTGGTAAAAGAAAATGATACGCTTGAAAGCGTGGCCACCTCCAGTTACAGAGGAAACTCTGGCGAAATTTTTCTAAAAACCTAATACTTAGAAATATTTACACTACAAGCGTTAGAATTATTTTTGACATGTTTTCAAAATATATTTCGCCACGACTTTATTTACAAATATTCGGAGGTGGGATTTTCACAAAAACTAAACGTGATAAATATATATATGTTTAGTAAATATATTTTCACCACACTGTTTATGATTATTTTGTGAAAATACATAAATATTATTTTTAGAGTAAAAATAATATTTACGAACGTTAACAGATCCAAAATAATACGAACGCCTCTACGATAATTATATAAGTTACACCGGTAATTACTATTACCACACGAATGATAAAACGTAACTTACGCATTATACGGAAATATTCATGAACGCGTATTTTATCGACGTATTATTTTTGGGGAAAATTATGCGAAATGGAAATATAATATTTTTGAGAAAAATATTTATATTTTGGAATTAGAAGTAAAAATATATTAAGTGAGACTTAATGATATAATTCGAACGCACATGTATTAAGTCCCCCATCCTTGGGAAGGAGATTAACTACCAAGTATATACGAAAAGTAAACACAGAATAGTTGTCTAACTATTTCCCAAAAACTTAAACTATAAAGCTAAGGCACGGCCGTCCGTCTAATAGAATTAGCACATGTAGGTCGTTGCACAGCTGCCTGATTTGGAGTGCTTGGTAGAGACGCACCGACAGTGAGTTCATGTCCCCCTTTTCTCTTAACTGTTTTCAGTTTTCTAAACTGCGGGGGTGAAATACATGTTACTATGATTACGAGTACTTTTTACATGGTATGGTTAGCGTAAGGAGGGTTACTACTTAGATCATGTGAGTGGGTAGGCGGGAACTGGAGGCCATTAATCCTCATTGTAGGACCGAGGGACGTAAGCGGTAGATCTATCTTGGTGTAGCGAGCCCAACCCCAGGTCCAGCATAACGGACCTCGGGGTGACTTTGTGCCCCGACGCAAAATCGCAAGGGTTGAGTCTTCCTACTTGCACTTCACACGTATCAATGGCCTTGCAAACCATTGGTGATCTCTTTTTCCTTATTTGCTACATACCAGGATTTTGATAAATACAAAGGTTTATTTACTCACTTACACATGAACTCGCTCAACATTATTGTTTTCCAAGGTCATCCGGGGTTTAGGGAATGTGACTCTTTCCTGGACAAGTCACAGTCCTTAAACTGTGTTTATGTTATGTTTAAGTTGTAAGGTTTGTTGAACAAGGTTATGGTTGTTAGGGCGTGTTCCCGTTAAAACAATGGTACTGTATTTGGTTTTAAAACTTAATGGATGATTCTTGCATGTTTTTAATTCATATAGCTTTGTTATGATTAAGCTATGGTATTAAGAAGTCACACCAAATTAACCACGCTTCCGCAAAGCCAGGGTGTGACATATTTCGCATTTATTACACGTTCATTGGTTGTTTAGTTGTTTATTTGCACAACTAGTTGCTATGAAATTGTATACGTTTTGATACATTGAAGTGTATTGTGTGATGGTGCATGGTTATGTGTTAATTGTGAAAGATTTGTCAAATGTATGAACTTGGTGGTGAAACTGTGAAATTGTTTGAGATGGTGTACTATTGAAAAATATAATAATTCAGGGTGTATAGAGTAGTTAGTGAAAATTAAATTATACTTAACCCTAGTCCCTTTTCACTAACCATTACACAAAACAAAGCACGTACTTTCATTCTCTGATTCCCTGGCAATCATCATCATCTTCATCCTAGGCACAAGCTATTCATCACTCTTGATTTCCATACTCTAACTAGAATCAATTCAAGGTAATTGTTTATTGATTGTTTGATTGTATCAATTCTTGATTCTTGTAATACTTGTAAACCCTAGCTTTCATATGATGGTTCTGTGTTTTGATTGATTCTGATTATTGTGATAATGATGTGATTAGTCGTGTAATCAATTGCCTGATGATTTAGATGCATGATATGCAGGAATATTGATTGCTGTTTTGATCAGTGCAATGCAATGTATGAATTAGGGTTTTGATCGTGGTTGTGAAACGTAACTGTTCTATTCTTTTGATTCTGTGCAATGATTGGAAATCACGCATAATTGTTAGTCAGAGTTTTAATGAATATATTCGTATGAGTTTTGTAACCCTAATTGATTGTCTGAGTTTTAAAAGGCATGCTTGATCCGAGTTTCTTATATACTATAGTCCGAATTTTAGATTATGTAAAGGGTCCGATCTTTTATGTTGTAAGTAAGGGGTCCGACTTTTCTGATTAAGCAAGGTCCGACCTTTATAATGTTATGAGAGGTCCGAATTTCTTTGTATAAATAGGGTGGTCCGAATTTTATTGCATTGTGGTGTTGTCCGACCTTTAAACATATGAATGTGGTCCGAGTTTTGGCAAGGGGACATGTGGTCCGAGTTTTGGCAAGAGAACAAGGGGTCCGAGTTTTAACCCCCCACCCCCCATGTCCGACTTTTAATCCCCACCCCCATGTCCGACTTTTAAGTGGGGAAGCCCCCTTTTTGTTTGTCCGAGCTTTTTGATAATGATGACTTGTCCGAGTTCTTGCTTGTTACATAGTGTCCGAGTTTTTGTTATATAAGGCCCTAGTGTCCGAGTTTGTTAAGGAGACACAAGGCCCGACCTTTAAGTTGGATACTAGTCCTAGTTTTAAAGAGATATCGGCCCATATGTAATTTTGTCACATGTGTGCTAGTCAAGTATTCTGAGCCGCAACTTTGGTAGCTTATAACTCTGTTAATTGATAAACTACGTTAGATTGTAAATCCAGTTAAACATGTTAACTCCGTTATGACTGTAAAGATGTTAACTCAGTAGACGTGTAACATTGCTAGTGTGTAAATCCTGTTAAGTGTGTTAACTTGGTGAAGTATGTTAACTGCATGTTCTTCCTATCAAGCATGAATTGTATGAAGATGATTAATTGGTTGTAATGCCTGATGTTAACTGTTACACACACTATGTGATGAACTTTGCATGCGAAACCTTACGAACATGTACTGACTGTGAACACATGCATACTCTAGGCTTTGATTGACTCCTTGTGAGCACTTAACTTAGCATACCGAGCAAACTAAGGTGAGTTCACACAACCAAGGCATGGGGTTCCCAGGGTGGGAATGGGTTTGGATTATTTACTTGTACCTACCTAGCATACGGAACTTAATTATATGGTCCTCGGGTGAGGAAGGGTTATTGATAAGATACGACTAGACTAGTGATACTTATAGAACTGATCTTCGCACACACGTCGGGGTTGGCTGCGATAATATGACTGATCTTCACACACATGCCAGGGTTGGCTGCGATAATATGACTAATCTTCGCACACATGCCTAGGAAGGCTGCGAACTATACACAAAACTTCGCACAGGTGCCGGGTGGCCGCGATACAAATATACCTAGTCTAGAATACTTGAGAACTTTCCCTAATCTTCGCATACATGACTAGGAGGGCTGCGATACGAACTATTACGATACATGACTTAGTGAACGAATACAAGGCTTATTACACTATTACAATTACTGAACTATAAACTGTGAACTCGCTCAACTAGTTGTTGATCCTCTGTTACATGCCTTGCAGGTCGTTAGATACATGGAGCTTGCACAGGGAGGAGCAGGTCGTTGTGGAGCATGGATCGTGGATGTTTTGTTAAACTTTATAACAATTGAACTTATTACATACATTGGGTTTTCATATTATGCTTCCGCTACTTAAACTATGTTTGTTTTGAACATCAATTGTATTGAATTGAGTTTTATGAACTATTTCGATTATTATATGCTATGTTCAATATGATTGGTGGCTTGATCCTGGTCAAGTCACGCTCCCAAGCGGTGATACTCCGCGTGTGGATTTTGGGGGTGTGACAGATTGGTATCAGAGCCATTGGTTATAGAGAACTTGGTTTTAATATGGGAAAACGTTTTTATTAAAACCAGACTATAACCAGAACAGTGCTCTCAACGATCCACAACGACGCTTCGCTCCACGTGCAAGACTCAACATTCTAGGTAATAAGGTTTATGTTTATTACCTGCTTGCTAGAACTACATAGAACTTTGCTCGTAGTATGCTTAGATTACATTACATGCTATTCGTTATTACTTGAGAATACCTATGTGCTTACACTCTTCTATCATCGCACTACTCGCGAGCCATTCTCACTTACACTACTTTTGCTATGAAGATCGTGGCCGGACATATCAACTTGACTCAAGCCCAGTTGACGGCTCTCATTAACGAACGAATTACTGCGGCACTTGCAGCCATACAAGCAGGAGGTCAACACGCTCAGCCACCTGTTTACACCTTCAAAAATCTCAAGGATTGCCAACCTAGTACCTTCAGTGGGACTGAGGGAGTTGAAGGCCTCCTCCACTGGTTTGAAAGGCTCGAAACTGACTTTGAGGTGCATGATTGTTCTGAGTCTCGTAGAGTAAAGTTTGCTACTGGAACACTCGAAGGTGCTGCATTAACCTGCTGGGAAGCACAGGTTCAGATGTTAGGGCTGGCAGCTGCTAATGCCACCCCCTGGAACGAGTTCAAGGACCTAATTAAGGAAGAGTTTTGCAGTAGAGAAGACATCCACAAACTAGAGGTAGAGTTCCTCAACCTACAGATGGTGGGGTCTGAAATTGAAGCTTATACGAGGAGATCAAACGAATTAGCCACATTCTGTTCCACTATGGTAGACCCTCCCACCAAACGCATCGAACTGTATCTCAAGGGTCTAGTGCCCGAAATTCAGAGTCATGTCACCGCAGCTAATCTTGGCACTATCCAGCAAGTCACTCGGCTTGCTCATCGTCTCACAGACCAGGCTGTAGAACAAAACAAACTACCGAAACGTGCTAAGACTGATACTACATGTGCTTCTAGTGATAACAAACGCAAGTGGGATGAAAGCCTGAGCAAGGGATTAATTTTGGTCCAGCCTCTAGCGCAGCAGCAAAAGATAGATGACTACCAGAGCCCCAGACAGCAGTTTTCTAGTAGTCGTGGGCAGAGTGGATATCGAGGTAATCATCCAAAGTGTAACAGATGCAATAGACACCACAGTGGTCAGTGCAACAAGGGTCGTTGCCAGCGGTGTCTCAAGATTGGTCATGAAGCTAAGGATTGTCGAAACTCACGTCCTGTAACTCAAGAACAACAACGACCGCCTCAACCTCCACAGAATCAGCAGCAACAACAGAGTTTTAAAGGATGTTTTCAGTGCGATGCTAAAGATCACTACAAGAGACATTGTCCGCAAATAAACCAGGACCAGAGTCAGAACCACGACCATGGAAACAGGGACGACAATGGGGATAGCATTAGGGGAAACAATGGAAACAATGACGCCTGGGCCGCATGTACGTGATTGGTCAGGGTGACGCAAGGAACGATCCAAACATAATAATGGGTAAGTTTCTTCTCGACGACTTTTATGTTACTGTCTTGTTTGATTTGGGTGTGGATACCAGTTATATGTTCTTGAAAGATAGTTAAATGTTACAACGTACACCAACTCCCTTGAACACCAAACCTGTCGTAGTGTTAGCTTATGGTATAAGTCTAGAGGCCATTCATAGTTCAGGATTGTAATCTTATCCTCGCTGGTCAGACGTTTCCTATCGACCTCATTCCTACAGTTCTGGACAGCAGCTATAGCTCGCGCACCGTATCGTTTAGCTCCAACGGAATTGGAAGAACTGTCTAAGCAACTACAAGAGCTCTTGGTTAAGGGCTTCATTTGTCCAAGCTCTTCGCCTTGGGGAGCTCCAGTATTATTCGTGAAAAAGAAGGATGGCACTTGCAGGATGTGCATTGATTACCGCGAACTGAACAAGGTCACAGTGAAGAACCGCTATCCTCTTCCTCGTATCGACGACTTATTCGACCAGTTGCAAGGGTCGAGTTACTACTCCAAGATTGATCTAAGGTCAGGTTACCATCAGCTGAGAGTCTGGGATGAGGACGTCTCCAAGACAGCATTCAGAACTCGCTACGGTCACTACGAGTTTTTAGTCATGCCATTTGGGCTTACGAACGCGCCTGCAGTTTTCATGGATCTTATGAACAGGGTGTGCAAACCCTATCTAGACAAGTTCGTCATCGTTTTCATCGACGACATTCTGATCTACTCCAAGAGTCAGGAGGAACACGAGCAACACTTACGTCTTATCTTGGAACTTCTTCGAAAAGAACAACTGTACGCCAAGTTTTCAAAATGCGACTTCTGGCTTCGTCAAGTCCACTTCTTAGGCCATGTGGTGAACAGGGATGGGATTCATGTCGATCCACCCAAGGTAGATTCGATCAGGAACTGGCCTGCACCGCGTACACCAACAGAAATACGCCAATTCTTGGGTTTGGCGGGGTACTACAGACGATTCATCAAAGACTTTTCAAAGATCGCACAGCCGCTTACAATGTTGACACAGAAAGGTGTTACTTATCGTTGGGGTAATACACAAGAAACGGCTTTTCAGTACCTGAAGGATAGACTATGCGGCGCACCTATTCTCTCATTGCCAGAGGGCACGGATGAGTTTGTGGTCTATTGTGACGCATCGATACAGGGGCTTGGTTGTGTATTGATGCAGCGGGATAAAGTTATTGCCTACGCTTCGTGACAACTCAAAGTTCATGAACGGAACTACACGACGCACGATTTAGAGCTGGGAGCTGTTGTTTTCGCGCTCAAGATATGGCGACACTACCTGTACGGTACCAAGTGCACTATTTACACCAATCACAGGAGTCTCGAGCATATCTTCAAGCAGAAGGAATTGAACATGCGTCAACGACGATGGGTCGAACTGCTTAACGATTACGAATGCGCCATCAAGTACCATCCAGGCAAAGCCAATGTTGTGGCTGACGCTCTCAGTCGAAAAGACACTCTACCTAGGTATGTACAAGCTTTGCAGCTCACTATTCAGTCTGATCTTCCTGCACAGATACGAGATGCTCAGGTGGAAGCATTGAGACCAGAAAACGTCAGGGCTGAAGCCTTACGCGGCTCAAGGCAACGATTAGAACAGAAGGAAGACGGCGCCTACTATGTAACAGGACGCATTTGGGTTCCACTATATGGCGGTTTACGAGAACTTGTGATGGATGAAGCTCATAAGTCTCGCTACTCGGTACATCCAGGTTCGGATAAAATGTACCACGATCTTAGAACTACATATTGGTGGCCTAGTATGAAGGTCCACATTGCAACTTACGTCGGCAAATGTTTGACTTGTGCGAGAGTCAAGACAGAGTACCAGAAACCCTCAGGCCTACTGCAACAACCAAAGATACCGCAGTGGAAATGGGAAGAAATTTCCATGGATTTTGTTACTGGCCTGCCTAGATCCCATCGTGGGAACGATACTATTTGGGTGATCGTTGATCGACTCACAAAGTCTGCTCATTTCTTGGCTATCAAAGAAACGGATAAGTTCTCCACTCTAGCAGACGTCCACTTGAAGGAAGTTGTTTCGAGGCACGGAGTGCCAACCTCTATTATTTCGGATCGCGATGTACGATTCACTTCAGAACTATGGAAAGCAATGCACAAAGCTTTTGGCTCTCGATTAGACATGAGCACAGCTTATCACCCTCAGACGGATGGGCAGTCTGAGCGCACGATTCAAACTCTAGAAGACATGCTTCGGGCATGTGTTATCGATTTCGGCAAACAGCTGGGAAAAGCATCTCCCTTTAGTGGAGTTCTCGTACAATAACCGTTATCACACCAGCATACAAGCCGCTCCATTCGAGGCATTGTACGGACGTAAATGCCGGTCACCTCTCTGTTGGGCAGAGGTGGGGGATAGTCAGATTACAGGTCCAGAAATGGTAGTTGATGTTACTGAACGAATAGCACAGATACGACAACGCATGGCGGCAGCTCGTGATCGCCAGAAAAGCTACGCTGATCAACGCAGAAAACCGCTCGAGTTCCAAGTTGGGGATCGAGTGCTACTCAAAGTCTCACCCTGGAAGGGTGTGGTTCGTTTTGGTAAACGAGGCAAGCTCAATCCACGGTATGTTGGACCGTTCGAAATCACTGAAAGAATAGGCAAAGTAGCCTACAGACTAAACCTACCAGCTGAACTCAGTGCAGTTCACAACGTATTCCGTGTGTCGAATCTGAAGAAGTGTCTGTCAGATGAGACCCTCATAGTTCCTTTTAAGGAACTCACTATCGACGAGCGGTTGCAGTTCGTCGAGGAACCAGTTGAAATCACGGACCGGGATGTCAAGGTCCTTAAGAACACTAGAATACCCCTTGTACGAGTTCGTTGGAACTCCCGTCGTGGCCCAGAGTATACCTGGGAACGAGAAGATCAAATGAAACTCAAGTATCCCCAGTTATTCGGAAACCATGCAACCACTACTGAGGCTGAAGCTACTACTACAGAATTTCGGGACGAAATTCCAAATCAACGGGGGGATGATGTGACACCCCAGGAAAACCAGTAAACGATACAACTTACCTAGCTTCCTCAGTAACCGCATGCTAAATTTCGGGACGAAATTTCTTTCAAGTTGGGGATAATGTGACAACTCGAGTTTCCAAGATTCCTATTTCGCATTTATTACACGTTCATTGGTTGTTTAGTTGTTTATTTACACAACTAGTTGCTGTGAAATTGTATACGTTTTGATACAATGAAGTGTATTGTGTGATGGTACATGGTTATGTGTTAATTGTGAAAGATTTGTCAAATGTATGAACTTGGTGGTGAAACTGTGAAATTGTGATTTTGTATATTGATAGACTTATTGGACAAGGGTAGTGTGACCTTGTGTCCTTTTTGATGTGATATACCTTGTAAACAATCTAACTGTGGTCGATAATTAATGAAAGCTCAATCGTCATGTTCTCACTAAACATATTGTTGGATTACTTGCTTATGCTATGATTGTGTTGTTGCATGCTTGTTTGCTATGATAAATGCTATTATATATACATACTATTTATTATTCAACGAATAAGACCTAACCTATATAATCTTCTTCTTAGAAGATGCCCCCTCGAAGGAACACTTAACCGCCCACGACCGAGGCATTTCACAGACAATCGCACCACATGAGGCCCTACGCTCCGAACAAACGGAGGTTCCTCAGGGAATAACCCACCTAACAGTAATGTTTAAGTCACTTAAGATACATTACAATACGTTTGGACATTTTCAAGTGTGTTTTGCTAATGCCTTCTGTGAATGATGTTGCTTGTGTACAGGCTGTACTTACAAGCAGTTTTTGGACTGCAAGCCTCTGAACTTTGACGGCACTGGAGGTGCCGTAGCTTTTGTGAGATGGGTTAAGAAGACAGATTTTGTGCTGCGAATGAGTAAATGTGCGCTAGAGCATCAAGTCACGTACATTTCTGGACTGTTTCTAGATGGGGCTCTGTCATGGTGGAACCTTCAGGTTCAAACTTTGGATGTGGCTGCTGCGTATGCGTTGTCATGGGATGAATTGAAAGAGATGATGCGTAAGAAGTATTGTTCCCAAGCTGAAATTCAGAAGTTGGAGACTGAATTTTGGAATCTGAAAATGGATGGTCCTAAGATAGCAGATTATGTGCAAAGATTTCATGATTTGTCTCGTGTTGTCCCCTACTTGGTAGAACCAGAGTTCATGAGGATTGAATGTTTCATCTGGGGATTGGCACCCTCGATTCTCAGCATGGTAACTGCTTCTAAGCCTCCAACAATCACTGAAGCAATCAACTTGAACATGGCATTGACTGAAGAAGCAATCAGATTGGACAGGTTTTCGATCACTGAGCAAAAGAAGAAAGAGACTCATGTGGAGTCGTCTGGAGAAAACGAAAGGAAGTTTTCGAATTTCAAGAAAGGTACTCGTGCAAACAACAACAATGCCAACAAGCGTAGAGACGTTAACCCGCCAGTCGAGGCACAAGCTGGCGCTACAAGTACTAAGAATAGAGGAAAAGGGTATATGGGCACCCTCCCCAAGTGTGATGTATTTCAGTTTCATCATGCTGGTCGATGCAGAGTTGGAAAATGCGAAACCTGTGGAAAAGTTGGTCATTCTAAGGAGACATGCTGGTATGGAACCGGTCGTGGAAATGGTAGACAAGGTGGTAACGGCAATGGTAACTGTGACAACTCGAGTTTCCAAGATTCCTATTTCGCATTTATTACACGTTCATTGGTTGTTTAGTTGTTTATTTGCACAACTAGTTGCTGTGAAATTGTATACGTTTTGATACAATGAAGTGTATTGTGTGATGGTGCATGGTTATGTGTTAATTGTGAAAGATTTGTCAAATGTATGAACTTGGTGGTGAAACTGTGAAATTGTTTGAGATGGTGTACTATTGAAAAATATAATAATTCAGGGTGTATAGAGTAGTTAGTGAAAATTAAATTATACTTAACCCTAATCCCTTTTCACTAACCATTACACAAAACAAAGCACGTACTTTCATTCTCTGATTCCCTGGCAATCATCATCATCTTCATCCTAGGCACAAGCTATTCATCACTCTTGATTTCCATACTCTAACTAGAATCAATTCAAGGTAATTGTTTATTGATTGTTTGATTGTATTAATTCTTGATTCTTTTAATACTTGTAAACCCTAGCTTTCATATGATGGTTCTGTGTTTTGATTGATTCTGATTATTGTGATAATGATGTGATTAGTCGTGTAATCAATTGCCTGATGATTTAGATGCATGATATGCAGGAATATTGATTGTTGTTTTGATCAGTGCAATGCGATGTATGAATTAGGGTTTTGATCGTGGTTGTGAAACGTAACTGTTCTGTTCTTTTGATTTTGTGCAATGATTGGAAATCACGCATAATTGTTAGTCAGAGTTTTAATGAATATATTCGTCAGAGTATTGTAACCCTAATTGATTGTCTGAGTTTTAAAAGGCATGCTTGATCCTAGTTTCTTATATACTATAGTCTGAATTTTAGATTATGTAAAGGGTCCGATCTTTTATGTTGTAAGTAAGGGGTCCGACTTTTCTGATTAAGCAAGGTCCGACCTTTATAATGTTATGAGAGGTCCGAATTTCTTTGTATAAATAGGGTGGTCCGAATTTTATTGCATTGTGGTGTTGTCCGACCTTTAAACATATGAATGTGGTCCGAGTTTTGGCAAGAGGACATGTGGTCCGAGTTTTGGCAAGAGAACAAGGGGTCCGAGTTTTAACCCCCCACCCTCCATGTCCGACTTTTAATCCCCACCCCCCATGTCCGACTTTTAAGTGGGGAAGCCCCCTTTTTGTTTGTCCGAGCTTTGTGATAATGATGACTTGTCCGAGTTCTTGCTTGTTACATAGTGTCCGAGTTTTTGTTATATAAGGCCCTAGTGTCCGAGTTTGTTAAAGAGACACAAGGCCCGACCTTTAAGTTGGATACTAGTCCTAGTTTTAAAGAGATATCGGCCCATATGTAATTTCGTCACATGTGTGCTAGTCAAGTATTCTGAGCCGCAACTTTGGTAGCTTATAACTCTGTTAATTGATAAACTACGCTAGATTGTAAATCTAGTTAAACATGTTAACTCCGTTATGACTGTAAAGATGTTAACTCAGTAGACGTGTAACATTGCTAGTGTGTAAATCATGTTAAGTGTGTTAACTTGGTGAAGTATGTTAACTGCATGTTCTTCCTATCAAGCATGAATTGTATGAAGATGATTAACTGGTTGCAATGCCTGATGTTAACTGTTACACACACTATGTGATGAACTTTGCATGCGAAACCTTACGAACATGTACTGACTGTGAACATATGCATACTCTAGGCTTTGATTGACTCCTTGTGAGCACTTAACTTAGCATACCGAGCAAACCAAGGTGAGTTCACACAGCCAAGGCATGGGGTTCCCAGGGTGGGAATGGGTTTGGATTATTTACTTGTACCTACCTAGCATACGGAACTTAATTATATGGTCCTCGGGTGAGGAAGGGTTATTGATAAGATACGACTAGACTAGTGATACTTATAGAACTGATCTTCGCACACACGCCGGGGTTGGCTGCGATAATATGACTGATCTTCGCACACATGCCAGGGTTGGCTGCGATAATATGACTAATCTTCGCACACATGCCTAGGAAGGTTGCGAACTATACACAAAACTTCGCACAGGTGCCGGGTGGCCGCGATACAAATATACCTAGTCTAGAATACTTGAGAACTTTCCCTAATCTTCGCATACATGCCTAGGAGGGCTGTGATACGAACTATTACGATACATGACTTAATGAACGAATACAAGGCTTATTACACTATTACAATTACTGAACTATAAACTGTGAACTCGCTCAACTAGTTGTTGATCCTCTGTTACATGCCTTGCAGGTCGTTAGATACATGGAGCTTGCACAGGGAGGAGCAGGTCGTTGTGGAGCATGGATCGTGGATGTTTTGTTAAACTTTATAACAATTGAACTTATTACATACATTGGGTTTTCATATTATGCTTCCGCTACTTAAACTATGTTTGTTTTGAACATCAATTGTATTGAATTGAGTTTTATGAACTATTTCGATTATTATATGCTATGTTCAATATGATTGGTGGCTTGATCCTGGTCAAGTCACGCTCCCAAGCGGTGATACTCCGCGTGTGGATTTTGGGGGTGTGACAGTAACCGTGGTGGAAATGGTAATGGGAATAGAAGTCAGGAAGAAACAATAATCAGGGAGGTAATGGAAACCGAAATGGAAATGGGAACCAGGCGGGAAATGGAAACCGCAGAGGAAATAATAACAACAATCAAGGTGGAAATGGGAATGGACGCGGCCAAGGTTGTTTTGGTTGCGGTGATGTAGGGCACTTCAAGCGGGATTGCCCAAAGAACAACCAAGCTCATGGAAGAGTATTCAACATTGGAGCTAGGGAAGCTCGCCAGGATCCGAACGTAGTCACTGGTACGTTCCCTATTAATCAACATTTTGCATCTGTGCTATTTGATACCGGTGCCGACTATAGCTTCGTATCCCTAGAGTTTAAGAATATACTTGGTTTAGTTGCATGTAAGTTAGATATCCCGTACTCGATAGAACTAGCTAATGGGAAGCTAGTGGAAGCCAACGAAGTGATTAGAGGCTATGTGACAGAGCTTGGAGAGCGTGAGTTTTCGATAGATCTTTTGCCAGTTGAATTAGGAAGCTTCGACGTAGTAGTTGGGATGGATTGGTTGTCGAATAATCGAGCTAAGATTGTTTTCCATGAGAAGATTATCCGCATCCCGATGGCGAATGAAGAGACGATCGTGATTTATGGGGAGAAGCAGGATACGCCTCTACGGATTATCAGTTGTTTGAAGGCACGAAAGTTTTTGCGTAAAGGATGTGTTGCCTTCTTATATCATGTCGTGGATAAAGAAGCCGAAGAACCGAAGCTCGAAGATATCCCTGTGGTGAGGGAATATCCTGAAGTCTTCCTTAATGACTTGCCAGGATTACCACCTTAACGACAAGTCGAGTTCCGCATTGACTTGGTTCAAGGCACCGCGCCTGTAGCCAAGGCACCTTATCGACTTGCGCCTTCAGAGATGCAAGAGTTATCAACGCAGCTTCAGGAGTTGCTGGACAAGGATTTATAAGACCAAGCTTCTCGCCTTGGGAGCTCCAATACTGTTCGTCAAGAAGAAGTACGGTAGTTTTCATATGTGCATTGACTAACGAGAGCTGAACAAGTTAACCATCAAGAATCGATATCCCTTGCCGAGGATTGATGATTTATTCGATCAACTTCAGGGATCAAGTTATTACTCCAAGATCGATCTTCGATCAGGTTATCACCAGCTACGGATTCAAGAAGAGAGTATACCGAAGACTGCCTTCAGAACTCGTTATGGACATTACGAGTTTCTAGTGATGCCGTTTGGGTTGACTAATGCATCGGCACTGTTTATGGATTTGATGAATCGGGTTTACAAGCCATATCTTGATAAATTCGTGATTGTGTTTATCGATGATATTCTGCTCTATGTGCGGACAAAGGAAGACCATGAGCAGCACCTTAGAGCCATCTTAGAGTTGCTTAAGAAGGAGAAGCTCTACACTAAGTTCTCAAAGTGCGAGTTTTGGATACGTGAGGTACCATTCCTCGGTCACGTGGTGAATGAGAATGGTATTCATGTGGATCCCACCAAGATCGAGGCGATTAAGAATTGGGAAACTCCGAAGACGCCAACCGAGATCCGACAGTTTCTGGGTTTAGTAGGCTACTATCGCAGATTCATTGAGGATTTCTCCAAGATAGCTCAACCGCTGACCTCCCTCACTCAAAAGGACAAGAAGTATGAATGGGGAGATAGACAAGAAGAAGCTTTTTAGCTTCTCAAGAATAAGCTTTGCGATGCACCTATATTATCCCTACCCGAAGGCACCGACGACTTCGTGGTCTATTGTGACGCCTCGCATCAGGGATTGGGCTGTGTGCTAATGCAGCGACAAAAGGTTATCGCTTATGCTTCGCGCCAATTGAAGGTCCATGAGAAGAACTACACCACGCACGATTTGGAGTTAGGCGTAGTGGTGTTTGCTTTGAAGATTTGGCGGCATTATCTTTATGATACTCGATGTACTATTTTTATAGATCACAAGAGCCTTCAGCACATATTTGATCAGAAAGAGCTAAATATGAGACAGTGATGATGGGTTGAGTAACTAAACGATTATGACTGCAAGATTAAATATCATCCAGGAATGGCGAATGTGGTGGCAGACGCCTTAAGTCGAAAAGAAAGGATCAAGCCCATAAGGGTTAGGGCTTTAGAGATGATTATTTAGACAGATCTCTCATTGCGTATTCGTGCCGCACAAAGAGAAGCTCTTAAGAAGGAGAACCTTAAGGCTGAATATCTCCGGGGAATGGAGAAAAAGTTGGTACCCAACGAGGAAGGAACCTTGTATTTTATGGGACGTATTTGGGTTCCGCTTTTTGGTGGTCTTAGAGATGTCATCTTTGACGAAGCTCATAAATCAAGGTACTCGATCCATCCAGGATCGGACAAGATGTACCAAGATTTAAAAGATTATTATTGGTGGCCAAGACTCAAAGGTGATGTTGCTACTTATGTTGGGAAGTGTTTGAAACTCAGTTAAATTGCTGAATTCAGCAAAAATCAGCAAAATTCAGCTTTTAAGCACTTTAATATCATGCAGAAATATGGTTAAATGGTCCAGAATGCTTTCCTAAGTGTCGGGAATCAAAACTGTCACAAAAGGTAACATAAAGCACACTAAACTGCGTAGTTTAGCACCTTAACCAACCGGTAACCAACTGAACAACCGGACACTACCCGAAACACCAAATTTTCACTAGAAACATTGTTTTGACATTTCCAAGCTAGTTATGGTCCCCGAACATCATAACACACTATATAACATACTAGTAACTAAACACCTAGCCAATGAGCTAGTGGTGGAGTGGTAAGGGAGAGACCTTGTGTTCTAAGTGACCCAAGTTCAATTCCTGCCCCTAGCATTTAGTTTCTGCGGCACCTGGTGATGATGGGAGACTAGGCGAGTAGGCGGCGATCGCTAGTTCGATCCTTGAACTGAGCGGGTTTTACCTCACCGCACTGTCGTGCCTTCGGGCGAGTGTTCACGGGCTTCGGCCCTAGGTAAGGGTTTTCCCCGGTTCGGAAAGCGAGTGTATCCCGATGTGGTGAATTTCGCCAGAAGCCCATTTGGAGGATTCGTTGGCCGTTCAAAAAAAAAAGTAACTAAACACCTAACTAAACACTTGGATTTTAACTTGATAATCTAACTAAGAGTTACAAACTAACCAAGACCCCCCCTGTTGGACGGCCAACATGGTGGCCCCACATGTGATTTTATTTGTTTATTATATTAGATTATGTTTCTTCTTTTAGAACATATAAACCATTAGTTAAACACTTGTTGGTGAATTATAAGTTTAACTTAAAGATCATAACCTTCATTTCTCTAACTCACCACCACACTTGAGCTCTCTCTTCCTCTCCCCCTCATTCTCGGCCAAGAACCACACCAAGCACCACCATCATCATCAATCAATTTCCATCCATTCCATACATATACAAAGGTGTAAGAAGCCATATAAGGAAGCTAGGAACTCTTGGAAGTTAAAAGGCCTCTCATACAAGCTTTCATCCACCTCTTCTTCATCTTGTGATCATCCCTAGCCTTGAGCTAGTAGTAAGATCATTCTACACCTTATTTTACATCTTGTTTTGTTGGATAAAGAATGATACAAGTAACTAATCTTGAAGAACACTATGAATCAAGAACATGAATCATGAACATAAGCTTAAAAATCATAAGAAATCAAGTTGTTTAAGTGAAGTTATGCTTGTTGATTGTTGATTGCTTATGTTAATGATGTTAAACATCATATGATCTTACTAGATGATGATTAAAGACATAATCTAGCAAGATGAGAGGATGGTTATGTTAAGATCAAAGTAATCATCCATATGTAAAGCATGAACTTGAAAGTATAAATTGTTTTTCTTGAAGTATGATGATCATAGAATGATGTGAGTCTTGTAAACATATGATTTCAAGAATGATTTTTCAAGAAATCAAGTTAAAAATACAAGATTTATATAAACTTAGTTCTTAAAGAAACAAACCACATTTTTAGTGGTTAATCAAGTGTAAAAATATATATTTAACAAGAAAAAATCAAGAATAAATATTTTTAGAAAATTTATTTACAAGTTGTAAAGAACTAATTTCTTCAATAATGAAGATTTTAAATAAATAACCATACTTTAAAGGGTAACTAGGCTTACTAAACACACTAGTAAGTTACTACAATTTTTTTGTAAATTTTCAAGTTCATGAAGTAGTGATTAATGCTTGATTTTGGCAAATTGGTAAGTATTGGTTGATTTATTGTTGATTGTGATGATTTATAAAAGAAAATGATATGCTTTGAAAGCATGGAAACCTCCATTTTTAAGGGGAAAGTACGGCAAAATTTTTCTAGAAATTTAACACTTAGAAAAATATTTTTAAACAAACATTTACAAGTATATTTTAGACCATGGATTTTCATATAAAATTTGCCATAATTTTTGTTACAAAATTATAAATATTGGAGGTTGGTTTTTGATAATAAAAGTGACTAAATATGTATTTAGGAAAATGTATATTTAGATGTCACCATGTATGTGATTATTTGTATATTATGTGTATTAGTTATATTATTTTAGGGCTTGAAATAATATAACTTACCAAAATTCCAAGAAATAAATATGTAATTTATACCCAAAATATTGGAGAAACCGAACAACAAATATAACTTACAAAATATATTTCGGAATTTAATTCATAAGTAGATTTTGATAAATGGTATTTGGACACCAAAAGAACAAAAATATGATTTTTACAATTATTACAAAAATATATCATATTTTTTTACAAGAAGAAAATATATTATTTTTGGGTAAATAAAAATATATATTCTCTTAAATAAACATGAAATACATTATTTTTGGGTGAAAAATAAGTTTATACATATTTTTCAAGTTAAACTTGAAAATATATTATTTTTGAGATTTATAGGAAAATCTAAATATTTTTGCCAAGGGAAAAATTATAAATAATTTTTCTATGTAATATTTCTTAAAATATATATTTTGGGAATATATATTGATGGATTTTTATTAGAAATATTATTCCGGAAAGTTAATACAAAAATTAAGTATAAAGATACTTAGTAAACACAATAAAAATACGTATGCCACCAATACTTTGGCAAAAATATACAAGTACAAGAATACGAGTAGGAATACACCCACCCTTGGGGAAGTTATACATGTACAAATACTTAAAGGTGTCACGTTAAAATATAATTTTTTAACTAATATTCCAAAAATTTAATAAATATAATTTAAGTTAAAATATTTACTATTTTAACAAATAATTATATAACTTGGAATAATATTGATGACACAAAGAAACGTAACTCAAAGACACTAATTAATACTAGTCAAGGCATGACTCGCCCGTCTAATAAACTGTAGTACGTTGTAGGTACTCGTGCACACAAGTAGTAGCTTTGGGTTACGTTGGATACGAGGAACGCAAAATTGTGAGTTCATGTCCCCCTTTTCTTTTAACTGTTTTTGTTTTATAACTTCGGGGGTGAAGTACTTGTTACAAATTGTTTACAAACAATTACAAATGGTATGGTTAGCTAAGGAATGAACTATTAGATCATGTGAATTGGTAGGCGCACATTTAAGACCATTAATCCTCGTATAAGGACCGAGGGACACGAGTGATAGATCTATTTGGGTGTAGCGAGCCCACACCCATGAGGACCGGGGTTTGGCCCATGAGGTGACTATGTCTTCCAGCCGGAAGCCCGGTACAAAATCTGCTAGGTTTGAGCCTTCCTACGCCGTTGCACACATGTTAATGGCCTTGCAAACCATTAATTGATCTGTTTCCTTGTTTGCTTTCATACCGGGTTTACAAAACATACATACTTACAATGATTACAAAGGTTTATTCGTGCACACATACAAACAGATGAACTCGCTCAACTTTTGTTGATGTTTTCAAACTACATGTATTCCAGGAAACTAAGTATGGATCTGGCGGGCGTTGGAAGTTTTCAAGGGTTGTTTGGAATAAAAGATGTCATCCGGTGAAGAAGGGTTTGGAGTGTGTATCTTATCCTGGATAAGATACATATTTCAAAGCCTAGTTTTTATTAGTGTCTTTTGTCGAGTCCTTATGGAACTCTAAAACAATTTGAATGGTTTGAAATTCGGATTTGAAGTTTGTGTTTGGATTTTAAGACAATGTTGTTGTGATGTTTTAAACTTAATCTATGGATGGACATCTTGGTTTTATCATATAGTTGTTTGTTATGGTTGAATGCAATGATATTAAGCAAGTCACACATAATAACGCTTCCGCAATATGACACCTGTGTCACTGTGACCGTTAAACAAATGCCAAACCAATGAAATTTTGTATTTCATACTTGGGAATTGTGAAAATATGTGTATCATTTGCACATATCAATTCTTGTTCGATTTCGGGCTTTAAGTTGCTTTCTGGAAGGTTATACACGATCTGATGCGTAAATATAACCAGTTTAATGCAACAAACACTCCGGAATAGTGACATAGGCTTAACATACCTTAAATAACCTTTACATAACTTAGAAATAAGTTTTGGATGGTTTGGTATGCCGAAATCAAGTTTATTCGATCGCAGGGACTATTTGTGTCAAACTGCGAAACTATACCGATTCGTATGGTGTCGAACAGTCCGGAACTTGATCATAAGTTAAACATACCATATATAACCTAAATATGGCTTAGAAATAAGCTTTGATAGGTTCGGTGTGTGAAAACATGCTTATATGATCTTACAGGGACTAAAAGTGTCATAAACGGCGTAAGTTTGCATTTTCGCGCATATCTTACGTTCTGGACACATCTGGACATCCAAAATTTTTGTACACACTAAAATATTTTTGTTTTAGTGATCGCCATGCAAAAATTCCATTCGTCGTTTAATTTGGATCGTTTTCGCGTCCGTTCGAGTTTCGTCGTAAATAACCGAACAACGTGACCGTACGACCAAACGAACCGACATCCGAGATATTTTTGAGCATGTTTTGAGTCCCCTATGCTTTAACTTCATTTTAGAGCCTTGAAATGAGGTTAACGGGGTTTAAACGCATCGAAAAAGGCTTTAAACACGTGCAGGGACCATTTCTGCCATTTTTTGAAACTTTGCTGAATCAGACACACCGTAGCATAGCGCGAGCCCTAAGGCCTATGCCCTAGCGCTACGCGAGCGCCTCATCTGGGCAGAAAGTGTGTTTTCAGCATCTGTTTGCAAATTCAGGGGCTGTTTTGGTAAATTCTTGGTGTGTTGAGCAAGTTTAAGTGTTCTCCAAGGCTTTGCACCTGCTCCTAACACTTGTATGGATGAGATTTATTCCTTAATGGCTAAACAAAACACTTGTTGTGATCCTATGAACTTCCCTCAAGTATAAATAGCCAACACTTTCATTGTTTCATTTGCTCATTCCTCATTTCCTCTCTTCACATCTGCTTTGGAGCTCTCTCTCAAGCATTTGGGACTTGTCTTCTTTGTAGAAAAGATAGCAAGGACTATTGTGAGCCTTCTTTCATTCTTTTTCTTGCTTTTTCCTTATATAGTGCAGAAAGTCAAACAGTTTGGCCAACAGTTTGACTTTCGGTTTTGACCATCAATTGGTCAAGTCAAAGTTCAATTGAACTTTGACACGTGATTGTAATCACGATAGTTATAATCCTTCGCGATTATAACCGCTGATTACCACGTTATCTAGTTGTAGTGTCGAGTCAAAGTTTCGGTCAAAATACGTTTTAGCACGCATTTTGCCTCGGAACTACTTTAGGGTATCAAAACACTTTGTTTTGATACCAAATCAGTAGGTTAGACATGTTTTGACATGTCTAACACGACACTATTAGTTTGTGCTTGTTTAGGGTCGTGAGGTAAGCGGTCTAAACCACCGCTTAGCCTTTCGAACCCGACCCGTTTGGTCGATCTTTAGGATCCGACCAAGCTTAGTTAGTGATCATAGTTTCATAGGGAATAACCACTGAGGTTATACCTTATGATCACATAGGATTGGTTAGTCATTTGCTTGTTAGCTTGTATGCCCATAGGAAATGACCAAAATGCCCTTTTGAAGCTAAAATCCGTATTTTTGCCTATGTGAACATATTTTTGACAAGTAATCTGATTTAGTAACATGTTTAGGGATAATTGGGCATGTAAGACTTGGCATAGCACATAGTTAACCATCCGAACATAGTTTTACGCTAACGACGCCTTATAGTAGCTTATGTTACCATAACGTGTCGAAACGGGTCAAAAGCACTTAGGTAGGCCTTTCAATCAGAATGTAGGTTCTATTAAATCATACCATATGAGTTCAATTACTCATTTGATTTATAGAACCTCATTCTATCCTATCTCCCGATTTAGGTGTCGATTTATTTATCTAGCAATCCGATACTAGGTACCACTTGATTCCTTGATTGCCCGTGCATCGATAGTTCACAAAATCAAGGATACCCTACAATCTCAAGTGAGTACATAGTCCCCTCTTTTACTGTTTTCAAACTGTTTTGGGGTGGAACACATGTACCTACTTGATACTTTCATGTTTCCCATGTTTTTATATCATATACTTACTATGTTCAATAGTACATTATTAGTACACGATTTCATTGTGTTTTGCTATGTATGTTCACGTAACATGCTAGCACATTGATTTCCATATACTACATTTTGTCGCATATGCTCATCCAGCATATGGACACATTGTTTTACATTTTGAACCGTTGTAACCATATGATCATTTGAACCGTTTGTAACCATTTGACTATGTGAACCGTTAGTGACTATTTGACTATGTGAACCGTTTGTAACCGTTGATTGACACGAACTGTTTGAATCTGTTTGAACCGTTGGGTTAGGGAAGTGATTAGGTAACGGGGCGGGTATAATGTGTTAAAAGCATGGTGGATACGCCGCTGGTACTTCCTATATATAAGTGCTTTTAATACATTATATATCGTTGCGTTATCTAGATCACTTGGGCAATGGTAAACAAAACAAAGTTGTAATACAAGGTTTTCCAACAATATATTATACTATTCGAGTTTCATTCCATAAACGATTTACAAATCTGGATTTAATTAAACAAATGTTTTGGGGTTAAGAATCATGGCTACGAGATTTTTTTTTTTTTATGAAATATAACCAATTTGATTTGAGTTGGTTATTTGTGTCGCAATACTATACTTTTCAAAACAAGGTTTTTAAATAAGTATTGCAATATGTAAAACGAGCCATGAATCTGAAACTCATACAAAACCTATGTACTCGCCGGCATTTTTATGCTGACGTACCTATTTTCACATGTGTTTCAGGTACAATAGTTGATGATGCTTGATTGATGATATTGGTGTATTCTCACATAGGAATGGACAAGGCCTTAGCGACTTTAAAACTTGGAAGATAATAGTTGTATTTATCTAATTTGTATCAAAACATTTAGTTCAATAATTCAATAAAACGAAACTATTTATTCCATGGTTGTGAAACAATGATTCTGTTACAACACTCCCCGACGTTTCCGCCACGTTTTGTTGTTTTACGTGGTCGGGGTGTGACAGAAAAGTTGGTATCAGAGCCAATGGTTATAGGGAATTAGGTTATTAGTAATGCTTTGACCTAGACTATAACCTTCCTAGGACCCTAACGCGAGTTTACTTGCGTTTAGTCATAAAACAATACCGTCACTTATCCTTAAGTGACAACCACAATAAGAACATAAATTGATCTGCCTTGAAAACTAATCATCTGTTCTAGGATGATTTATTATAAGGTTTTGAACCCTTCCAGTTTGACTCATATTTGGCTTAGTGCCTCTTGAGTTTTCAAACTCGTCAAAGTTTGGGTCTAAATAATGTGAACACGTGCAAACTGGAAGAGTGGATGCCTGTACCCTGGGTCTTCTGTCTAAGGCTAGAGTGTTCGTACAAATCCGCAGTATCGGACCAGTCACTCTTACCTGGGAACTCTTGGGGTGAGTGTCCACTTATAGGCGAGCATGTCTTCGCGATACATTATATTGACCCGCTTACTTTGATTAGTCACTGTCTCATTTGTTTGCCTTTGGTAACAAACAAATGGTCACAATCTTCATGTGTTGTCATTCTCTTTTGGCTATCTTTTGCTTGTTTCCTCCTATGCCTTCCATTGTCTTCAAGATGCCTCTTCATCGCAACAACACCCAAATGTCCGAACCAGGTGCTGCAACTACCCAGTAAGTAGGCGTCGTACTCCAGAGGACCGTTGTTTTAGCTATCACCATGACTCGCCTCAGGGATGAAGCCGTATAAGGGAACTGCTCCTTGGTGCAATCAATGCCACCGTCATCACCCAAATCAAATACCCTGTCTCAAATGTACCCACGGTGGACGATGGGGACATTTGGTTAACATCTGCCGCTTTGCGATCCAAAGCAAAGTTGTTACCAATCCTGCTGCTACTCAACCTTCAAATTCTGCTTCATATGTCGCCTTGGCATATCTAGTGCCTCAACCTCATGAACTTTCTACCTTGTGTATCGACGTAAGCACGCCTAGTGCAAGGTGTCGGAACACCTCTCGTTACACAAATTCCAAAATCCATGTAGGATCTTTCTATCCTCATAATTAGATCCTTGTGGATGGGTATCGTTCATCGGAGCCCTTAATTGAATTCTTTGTATGATTCAATACGTACATTACAATTCAATAAGGACAAAGCCGAATTCCTATTAAGATTTTCCTATCTTCATAGATAGATTCTTGAAAATGATTAAAGTGCCAAATAAAATCCACGGATTGGATTCCTGGTATGCTTTAAGTATCCGCGTTGAAAGATAACAATTTAAAGGCCAAATTAAACAATTATGTGATTATATGCTTATGTTCTCCCTTTTATGTTTTTGTGATCCAATTTTGTTATCCAAATCCTCGTAGAATCTTCCATATCTTCGTATAAGGGATTCATAGTAGGATATCCAAAGGTACTATCTTAAATCCTTAATGGACTTCTACGTTGGAGTTGAGTCCCTTGGGTTATGAAGTACTATTCCATAATTAGACCCCTTGAGTGGTCTAGTTAAACAGATTGATCCAAAATTCTGGTTAGGAATATCATGTGATGATATAGCTGAAAAGACTCCTTGAGTGGTCTAATTAAAGAGATCTTTTGTTGATCTAATTAAAAGGACCCTATGGTAGTCTAGCCACACTCATCACAAGTTTGATTTTTCTTCCCCTACACATTATGAAATGAACTGTGCAGACTGTGCAAGGAATTACGTAATTATGGAGGCCTACATAATTATGGAATTTAGTGCACAGAAACCACAGCGAGTTTTGTCATGTGCCTTGAGTGAACCTTGTTCATTTCCAATTCTGATGAAGCACCCATTGAAGAAAAATGAACTAGCTACTCATTTTTCACTTCTGAAAGAATATCCGTTGATGGAAATGAATATCCGTTTGTTTAATCCTTCATTTCCGTTCTGATGAAGAATCCATTGAAGAAAATGGATCAACCATTCATTTTCGCTTCTGAAGAATATCCATTGATGGAAATGAATATCCGTTTGTTTAATCCTTCATTTCCGTTCTGATGAAGAATCCGTTGAAGAAAATGGATCAACCATTCATTTTCGCTTCTGAAGAATATCCGTTGATGGAAATGAATATCCGTTTGTTTAATCCTTCATTTCCGTTCTGATGAAGAATCCGTTGAGGAAAATGGATCATCCATTCATTTTCGCTTCTGAAGAATATCCGTTGAAGGAAATGAATATCCGTCTGAATATCCTTTTCATTTCTGAATCTGAGGAAGCATCTGTTGAAAATGGATCATCCATTCATTTTCGCTTCTGAAGAATATCCGTTGAAGGAAATGAATATCCGTCTGATTATCCTTTTCATTTCCGTTTCTGAGGAAACATCTGTTGAAAATGACTCCGTCTGTTCATTTTCGTTTCTGAAGAATGTCCGTTAAGGAAATGATAGGATTATGCTTTGCATATCTCTAGGGGTTATTTGACACAAAGTCACAGACAGACTCCTACGAATAAATTTCGGGACGAAATTTCCTAAAGTAGGGGAGACTGTGACACCTGTGTCACTGTGACCGTCAAACAAATGCCAAACCAATGAAATTTTGTATTTCATACTTGGGAATTGTGAAAATATGTGTATCATTTGCACATATCAATTCTTGTTCGATTTCGGGCTTTAAGTTGCTTTCTGGAAGGTTATACACGATCTGATGCGTAAATATAACCAGTTTAATGCAACAAACACTCCGGAATAGTGACATAGGCTTAACATACCTTAAATAACCTTTACATAACTTAGAAATAAGTTTTGGATGGTTTGGTATGCCGAAATCAAGTTTATTCGATCGCAGGGACTATTTGTGTCAAACTGCGAAACTATACCGATTCGTATGGTGTCGAACAGTCCGGAACTTGATCATAAGTTAAACATACCATATATAACCTAAATATGGCTTAGAAATAAGCTTTGATAGGTTCGGTGTGTGAAAACATGCTTATATGATCTTACAGGGACTAAAAGTGTCATAAACGGCGTAAGTTTGCATTTTCGCGCATATCTTACGTTCTGGACACATCTGGACATCCAAAATTTTTGTACACACTAAAATATTTTTGTTTTAGTGATCGCCATGCAAAAATTCCATTCGTCGCTTAATTTGGATCGTTTTCGCGTCCGTTCGAGTTTCGTCGTAAATAACCGAACAACGTGACCGTACGACCAAACGAACCGACATCCGAGATATTTTTGAGCATGTTTTGAGTCCCCTATGCTTTAACTTCATTTTAGAGCCTTGAAATGAGGTTAACGGGGCTTAAACGCATCGAAAAAGGCTTTAAACACGTGCAGGGACCATTTCTGCCATTTTTTTGAAACTTTGCTGAATCAGACACACCGTAGCGTAGCGCGAGCCCTAAGGCCTATGCCCTAGCGCTACGCGAGCGCCTCATCTGGGCAGAAAGTGTGTTTTCAGCATCTGTTTGCAAATTCAGGGGCTGTTTTGGTAAATTCTTGGTGTGTTGAGCAAGTTTAAGTGTTCTCCAAGGCTTTGCACCTGCTCCTAACACTTGTATGGATGAGATTTATTCCTTAATGGCTAAACAAAACACTTGTTGTGATCCTATGAACTTCCCTCAAGTATAAATAGCCAACACTTTCATTGTTTCATTTGCTCATTCCTCATTTCCTCTCTTCACATCTGCTTTGGAGCTCTCTCTCAAGCATTTGGGACTTGTCTTCTTTGTAGAAAAGATAGCAAGGACTATTGTGAGCCTTCTTTCATTCTTTTTCTTGCTTTTTCCTTATATAGTGCAGAAAGTCAAACAGTTTGGCCAACAGTTTGACTTTCGGTTTTGACCATCAATTGGTCAAGTCAAAGTTCAATTGAACTTTGACACGTGATTGTAATCACGATAGTTATAATCCTTCGCGATTATAACCGCTGATTACCACGTTATCTAGTTGTAGTGTCGAGTCAAAGTTTCGGTCAAAATACGTTTTAGCACGCATTTTGCCTCGGAACTACTTTAGGGTATCAAAACACTTTGTTTTGATACCAAATCAGTAGGTTAGACATGTTTTGACATGTCTAACACGACACTATTAGTTTGTGCTTGTTTAGGGTCGTGAGGTAAGCGGTCTAAACCACCGCTTAGCCTTTCGAACCCGACCCGTTTGGTCGATCTTTAGGATCCGACCAAGCTTAGTTAGTGATCATAGTTGCATAGGGAATAACCACTGAGGTTATACCTTATGATCACATAGGATTGGTTAGTCATTTGCTTGTTAGCTTGTATGCCCATAGGAAATGACCAAAATGCCCTTTTGAAGCTAAAATCCGTATTTTTGCCTGTGTGAACATATTTTTGACAAGTAATCTGATTTAGTAACATGTTTAGGGATAATTGGGCATGTAAGACTTGGCATAGCACATAGTTAACCATCCGAACATAGTTTTACGCTAACGACGCCTTATAGTAGCTTATGTTACCATAACGTGTCGAAACGGGTCAAAAGCACTTAGGTAGGCCTTTCAATCAGAATGTAGGTTCTATTAAATCATACCATATGAGTTCAATTACTCATTTGATTTATAGAACCTCATTCTATCCTATCTCCCGATTTAGGTGTCGATTTATTTATCTAGCAATCCGATACTAGGTACCACTTGATTCCTTGATTGCCCGTGCATCGATAGTTCACAAAATCAAGGATACCCTACAATCTCAAGTGAGTACATAGTCCCCTCTTTTACTGTTTTCAAACTGTTTTGGGGTGGAACACATGTACCTACTTGATACTTTCATGTTTCCCATGTTTTTATATCATATACTTACTATGTTCAATAGTACATTATTAGTACACGATTTCATTGTGTTTTGCTATGTATGTTCACGTAACATGCTAGCACATTGATTTCCATATACTACATTTTGTCGCATATGCTCATCCAGCATATGGACACATTGTTTTACATTTTGAACCGTTGTAACCATATGATCATTTGAACCGTTTGTAACCATTTGACTATGTGAACCGTTAGTGACTATTTGACTATGTGAACCGTTTGTAACCGTTGATTGACACGAACTGTTTGAATCTGTTTGAACCGTTGGGTTAGGGAATTGATTAGGTAACGGGGCGGGTATAATGTGTTAAAAGCATGGTGGATACGCCGCTGGTACTTCCTATATATAAGTGCTTTTAATACATTATATATCGTTGCGTTATCTAGATCACTTGGGCAATGGTAAACAAAACAAAGTTGTAATACAAGGTTTTCCAACAATATATTATACTATTCGAGTTTCATTCCATAAACGATTTACAAATCTGGATTTAATTAAACAAATGTTTTGGGGTTAAGAATCATGGCTACGAGATTTTTTTTTTTATGAAATATAACCAATTTGATTTGAGTTGGTTATTTGTGTCGCAATACTATACTTTTCAAAACAAGGTTTTTAAATAAGTATTGCAATATGTAAAACGAGCCATGAATCTGAAACTCATACAAAACCTATGTACTCGCCGGCATTTTTATGCTGACGTACCTATTTTCACATGTGTTTCAGGTACAATAGTTGATGATGCTTGATTGATGATATTGGTGTATTCTCACATAGGAATGGACAAGGCCTTAGCGACTTTAAAACTTGGAAGATAATAGTTGTATTTATCTAATTTGTATCAAAACATTTAGTTCAATAATTCAATAAAACGAAACTATTTATTCCATGGTTGTAAAACAATGATTCTGTTACAACACTCCCCGACGTTTCCGCCACGTTTTGTTGTTTTACGTGGTCGGGGTGTGACACGCAAAAGTCAGGGTGTGACATTTAAGGACCGGAAAGGCTGCTGGGGAAGCTTTACGGACCGTAAGGGTAAAGGTTTGAGGACCGTAAAGGGTGCAGCAAGGCAAAAGTTTGAAAATTGACAGCTTTGGTCCCTGAACTTGTTTTATCGCGTTTTGGCACTTCTAACACTCGTTAAGCCTATTTTTAAGCTCCATAATGAAGTTAAAGTATATTTAACTTGAATTATGCTAAAAAATGTCATGGATGTCGGTTCGTTTGGCTGTACGGTTGCGTTTTTCTCTTAATTACGACGGAAGTTGTTACGAATGCGAAAACGATCCAATTTACGAAATGAATGGTATTTTTGCATTCCCATCACTAAAATACAATATTTTAATGATTAAATTTTTTTTTGAATATACAGATATGGTCAGAATGCAGAATATGCAAGAATTTGCATACTTTCGCAGTTTTGACGCTTTTAGTCCCTGTGATCAAGTAAGCATATTTTCACATACCGAACCCCTCAAAACTTATTTCTAAGCTATGTAAAGGGTATCTAAGGTATGTCTAGCCTATAACCTTGTTCCAGAGTGTACGTCGCTACGAGAATTGGCAGACTTTCGTAGTTTGTTCCAAATAGTCTCTGTGATCAAATAAACTTGTTTTTGCCATACCGAATCCTTCAAAACTCATTTCTAAGTTATGTAAAGGATATTTAGGGTATGTTTAGCTTATGTCACTGTTCCGGAGTGTATGTCTCTATGAGAATTGGCAAGCTTTCATAGTTTGTTGGAAATAGTCCTTGTACTTGTATAAACAGGTTTTCGTCATCCTTAACCCTTCGAAACCTATTTCTAAGTTTTGTGAAGGGTATTTAGGGTATGTCTAGCTTTGTCCTTGTCCTGGTGTGTATGTCGCGTTAAGTGGATAGCGATCAAGCATCGATTATCGATTATCGAATTGATTTCAAAGAAAAAGTTTTTTGAAAGCCCGAATTTTTGCATAAGGGTTACACGTCATTCACGTATCGTAGCTGAAACAAATGAGATAAGACTGGTGCTGAACAGAACGAAGTATAAAGTGCATATGTATTAGAGTAGCTTCGTATGAAGGAAGCTTATAGTAGTTTTGTACCAAGTGACAGCTTCGTACGAAGAGAGATCCATTGGCTTCGTACGAAAGCACTACCCTATATATAGAGGCTTAGGGTCTTGCTCATTTAGAACTTTATGCTTGAGTGGGGAAACTCTGTCTATTTGATTTCATGGTATTGTAGTTGTCATAGTATCAATAGAAATGAACAGTTAATTACTTCTTCGTGTTCAATTCACACACGTACTTGGATTCCGTATAAGATACGTGTTCATACGCATACAACGGTCAAGGAATCGATCCAGGAATCGCATCCACATCACGAAGTTTCGGCAGCTGAAAACGCAGTTTAGAAAATTCATAAAAATCTAAAATTTTTCCAGGAAGTTCCTAAACACATTGGGTGACTTTTTTAATTTTTTGGATTTTTTTTCGGAAATCGGATCATATTGGTCACCAATTTATTTAATAAAATACAGTTTTATCGTGAATTTAATAAAATTAGTATATTAACTTTATAAATTCTGAAAATAATTTTCCAGAATTCCATATATATTTATCAATTTATATAAAAATTTTCGGAATTTTATAAAATATATATTTTGGATAATGAATTTTTGAATTAACTACTAAATAAGCGATGAATGGAACACCGGAGTCATTCTGGACTATTCTGGGGTAAAATGGGTACTCGGGGTACTTTACACGCCAGTTTGGGAAATTCCTCGATGGTGAAAACATAAATTAAAATTTGAGGAACCTGTGTCCCCCAAATTCCCGAACTCCCTTAATATAAAATTAATGATTCTAATAGACAATACATCAGAACCCTCCATATGATCATATCATTCTCCGAACATGTAGAACAAGCAACCGTGACCGTCACGCATAACGGGGCACGGAAGCCGAGCTGAACTTTGACACTAAGATAATATCCATAGCCCTACCATTATGTATAGGTCGATTCTTGGATGAATATACCCATCCGAGATAAAGTTGTAACCATTACCGACCCGAACCCTGATTTCGGTAATTAACCCAAAACTGCCTGATACCAGTGAGTTGCAAACTGATACCTATCCATTGTGTGATTGATGTCCACTGCTTATCCAGTGAGTTTCCTTACCCAGTTTTCAAACTGTTTTCCTTTTTTACATGGGGTGAATTGCATGTTACAGACATATATACTTGCATATACAAACGTGTTCTAAATTGAATTATCTGAGTTATGCTAACACATGATGTGACAACTGGCACCAAACTGCTAATTTTCGTACTATTTTAATATTATTTATAAATTGCAATTATGTTCTTAAACATCAACATTAAGTGATTACTTGCTTTACATATGAATTCATGCATGTTTTATACTTCAAATATTGCCTTGTGCATTACTTTAAGCGATGCGTCAGAAATACTAGTAAACTCACCGGTAAGACACACTGTGTCAGCATTTCTGCAGAAAGCAGTCAGACTTTAGATTTAAGGCCTAGGAGTAGGTCCAACATCTAAAATACATTAAAACCCAAGTATGGATACAAGGGTTAACATATAAACTTCTTGGAAGCTAAACTATGCACTAAAAGACAACCGAAACTCACTTTAAATGCTGACTTCTGCAGAATTCAGCAATAATTCAGCTATAAACAGCATTTTAACACTAAAATATCATGCAGAATTTATGATTTAATGTCCAGAATAACTTACAAAGTGTCGGGAATTGAAACTGCCATAAAAGGTGCTTCATACTTAGTGAAAATGCGTCATTTAGCACTTTAACGCACCGTAACGAAACGAA
Organism: Helianthus annuus; assembly: GCF_002127325.2. Taxonomy (NCBI): domain Eukaryota; kingdom Viridiplantae; phylum Streptophyta; class Magnoliopsida; order Asterales; family Asteraceae; genus Helianthus; species Helianthus annuus. Next base: position 73,375,896 of record NC_035435.2, on the reverse strand, counting down.
TAACCTGACATTATCCGGAACATCAAAATTTGACTAGAAGTAATGTTTTTATGATATTAAGCTAGTATTGGTGATAGAAAGACCCTAAAAATCATAAAAACATCTAAACACACTTAAATTAACCTAAACCTTCTAGTTTACATTATAAACCCTCAACTTCCAAGAATTTACACTTTACCCCCTCCCCCTCACCATAACCGGCCCCAAAGGGCCCCACATGCATTTTGATTATTTTAATTTTCCTTGTCCCCTTGATATTGTGCCAAAAATCTAAAGGAAGATTAACATGTTGGAAAAGCTTATAAGTATTAACCTAAGGACTAAGTTCTTATCATTTCTCACTTTCAACTTCATGTTCTTTCCCCCTTCTCCCTTTGGTCTCAGCTCACACACCACACACTACCACCACCATTTTCACTTCATTACAAGGCAATCCAAGGTCACAACAAGGTGTATGGAGGCTATCTAGGAAGGTGTGAGGTGCTAGAACTTGAGGGACCACTTGGAGGAGCCATTAACCACTTGATTTCTTCCATCTTCATCATCTACCTTCTTGTGCCACTTCCCTAGCCATTTGCTGGAGCATCCGTCTTTCTTCTTCGTCTTGTATCGAGTCTAGAGTAGAATAGGCTAGAACAGGGCACGGAATCCAAGATATTATGTTTAGAAGTGATTCTACCCCAAATGATATCTTGTCATTTGGAGCGAAACCTCTTACATGTTTGATTCCGCCCGAAATAGTTTAGTCTAATTCCGCCCGAATGAGTTAAAAGTTGATTTCGCTCGAGAGTGTTTTAGTGTGATTCCGCTCGGAATCAGGCAGCCTATATATAGGATGAGTCTTGGAGCGAAATCATATAGTTGTTAGGGTGATTGTCTTCCGGTGAGCCACGAAGTGCTACCGAAGTGTTGAGTCGATTGTAAACGTCATCCAGATCAATAGAATCAACATTTGAAAGTGAATATTCGGTGAATTGAACCTGATTTGTCTATTTCCGCCGTTCAAATCAGTAATAGTTCTTCTGATAGACTCAATTGGGTCCGAATCCGATCCTACAAGTGGTATCAGAGCAAAGGAGGAAGAGCTCTTGCCAATTCAGCCGAAAATTCTGTTTTTCTACACCTTCTACACTGTACTTTGCAAATTGACCGGGAAAAAGTTGTCGAATTGATCAGATTTTTGTACATGTTGCTCGGAATGAGTATCTAACAAAGCCTTGAAAGTTTCAACAACAAATTCAAATTAAAACTTGACATAATTGTGTTTTCGCTTGAAACGAGTTCGAGAAATGATGACGTCACATGTGATTCCGCTCCAGGATAGTTCTTGATTCCGCTCCAAACATCTGATTTCGCTCGAACTACAGATCCCGCTCCAAAGTTATTGCGTGATTCCGCTCCTGATCACTTTGTGATTCCGCTCCTGATCACTTTGTGATTCCGCTCCTGATTACATTGTGATTCCGCTCCTGATTACATTGTGATTCCGCTCCAGGTTGAACTTGTTAATTCCACTCCAAACAGTGATCCCACTTAACTTGTTGATTTCGCTTGAACCAAGGCTGTTTTGTGAAATTTTTGAAATCTGAAAAATGGACGAAGAATTCTACAATGCATTCGCTACTCCGGTTACCCCGATTAGTTTGGTACAGAACACAATGTTGGAAAACGAAACGGGGACTATGCAGAAACCGCCCAAACTCATGAACATTGAAGAATATAAGGGTTGGGAAGGTCGTTTCGAAAACTGGGTACAAGCTAATTACCTAGACGCTTGGGAATGTGTTGAGACGAAGTATGTGAGACCGTTAAATGACGCTGAAGAGGAAGTTGCGATCAAGGATATGAGTGCAGATGACAAAAAGAAATACAAAAATGAGAAGATGATGTTAAGTCTGCTACAACAAGCTGTAAAAGAGGATATTATGGTCCTATTGCAGCATAACGGAAGTTCTTATTCTATCTGGAAAGCTCTTAGATCAAAGTTTGTTGGTAGTCAGGAAATGATCAAGAACAAGAAATCTCTGTTAAAGAAAGAATTTGACTTGTTTTGTGGATTGAAGAATGAGAGCACAAAGCAAATCATCGAAAAATATTGCAATTTGTTGGTGAATATGAAGAGGGTAAGCATCAACAAAGACAATGAAGAACTGATAGAGAAGCTTGCTGATGCATTACCTCATGAGACTTGGGGCACATACTTGATGATGCTCAGGAACAAGAAAGGATTTAGCACGTTAACATTGAGTAAATTCATTGAGAAGTTGGAAGCTCAAGAGATGGAACAAAGAAAGATTGTTCGAATGAAAGATTTTGACGGTGAATAGGATATCGGGTTGTACTACAAAGCAGGGGTGAATGAAAAATCCACAAATTTATCTCCAAAAGTGGAAACTGCTTACAATGCCAAGAATTCTTCTGGAAACTCATCAAAAGGATCAAGCAGCAACACAAGTTTCTCATCATTTCCATCGTTTGATCCGAACATTTCAGCAACAAAGAATGGGAGAAAACTTCAATGCAACATTGTTTTAAATCTTGAGAATGATCAAGATCACTCCGAGGAAGTTGCTAAAAATCACATGTCTTTGTTGGGAATGGTTTTAGAATCTTACAGTAGTTTTGTTGCAGGTCGTATCGGGAATCCTATGCTTACAAAGGAGGATTACGACCAGATAGATGCTGAAGAGATGGAGCTGATGGACATAAAATGGTGTTTGGCCAGCGTGTTAAGGAGAGCTGAGAAATTCAAGCAGATTACGGGGAGAGATGACCTTCGTGAGGCTAATGTTTCTACTTTGGGTTTTGACAAATCTAAAGTCACTTGTTTTCGTTGCAGGGAAAAAGGTCACTTCAAGAGGGAGTGCACCAACCGAGAAGCAAGTGGAGCTCAGAATCCTTTCAAAACAACAATGATTACTACCGAAAAGCCATCTACCATCAAGTTGCTCAACAACCATCTCAACAACATCAACATCAAGCTCAAAGTGCACATGGAAGGAATGTGATTGAAGATTCTGGAAAGAGAGCTTGTGTGGTTAATCAAGATGAAAAGAAGCCATTCAACTGGGATAAATATGTCTCAGCTGATGGAAAAGCTTGTGTGATTGATCAAGATGATGAGAAATTACCTGAGGGTTTTAGCTGGGAGAATTTCACTTGGGATGATTATATTCTTGATCAAGCCACAGCCCATACAGCTCACACAGCTTTTGTTGCAAGAATTGAAGAAGATAGTGATGATGATGGAACTGAGTATTATGCAAAAAGAATGGCAGAACATCTGAAGATGCTGGCTGAAAGCGATAGTGAAGATGAGAGAGCCAAGAAGAAAAAGAAAAAGGTAAAGACACTGGTGAGCAGTGATGATGAAGATGTACCGGTAGTGAGAAGAAAAGTAAAAGAATTTCCAAAGTTCATAGTTGATGAAAAAGTTGATGCTAGAGAAATGAAAGTGAACTGTGAAACTTGTGTAATTCTAAAAAAGAAAAACAGTGAAATGCTTAACAACATGAACAGATTGAATGAGTCGTATGACGTGTTGAACAAAGCAATGAACATGTATAATGACACAAGTGAAGAGCAGGCAACGGCGATGAAGACACTTCAAGGAGCGTTCATGGTCAAGCAAAAAGTTGTGAACAATTATATCGAGAAGTGTGCTGCTCTTGAACAGAAACTGGAACTTCAGAGAATTGAAACTGAAAGAGTTAATCGTTTGTTGAAAAGTTACTCATGTTCGTCTTATGTCATTGACAGGATTTATCCGACGGCTGAAAGCTTGAAGGCATTTGAGGACAATGATGTAACCGAAGAAAAGAAAGTTTCAGAAGAAAAGATTGAAGAAAAGACTCCTGTGAAAAAGACTAAAAAGAAGAAAGACACTGAAGAGACGACATCTGGTAAGAAACAAGGTGTCAGTTACAACAAGTGTCCACCCCCGTTGGAAAATGGATATTTGGCTAGAAATCCAAATGATGAAAGAGTCAAAAAGGCAACAAATTTACAGTGGGAGTCAGAGTCTTCAGTCAATCTACCAGAAAACATTGATGTCTTTTATACATCGTCTGACACTGATCAACAGTCTCAATTGATGAAGAAAGTCGTGGATCATGTGTTAGATAATGATGAGACAGAAGAGTCAAAGTCGGAGTCTAGTTCAGAGTCAAAGTCTGAGTCAAGCACTCCGGGTCAAACAGAAAAACAGGACAAAATAGTTTATGATAGAAAATTCTTGTTATCAAAATCTAATTTGGATGATGAATCGTTTAAAGTTGCTTACACTTTGAATGATTCTGATAAATTATATTCTGATGAGGAATTTCCAATAAGAGGTGTCAAAACTAAAATGATTAAAAAGGTTTTCAAACTCACAGAAATTAATATTTCTGAAATAAAAGATTTAAATCTTACTGATAAACCTAAAAAATACACCTCAAGAGTACAACAAAGACTAAACAAGAAAAAAGGTTACGGTTCTGGTTCTGGTTTCCAAAAGAAATCAAACCATAACGGTAATTTCAAAAAGAAAGGTCTTGGTTTTACTCCAACAGAAAAATAGAAAAATGAAAAATATGTTCGTGATTTTAAATCCAAAATGACATTTGTTTCAGGAACGTCAGCAGATGAAGAAGAAAAGAAAGCATTCTGGAGGCAGTCAAACAATGAGTTCCTTGCAAAGAAGTAAGATGAAAAGAAGAAGATGGCTGAGCAGAATAAAGATACGAGAACCTGTTTCCAATGCAACACTGTTGGACATATTGCCAGAGATTGTTCTAAGGCAATAGTGTCACACCCCGACCATGTAGAACATACCAAACGTGGCGGAAACGTCAGGGAGTGTTGTAACAAAATTAATTGTTTCAAATCCATGGTAATTGAAGTTTCGTTTTATTAATCAAACATGAAAGTTTACATTGTTTTAAACAAGAACCAAAGAGTACATAACATAAATTAACTAGTTCTTGTCTCGTTTTAAGTCACTAAGGCACATGTCCGCCTAAGTATGTCTTGATAAGTCCTATGCATCATCTCCTGAAAACACATGTGAAAATAGGTACGTCAGCATAAAAATGCCTGTGAGATACATTGGTTTTGTGAAAACGGAATTCATGACTTATGTTTGAGAAAATGTTTAGTCATGAACCTCGTATTTTGCTTTGTCTTGTAAATCTTTTGAAAAACGGTAAGATCAAATGATATGTATAAATAAGAGAACACTGTATAGTTAAACGGATGACCATGTAAAATGAGTTTGTATAAGATAAGTCGTCTGTAAATCAATGTCTCGTGAAAAGTGTGTTATTTGTATAGAATGTTATATGTCTCAAATTGAAATGATTCAAATAACGCTACGATATGTAATACCATACAAACACTTATATATAGGAAGTACCAGCGGCGTATCCACCATGCTTGTATCATATTACACATGCCTCGTTACTTAGATCACTTGCTCAAACCAAACCATCAAGATGAAATGTTTAACTATTGTAGAAATGTTCATGTATAGTTAAATGTCTATTGTCAAATGTAAATCATGTCAACGGATACAACTGGTTTACACGGTTCAATGGTTACAAACGGTTCATATAATCGAAGGGTTAAGACGGTTCACATAGTCAGATGATTACAACGGTTCAAAATGTAGCATAACGTGTTCATATGCTGGATGAGCATATGCAACAGAAATGCAACGTAAAACAGCGTACTAAGTACGCACACAATGGGCATACATAGCATGTAATGTGAAGCAATGTACTAAGTACGCACACAATGGGCATACATAGCATGTAATGTGAAGCAATGTACTAAGTACGCACACAATGGGCATACATAGCATGTAATGTGAAGCAATGTACTAAATACGCACACAATGGGCATACATAGCATGTAATGTAAGGCAATGTACTAAGTACGTACACAATGGGCATACATAGCATGTAATGTAAGGCAATGTACTAAGTACGCACACAATGGGCATACATAGCATGAAGTGTAAGGCAATGTACTAAGTACGCACACAATGGGCATACATAGCATGAAATGTATTGTAAAGCGATGTACTAAGTATGCACACAACAGACATACATAGCATAGACACAATGAAATCATGTACTATATATGTACTATCGAACATAGCAAGTATATGAAGTGAAAACATGGAAAGCATGAAAGTAACAGGTAGGCACATGTGTTTCACCCCAAAACAGTTTGGAAAACAGTAAAAGAGGGGTTCAATGTACTCACCTGAGATTGCTTTGAATTCCTTGTGTAATAATCACACAATGCTAGAGATCACGGGATATCAAACGACACCTAATAGGTAGCTATATTAATATACCGGACCAAAATCGGAAGGATCGGATAGTATGCGGGTTCGTAAACCAAACGAGTATGGAGACTCGTGTAATATGGTTTAACAAAGCCTACATACTAAACTGAAACCTAACCTAAGTGCTTACGGCCCATTACGACCCGTTTAGGTAGCTTATGCTACCCTAACGCGTCGTTCGCGTAGAACGCGTTTGGAACGCCTAACATCGTGACCACAAGGTATAACCTCGGAAGGTTATAGCTATGGTCACCTAATGTGTTTGGTCGGATCCTAATGATCGACCAAATGGGTCGGGTTCGAAAGTATAAGCGATGGCTTAGATCGCTTACCTTACGACCCTATATAAGCACTATACTAAAAGTGACGAGCTAAGCATGTTAGAACATGCTTAACTAAGTTTAGAAAACAGGTTTGGCATCAAAACAAATGGCTTTGATGCCCACGAGTAGTTTGGTTACAAAATACACAAGAATGCGTATTTTGGCCGAAACTACGACTCGTCACTGAGCCTAGATAATGTGGTAATCAGTAGATATAGTCACTACGGACTATAACCATCGTGATCACGCTCACGTTATGAAGTTCCAATGAACTTCGTATTGACCATAGGCTGGTCAACGCAGAAAGTCAACAAAACGTTGACTTTCAGACTCGAAAAGCGAATAAAAGAACGAAAGAACACTTACGAAGGGTCCCCGAATGCTAATCTAGATCAAAATGGCTCAGGTATGAAACAAAGGTTCCAACTTAGAGCTCTTGATCAGATTTTTGTGGGTTTTACTCAAAAGGGGGGAGGGGGTATTTATAGGAAAAGCAAAACCGTTAGGATCGTTTCTTGATTATCGTGCCACGATCTTAAGCGTACACTTGTCAAGATGTTGCGGTGCCTTGTTTTGACCCTTAACTTCTGAGATTGTCAAAGGGCATTGCCCTTTGGAGTGTTTGAAAGGCCAACTTCAGCCAAACAGCAAGTTTTCTGCATCTGTAGGGGACATGCGGCCCGCATCAGGATATGCACAAACTCAGGCGGATCGCCTGGGCATGCCTGATCTGCATAATGTTTCAGAAATGGCAGTTTTGGTCCCTGTTGCATGTTTAAGCCATTTCCGACACTTCTAAGACCCGTAAAGCCAACTTTAAGGCCCTAAGATGATGCCTAAACATTGTGGACATGAAACATGCTCGAAAATATGTCGGGTGTTGGTTCGTTTGGCCGTACGAATGCGATGTTCGGTTAATTACGACGGAATGCGCATAAGTGCGCAAAACGATCCAAATGACGCGATGAATGGATTTTTCTCATGCCAAACACTAAGGCATAGTATAAGGATGTTTACATAAATTTTTGGATCTCCGGATGTGTTCAGAACGTAAGTTATGCGCGAAAGTGCAAACTTATGCACTTTTTGACACTTTTAGTCCCTGAATAATCCAAAAGTTTATCTTAGCATACCAAACCCCTCAAAGCCTATTTCTAAGCTATGTAAAGGATATTTAGGGTATGTTTAACTTATGGACATGTTCCGGAATGTCTGTTTTAGTACGAATCGTCATACTTTCGCAGTTTGTCAAGTTTAGTCCCTGTAAGCGAATTAACTTGTTTTTGTCATACCAAAGCCTTCAAAACTTATTTCTAAGTTATGTAAAGGTTATTTAAGGTATGTTAAGTATATGTTGGTGTTCCGGAGTATTTGTCGCATTAAACTGAGTACGTTTACGCACCAGTTTGCGTATAATTCTCCAGAAAGCTTTGTAGAATTTGAAATTGAACAAGAATTGATATGTGCAAAAGATACACATATTTATACAAGATCCCAAGTATGAAATACAATTTTTCATCGGCTTGGTATTTGTTTGATGGTCGTGGTGACACAGGTGTCACAGTCTCCCCTACGTTAGGAAATTTCGTCCCGAAATTTATTCGTAGGAGTCTATTTGTGACTCTGCCGAATAACCATCAGCGATATGCAAGGCAATATCCTGTCATTTCCTTAACGGTCATTCCTCAGAAACGAAAATGAACAGACGGAGTCATTTTCCTCAACGAGTATTCTTCGGAAATGGGAATGACGGAATAAGCAAATGATGTTCATTTCCTCAACGGATAAATCTTCAGAAACGAAAAATGAACAGACGGAGTCATTTTCAATAGTTGCTTCATCAGAAATGGGGAATGAAGGATTACACTACGGATATTCATTTCCCCAACGGATAAATCATCAGAAACGAAAATGAACTAACGGAGTCATTTTCAACGGTTGCTTCATCAGAGATGGAAATGAAGGATTACACAACGGATATTCATTTCCCCAATGGATAAATCATCAGAAACGAAAATGAACAGACGGAGTCATTTTCAATGGTTGCTTCATCAGAAATGGAAATGAAAAAAAACACAACGGATATTCATTTCCCCAACGGATAAATCATCAGAAACGAAAATGAACTAACGGAGTCATTTTCAACGGTTGCTTCATCAGAGTTGGAAATGAAGGATTACACAACGGATATTCATTTCCCCAACGGATAAATCATCAGAAACGAAAATGAACTAACGGAATCATTTTCAACGGTTGCTTCATCAGAGTTGGAAATGAAGGATTACACAACAGATATTCATTTGCCCAACGGATAAATCATCAGAAACGAAAATGAACTAACGGAGTCATTTTCAACGGTTGCTTCATTAGAGTTGGAAATGAATAGGGTTAACTCTAGACACATGACAGAACTTGCTGTGATTTCTGTGCACTAAATTCCATAATTATGTATGCATCCATAATTACGTAATCCCTTGCACAGTCCGCACAGTTGGTTTTGTAATGTTTTGGGGAAGGATATCAAACTTGTGATGGGGGTGACTAGACTTCCATCGGTTCCTTTTAATTAGATCGACAGGGGATCTTCTTAGTTACACCACCAAGGAGTCCTTTCAGCTATATCATCACATGATATCCCTAGCCAGATTTTTGGATCAATCTGTTTATCTAGACCACCCAAGGGGTCTAATTATGAAGTAGTACTTTATAATCCAAGGGACTTAACTATAACATAGAAGTCCATTGAGGATTTTAAGTAATACCTTTGGGTATCCTACTATGAACCTCTTGTATAAGGATATAGGATTCTACGAGGATTTGGATAACATAATTTGGATCACACAACAACACATAAGGGAACACATAAGCACAAAGTCACATAATTGTTTAACTTGATTATAATTTGTTATTAACTTGTTTATCGATTGAATACGGATATGGAAACCAGTCGACGGGCTTCAATGTCCACTGGGATCTATCTGAGAAGATAGGAAGATCTCCCAAAATTCGATTTTTGATTACAAAGAATCACCACATTCGAATTTAAGGCATACAACAATTAAGGACTTACGGAAAATTCTTAGGTACCCTATTAAGGATTTATAGTGGTACTTTGGGTATTCGTCACGTGTTGTAACCTGCGCCTTGTACTTCGTTTTCCTTAGAAGAAACGGGCACTTAGGAATTTCGTGGAAGACGCAAGAGATCATAGAATGGGAGAATTTTGGGGGTAGTTTGTTCTTCACGGAATACAGTTCTTTGATTGTCGGTATTGTAAGGGATATGTCGTTTATACATGCAACCACAGAAATACACTGTAATGTAAATAAAAGATTTATTTATAAACAATGGTAACAACTGTTTCTTGGACCTTGAAAACAAAAGAAAATAATACATAAGACGTGATTATTTCTAAACGATGTTGTCTTCTAGTCAGTCAGATGCTCATCCCTGTGCTGGATTTGCATTAGCAAGCTTTGGGCAATTTCTTCGGAAATGGCCCATCTCGCCACAGTTGAAACAAGAGCCTGGTAGAAAACGACCTTGAGCAGGATTGTTGCCAGCTTGGTTTGGCGCAGCTGCAGCTGGGCAGACTCTTGCTGTGTGGCCTATAAGTCCACAAGTTTGGCATTTGCGGCACTGTACATTGGCGTGATGATGGAGGCTACATTGGTTGCACAAGGGTGCAGTTCCATTGTATGGTTTTCTAGCAGGGGGTTGAGCTGGTTGGTTGGCGACGGCTTGACCATTGTGAGCGACCACGGCGAAGTTCTGAGAAGCCTTTCGCTTCTTTGACTTCTTAGGGGATTCTGTCTGTTCATCCATGGTCTTTGATTCCTCGATTGGGTTCGATTCCCCGACCGGTTTCTTGTCACCTTTTCGGAAAAGTTTACCTTTCCTGATCTTTGTTTCAGTCAAGGTTCTAGATAGCTCAATGGCTTGTCTAACTGTAGTAGGGTTGCTACCAGTCACAATGTCTTGTATTGAGTCAGGGAGGCCATCAATGTACTTTTCGATTGCCTTATCCAAAGGCGTGACCATGTCTGGGCATAACAGACTTAATTCCTCATAACGATCCGTGTAGGCTCGATGCTCACCACTAACTCGCTTAAGATCGTCGAACTCCGTTTCCAAGGTCCTGATCTCGTGACGAGGACAGAATTCCTTCTTCATCAGAGCTCGAAGCTCTTGCCATGTTTGAGCCAGTGCCACATCGGCACCCCTATCTCTCATCACACCATTCCACCATGTTAAAGCTCTTTTCTCAAAGACGCTAGATGCGAATTCTACCTTTCGCTCGTTTGTACATTGAACATGTCTGAAGGTGTTCTCTAAACTCTCGAACCATTGCAGAAGTGCAGTCGCTCCTTGAGACCCAGAAAACTTTGATGGCTTAGCCGAGTTGAACGTCTTGAAGTTGCAGGGGGCATGATCGTTGTTGTTGGCTTGGTTCCATTGTGCAAAGAGGTTTGGGAATTGAGCAGCCATTTGCTGCGCAATGATCTCTGCCAGTTCGGCAGTTGCTATCTGGTTTTCGCGTCGAGGAGGCATTCTAAAAGAGAAACAAGAAAGAAAACAAATGAAATGGCATTGGGTAAGAATAGGATGTTACAATTACCGGCCATAATCATGGTTGATGGTCATTTGTTTGAATCCACGAAGCAAACAAACAACGCCAAGGCTGAATCAAAGCAAATAGATCCTCATAGTGTATCGCGAAGACATGCTCGCCTATAAGTGGACACTCACCCCAAGAGTTCCCAGGTAAGAGTGACTGGTCCGATTATGTGGATTTGTACGAACACTCTAACCTTAGACAGAAAACCCAGGGTACAGGCATTCACTCTTCCAGTTTGCACATGTTCACACTATTTAGGACCCAAAACTTTGACGAGAGTTTTGAAAACTCAAAGGGGTTCAGAACCTTATAACAAAGGGTTCAAAACCTAGTAATCAATCATCCTAGAACAGATGATTAGTTTTCAAAGCGGTTTTGAAATTTATGTTCTTGTCGTGGTCGTCGCTTAAGGATAGGCGACGGTATTGTTTTATGACTAAATGCAAGTAAACTCGCGTTAGGGTCTTAGGAAGGTTATAGACTAGGTCAAAGCATTACTAATAACCTAATTCCCTATAACCATTGGCTCTGATACCAACTTTTCTAGTCACACCCCAACCACGTAGAACATACCAAACGTGGCGGAAACGTCGGGGAGTGTTGTAATAGAATTAATTGTTTCAAATCCATGGCAATTGAAGTTTCGTTTTATTAATCAAACATGAAAGTTTACATTGTTTTAAACAAGAACCAAAGAGTACATAACATAAATTAACTAGTTCTTGTCTCGTTTTAAGTCACTAAGGCACATGTCCGCCTAAGTATGTCTTGATAAGTCCTATGCATCATCTCCTGAAAACACATGTGAAAATAGGTACGTCAGCATAAAAATGCCTGTGAGATACATTGGTTTTGTGAAAACGGAATTCATGACTTATGTTTGAGAAAATGTTTAGTCACGAACCTCGTATTTTGCTTTGTCTTGTAAATCTTTTGAAAAACGGTAAGATCAAATGATATGTATAAATAAGAGAACACTGTATAGTTAAACGGATGACCATGTATAATGAGTTTGTATAAGATAAGTCGTTTGTAAATCAATGTCTCATGAAAAGTGTGTTATTTGTATAGAATGTTATATGTCTCAAATTGAAATGATTCAAATAACGCTACGATATGTAATACCATACAAACACTTATATATAGGAAATACCAGCGGCGTATCCACCATGCTTGTATCATATTACACATGCCTCGTTACTTAGATCACTTGCTCAAACCAAACCATCAAGATGAAATGTTTAACTAATGTAGAAATGTTCATGTATAGTTAAATGTCTATTGTCAAATGTAAATCATGTCAACGGATACAACTGGTTTACACGGTTCAATGGTTACAAACAGTTCATATAATCGAAGGGTTAAGACGGTTCACATAGTCAGATGATTACAACGGTTCAAAATGTAGTATAACGTGTTCATATGCTGGATGAGCATATGCAACAGAAATGCAATGTAAAACAGTGTACTAAGTACGCACACAATGGGCATACATAGCATGTAATGTAAAGCAATGTACTAGGTACGCACACAATGGGCATACATAGCATGTAATGTGAAGCAATGTACTAAGTACGCACACAATGGGCATACATAGCATGTAATGTGAAGCAATGTACTAAGTACGCACACAATGGGCATACATAGCATGTAATGTAAGGCAATGTACTACGTACGCACACAATGGGCATACATAGCATGTAATGTAAGGCAATGTACTAAGTACGCACACAATGGGCATACATAGCATGAAGTGTAAGGCAATGTACTAAGTACGCACACAATGGGCATACATAGCATGAAATGTATTGTAAAGCGATGTACTAAGTATGCACACAATGGACATACATAGCATAGACACAATGAAATCATGTACTATCGAACATAGCAAGTATATGAAGTGAAAACATGGAAAGCATGAAAGTAACAGGTAGGCACATGTGTTTCACCCCAAAATAGTTTGGAAAACAGTAAAAGAGGGGTTCAATGTACTCACCTGAGATTGCTTTGAATTCCTTGTGTAATAATCACACAATACTAGAGATCACGGGATATCAAACGGCACCTAATAGGTAGCTATATTAATATACCGGACCAAAATCGGAAGGATCGGATAGTATGCGGGTTCGTAAACCAAACGAGTATGGAGACTCGTGTAATATGGTTTAACAAAGCCTACATACTAAACTGAAACCTAACCTAAGTGCTTACGGCCCATTACGACCCGTTTAGGTAGCTTATGCTACCCTAACGCGTCGTTCGCGTAGAACGCGTTTGGAACGCCTAACATCCTGACCACAAGGTATAACCTCGGAAGGTTATAGCTATGGTCACCTAATGTGTTTGGTCGGATCCTAATGATCGACCAAATGGGTCGGGTTCGAAAGTATAAGCGATGGTTTAGATCGCTTACCTTACGACCCTATATAAGCACTATACTAAAAGTGACGAGCTAAGCATGTTAGAACATGCTTAACTAAGTTTAGAAAACAAGTTTGGCATCAAAACAAATGGCTTTGATGCCCACAAGTAGTTTGGTTACAAAATACACAAGAATGTGTATTTTGACCGAAACTACGACTCGTCACTGAGCCTAGATAACGTGGTAATCAATAGGTATAGTCACTACGGACTATAACCATCGTGATCACGCTCACATTATGAAGTTCCAATGAACTTCGTGTTGACCAAAGGCTGGTCAACGCAGAAAGTCAACAAAACGTTGACTTTGGACTCGAAAAGCGAATAAAAGAACGAAAGAACACCTACAAAGGGTCCCCGAATGCTAATCTAGATCAAAATGGCTCAGGTATGAAACAAAGGTTCCAACTTAGAGCTCTTGATCAGATTTTTGTGGGTTTTACTCAAAAGGGGGGGGGGGTATTTATAGAAAAAGCAAAACCGTTAGGATCATTTCTTGATTATCGTGCCACGATCTAAAGCGTACACTTGTCAAGATGTTGTGGTGCCTTGTTTTGACCCTTAACTCCTGAGATTGTGAAAGGGCATTGCCCTTTGGAGTGTTTGATAGGCCAACTTCAGCAAAACAGCAAGTTTTCTGCATCTTTAGGGGCCATGCGGCCCGCATCAGGATATGCACAAACTCAGGCGGGCCGCCTGGGCATGCCTGATCTGCCCAATGTTTTAGAAATGGCAGTTTTGGTCCCTGTTGCATGTTTAAGCCATTTCCGACACTTCTAAGGCCCGTAAAGCCAAATTTAAGGCCCTAAAATGATGCCTAAACATTGTGGACCTGAAACATGCTCGAAAATATGTCGGGTGTTGGTTCGTTTGGCTGTACGAATGCGATGTTCGATTAATTACGACGGAATGCGCATAAGTGCGCAAAACGATCCAAATGACGCGACGAATGGATTTTTCTCATGCCAAACACTAAGGCATAATGTAAGGATGTTTACATAAATTTTTGGATGTCCGGATGTGTTCAGAACGTAAGTTATGCGCGAAAGTGCAAACTTATGCACTTTTTGACACTTTTAGTCCCTGAATGATCCAAAAGTTTATCTTAGCATACCAAACCCCTCAAAGCCTATTTCTAAGCTATGTAAAGGATATTTAGGGTATGTTTAACTTATGGACATGTTCCGGAATGTCTGTTTTAGTACGAATCGTCATACTTTCGCAGTTTGTCAAGTTTAGTCCCTGTAAGCGAATTAACTTGTTTTTATCATACCAAAGCCTTCAAAACTTATTTCTAAGTTATGTAAAGGTTATTTAAGGTATGTTAAGTATATGTTGGTGTTCCGGAGTATTTGTCGCATTAAACTGAGTACGTTTACGCACCAGTTTGCGTATAATTCTCCAGAAAGCGTTGTAGAGTTTGAAATTGAACAAGAATTGATATGTGCAAAAGATACACATATTTATACAAGATCCCAAGTATGAAATACAATATTTCATTGGCTTGGTATTTGTTTGATGGTCGCGGTGACACAGGTGTCACAAATAGGACCAAAACAGGGAGTATCTCGTAACCTGAAAAACAAAGTGATTGAGTTTGAACCACCTCTTGATAGAATTAAATTGTTTAAAAATTAAAAGTTTGAATTTGGTGAATGTTCAAACAGTTTTTACAAGAAGAGAGCTAATTCTGACCACCAGAAATGGGTTGTTAAGAATAGTGTTGATAGCACTAGCAATGATTCTGATAGGTCAAAATCAGAGGTGCTATCTTCTGGCGATGAAACTGACTCCATAAAGTCAGTTGAGCCACATGTTGTTTCAAAATGTGAAGCTATGTTGAAAGATGAGAAGTCAGTGCCGATTGTGAATGAGGAGGATTTTCCATCACTTCGGGCTGAAAATTATAAGAAGAAAATTGGTAAAGTTGAAATTTCTAACAAATTTTATTCTGACAAACAGGTTTTTGATGTGGAAAAGGCATTTAACCCCAAGGTAAAACATATCTTTGGTAAGATGATTGACCGCAAAGTCAAAGGGGTTAAAGAGTTCTATGAGAAGAAGAGAGGAGGTAAGAAACCGAGTGATGATGACTCGGTGACACCCAAGGCTGGTCAGGCTTGGGTGGATATTTTCTTTGAATAGAAAAACCTGACTTGCCGGAGCTCCCAGGTTGGTAAGCGTGGAGCATGAATCGGCATCTTTCTTGAGAAATTTAATACGGTAATGTCATCGTACAAACGGTAAAAGGTTTGTTTGTGTTTTAATTACAAGTGGTAAGAATATTTGATTGTGCATTATTGCATATGGTAAATCAAGGACATTAATTTGTACTTGCATTTTCCTACAAGTGGTTGAAAGACAATATGATGAACCACATCCCCGAACTTACTAATGGTATCCCTACAAGTGATAAAATCAACTAAACTTATTTTCCGGAAAAACCATTTTGATTAAAACAAACTTAAGTATTTTGAAATCTAAATGGGAAAATAGTTTGTTGATAGGGGGAGTTCTGATTATTCATGCCGAGTGGATGGAGAATTGATGTGATATGATATCGGTTGTCAACTTTATTTGTAGAGTTTGTTTTCAAATTTTCTTTAAATGTGTTTGCATTTTAGGGGGAGTAGATTTTCAGAAAATCCAAAAACATTAGAAAATTTGAAAAATACAAAAACATGATAAAATCAAAAATGAGTTTTGTTGTGAAAAAGAGGAAATGATAGTACATCAGTGGACTATCACAACATGCTAAAGAAATGGAAAGTTAAAATGTGATAAACAATCTCACTGCGGATATGCCAGTAGTTTTTGCACATTTAGTAGATTGTGACGAGATATAAACCTAAATTCAAACTTGCTTAGTTTGTGGGTAACAACTTCTTGGATATATGGGTAACCCCCGAAATCTTGTTTGAAAGTTCCCTCTTTCTGAGATACTAGGTCTTTATACTCAGTGATATCTGGGGTATTACTTCTGCTGTATGGAAATACTGACCTAGTCCCCGTATAATACTCTCCGCAAAAGCTTGAAATATAGCTCCGCCCTCAGCAAGTTGATTGATGAAACAATAAAATTGATAGTCACTGCTGTTGTAATCAAAAGATCCTCTAAAGGGGACACACCAAAAGTCGAAGCCGTCATCTCTCTGTGTATACGGAAGTATCGACCTGAGCTCTCACGGCCCTCGCATTATAACCCCCTTTACAGATATCATCTAGGTATACTCACCTGTAAGACTGAATATTGGGATCTGGATACGGGGGTATATTCAAGAAGTGGGACACGCGAATAAGTTTAAGTCTCTAAAACACTAATATCGTATCTCGGATCAGTTGAACTTTGTGTGAAAATTTAAGTGGATCAGTATACTGACAATCTAGGTGAATTGTTTAGAACTTAATATGAAATCAAGCTAAACGGTGTTGGGGTTTTGTCTCAGAAACTGATATGATCCTCTTGCACGAACTCACAAAAAATATTATTTGTAAATAGTTTCTTTACTGCATTTATTTTTTTTTTCAGAATATCCAAAATGATTTTGGTGTGTTTTAGCATAAATTTTTGAAAAATCCAAAAAGATTTTCGGCAACTGGTATTGAAAAGCTGATTTTCGAAATTCCAAGTGCTAAACATGAAGATCAGGTTTGGGAGAGAGTGTGTGAAGAAGTTATGATTACAATTGGTTTTCAAAGTATAAATCATTATTGATTGATTATTGAATGTATCTTGTAAAAGTTTCTAAAGTTTAAAGATATAATTTTTGAAGAAACATATGTGTTGGGTAGAGATTTGCAGGATAAGAGCTAGGAAAAGATCCTGAATTTGTGAATTCCAGACTGCGATCCCAGCTGACTGAGAGGGGGAGTCTGAGTTGCAAAGTGTCAGGTTCTGATTCTGAGATTGATTTTATTGATGAAGAATGAAGAGATCAACATCCAAGGGAAGAAGTTTGTTGATAATGAAAGAGATAGAGATTGAGGATGCTTACAGCGTCAAACACTTCAAAGAGAAGCTCAGAAGACTGATAAAGACTGAAGATGTGAAGAATCGACACTGAAGACTCCGTCAACATCCGAGGGGGAGTTTGTTGGTGCATCCGTCTGTCGTCTTCATCTTGTATCGAGTAGAATAGGCTAGAACAGGGCACGGAATCCAAGATATTGTGTTTAGAAGTGATTCCGCCCCAAATGATATCTTGTCATTTGGAGCGAAACCTCTTACATGTTTGATTCCGCCCAAAATAGTTTAGTCTAATTCCGCCCGAATGAGTTAAAAGTTGATTTCGCTCGAGAGTGTTTTAGTGTGATTCCGCTCGGAATCAGGCAGCCTATATATAGGATGAGTCTTGGAGCGAAATCATATTCTTCCGGTGAGCCACGAAGTGCTGCCGAAGTGTTGAGTCGATTATAAACGTCATCCAGATCAATAGAATCAACATTTGAAAGTGAATATTCGGTGAATTGAACCTGATTTGTCTGTTTCCGCCGTTCAAATCTGTAATAGTTCTTCTGATAGACTCAATTGGGTCCGAATCCGATCCTACACCATTAGAGCTAGTTGTAAGCTTCTTGATCACTAATTTAGTTCATGTTTATGTTATGTACAAGTCTCACCATCTAAATAACTAAACTTTTAAAGATTGAAAATAAGAAGATCTAACATATTCATGAAGAAAACAAGTGATTATAGTAATTTTGGTGTATGTAATGAAGTTGTTGTTGTTGTTAAATCTTGTTTATATGTTTAGATCAAGTATGTTAAGCTTGTTAGAAGCTTAGATCTAACAAGTTTAAGCATGGATCTTAAAGGAACCATGGTTAAACTTGAATATAAACATATAAAATACTTATGTGAACTTGAAAAATGAATTTTTATGCATAAACTTGTAATCTTGAAGTAATAAAGTGTATGTAAAACTAACTTTTGAAACTAAAACCCATGAAAAAGTTGTTAAAAAGTTTAACATAAAGCTTGTTTATGAAAAATCTAAAGATGTTAAGCATGGATCTTGAAAGATCCATGGTGAAACATGATGTTGAACATAATGATCTTTCTAGTAAACATAAAAGTGGTTTTAGAACATGATTTACAAACTTTGAAACCATTAAACTCATGGATGATTGACTTAGTAAATTAAAGTCTCATAATAGTTTGTTTAAAATACTCAAGAACACTTGATTCTGGAAAAACCACTATATGTTAAGTGTAGATCTTAAAGACTACACATTCTTAACAAAAATCAAGTTCACCACGATGTTTCATATGAATAATTTAGTGTATGTTGTTGTTGAAAGTTGTTGGAAATTTGTTTGGTGTTGAAAAGAAAATAAACACGTGTTGAAAACATGGGAAACCTCCATTTTTAAGGGAAACTATGTCAAAATTTTTATAAAATTTTGACACTTATAAAAATATATGTTTTGGTGAAACTTAATCCCCAAAATTCACCTAAAAATATTTACCAAGGTTTCCTAATTTTTGTATGAAAATTCAAGTTAAGAAATGATGATTTCTTCAAGTTAAAATTAATATTAAGTATGTATATTTTTAGGAAAAATATATATATTTAGTGATCACCAAATTTTGTGCTAAGTGTATATTATGTGTATTATATGTAGTAGTATACTAGGAACTTGAAAAATACACTAAATACTCCCAAGGAGTATAAATACCAAAATACACATACAAATACATGAGGATACTTAAGTATACAAATATACAAAAATCCTCACAAGAAGAATATATGGACAAATACAAGAAAATATATTTATAAAAATTTATTCATTAACATATTATTGGACTTGGACAATTTATAGACATTTTGGACAATAAATATTTATTTGGACAAGTATATATAACTATTACCAAGTAATAGAAGTTATACAAAAACCGGGTGAATGACAAAAATAAATATATATATATATATTTACAAGCATGACAAAATATATATATTCCACACAAGACTTAAAAATATATTATTTTTAGAAATACAATTCCGGAAAGTAATAAAAATCAAAGTATTGATTTTTGGTGAATAATACAAGATACACAAGTATTTACATAGAAATACAAGTATGCTTTCCTAAGTATACACGCACAAAAATAATATTGAGAATATTATTTTACAAAATACTTATATTTATTTTTGGAAAAATAATATAAGTAATATATATGGAAGAGTTAAAAATATAAATTATTTTTAACAACTTATTTCCTTGACAAAGACTTCATAAACAAATATATATTTTAAGAAGAGAAATATATATTTACAATAAACAATACATACTCGAAATGCAATACACAACAAATGGGCAAGACCCGACAAACAAGGGCACGACCCTCACAAAAGATGAACATATAAAGAACAAATACATAAGATGGTGACTTGTACTTGTGTGTTACAAGTCTAGTGAATAAAGTATATAGAGCACATATAGGTCGACACTACAAAACCAACCGGTGAAGTTTACGACGCAGGATACGCAAAATTGTGAGTTCATCTCCCCACTTTTAAGCTTTTATTTGTTTTTCTAAACTTGGGGAAAATACATGTACTATGGTATGTAGAATACAAAACTAAGGAATGACACATAGATCATGTGACGAATAGGGTGCCATAAGCACCATTAATCAACAATATACCTTGACCGCAGAACAAAAGGTTAGATCTAATGGGTTTCAGGCAGCCACACTCTGGGCCACGTGCTACCTGGAGTGCTTTTGTGTCTCTAGTCGTGAATCGAAAATTAACATGCCTATGGTTTGGATGCTTCCTACGTCGTGACACATGTTAGTGGCCTTGCAAACCACTAGTGATCTGGTATTCCTTACATTTACAGAACTCAGTTTCAGATATGTTTTTACAAATTACATACCATGTTTTCATTCAAGTATTCAACATTTTATACAACAACTGCATGAATTCTCACCAACATTATGTTGACGATTTTCCAAAACTTACATGTATTTCAGGGAACTAAGTGGATGTACGTGCGGTCTCACTCTTGCTCAAGGATGTCGTTTCTGTTTTAGTTATGTCATGTCAAGACTCCAATGCCCCCTTTTGCAGGATTTGTTCGTTATATTCCACCTCATGTGGTGATATAATGATCAAGACCTTCATGTTTGTCTTTGGAATAAAGTTGTAAACTTTTCAAACAATTATCTATCGTGTGATGTAAACACTCAGCTTAACTTATGTTTTGGATGTTTAATTTCAATGGCATTTTGGAGTTTGTTTATTGATCATGTAGTATGTTTACCATTCGTATGCAATGAGAACCTTTCATGACACACCTCGTGCTTCCGCCTTAGAAAGGGGTGTGACAAATTGGTATCAGAGTTGCGATTGTAGTGAACCAGGATTTCTTCTCGAGTCTAGACTACAATCTTTAGGATCCTCTCACGAAAACATTTTTTCAAAAGTTTTTATAGCATAAAACTTTCCACGACATCCACTACCTGAACTTTGTTTTCAAAGAGTCAAGTAAGGACACTACGAGACTTAGGGTGCACAGAAGTAACACTTATCTTTAAGTAGGGACTATTTGCAACATTATGTGTAACTATATCTATATATGTGTGTATATTACGTAGAATTTATTAATATATATATATATATATATTTATATATATATATATATATATATATATATGGTGTAGCATTTCTTTACAAGCTATCATGCCTTCCTCCATAAGTAGCGGGAAATATGACGAGCATGACCCGATGACTATTGTCTCTGACGGTGATGAGATTCCAGTATCCCAAGAACACCTCGCCCACGCCGACCTCGAGGATGGAGACGTATTCGACACCTCCATTCTAGACATAACATCACCTGTTGTATCTGACATTGACATCTCTTCTGATTCTAACCATGATTCTGTTGCCGAATCTTTTGAGTCTGTGACTTCTTCAACCCTTCTTGTTCATGTTCCTTCACCTACTGACTCACTCCTTCCTACTCCCACTCATGTTACCAGTAACAGCTCTTCATAAGCCACCTGTCCCAGCGAACTATTCTAGTGGTATACATAGTATCCCTTATGCTTCAGCTTTTCCACATACACCCCACCCTCTCCACCAGCCCCTTTTGATTATTCATTTCAGTTACTTTCGATGGAGCAGTATTTTTGGGTATGAAGATCACAGTGGAGTTTTGAGTATAACTTGAAGACGAGGACGCCAATGTGAAGGAAGATATCTTGACTTTTATTTGTATTAAACTTGTTCTATTGGGTGATGTAACCTTTATGCATTTTTGTTTTCTTCAGGTTGTCCTAATATGTATAAAAGCTCGGTGAATACCATATAACACATTAGTATTTATCTGTTTAAGCATGCTTGTTGCTGTATGAATTGAGTTATATGTTTTGGTGGATTGTTTGATGCTGCTTATGTGTATCTATTTATACATATATATACTACTACTATATTGTATGATGGTATCAAACAAATGCCTAACTCTGTTGTGTTGTGGTTTGATAGATCATGGCACCCAGGAGAGCTGTGAACGCTCGAGATTCTGATCAACCCCCTCCTCCTCCAATGCTGAGGACTGCTGAGGAATTGAACTCTCTGCTGGAAGAAAGGATTTCCGAAGCTATCGCCCAGTACGAGGCGAACTGTACTGAGCACAGCGGAGGATCAGGCGGTACTAGAAGAAATGGAAACGGAGATTCATCTGGAGGAACCCTGACTCAAGGTAACCATAAGCTGATTTGTTATAACTTGATGAAATTTATGAATGGTCTTTGTTTCATTGTTTCATTGATTGCTCACGTGTGAATTGATTGGATGAATTCCAGGATGCACCTTCAAGCAGTTTCTCGACTGCAAGCCACTTAATTACGATGGCACTAGAGGTGTAGTGGCTTTCGTGCACTGGACGGAGAAGATTGATTCCACGATCCGCATGAGCAAGTGCACCGCGGACCAGCAAGTCACTTTTGTTACTGGGTTGTTTGTCGACGAAGCTTTGACTTTGTGGAATTTGCAAGTCCAAACTCTGGGTGATGATGCCGCATATGGTATGACTTGGGATGAGCTGAAGGAAAGAATGAGGGAAAAGTATTGTTCGCGTGTGGAACTTCAAAAACTGGAGACGGAATTTTGGAATCTGTCCATGGTTGGTGCGGACATTGTTGGTTATACTCGGAGATTCCTTGATCTGTCAAGAGTGATCCCCTATCTGGTGACTCCTGAATTTAAGTGTATTGAGCGCTACATCTGGGGATTGGCTCCTGAATTTCGTAGTTTGGTGACTGCGGCGGAACCAGCAACGATCACACAGACTGTAACTCTGGCTGTCAGCCTTACCGAAGATGTTGATGTTTGTATGAATAAGTTATCGTTGAAACCTACTGAGAAAACCAAGACGCATGCTGAGTCATCTGGTAACAAGAAGAGAAAGCATTCGAACCTGAACCAAGTGACCCACAGCAACAACAAGGGTTCAAACAATAAGAAACGTGATACAAACCCACCCAAGGAGACAAAAACCTTTGCAGCTGCAAATGATACTGTAGCTAGAGGATACCAAGGCACTCTGCCTAAATACCAAAAGTGTAAGTATCATCATGAAAGAGCTTGTCGCATTCCAAGATGCGACAAATGTGGTAGGTTGGGTCATCGAATAGAAGATTGTTGGGGAAGAGGAAACGGAGGCAATAATAGAAATGGGAATGGGAACAGAAACGGAAATGGTAATAGGAATGGAAATGGTGTTGGCAACAGAAATGGAAATCGTAATGACAACGGTACTGGAAACCGAAATGGAACTGGGCAGAATCAAGGATGTTTTGGTTGTGGTAGCAATGAGCATTTCAAGAAAGATTGCCCGAAAGAAAACAACGCTCAAGCTCGAGCATTCGTGATAGGAGCAAGGAACGCATGCGAGGACCCTAATGTGGTCACCGGTACGTTTCTCGTTAACAATCATTTTGCATCCATACTATTTGACACTGGTGCCGATTATAGTTTCATGTCTGTGGAATTTAAACGTATGCTTTGAATAGAATCTAGTAGATTAGATATTCCTTATTCCATAGAACTAGCCGATGGTAAACTGGTTGAATCAGGCGAAGTTGTTAGGGGATGTACATTAGAACTTGGTGAGCGAAGGTTTAGTATCGACCTCTTACCTGTTCAATTGGGTAGCTTCGATGTGGTAGTCGGAATGGACTGGCTGTCCAAGAATAAAGCCGAAGTTGTTTGTCACGAGAAAATCATTCGCATCCCTCTTGCGAATGATAAGACGCTCATAGTCCATGGAGAGAAAAGAGACACGCCCTTGCGGATCATCAACTGTATGAAGGCGCAGAAATGCTTACGAAAAGGATGTGTTGCATTCTTGGCGCACGTAGTAGATAAGAAGGCCGCGGAGCCGAAACTCAAAGACATTCCTGTGGTAAAGGAATTCCCTGATGTTTTTCCCGAAGATTTGCCAGGATTACCTTCGCAAATACAAGTCGAGTTCCGTATTGACTTGGTTCCAGGCGCCGCTCCTGTAGCCAAGACACCCTATCGACTTGCGCCATCCGAGATGCAAGAATTATCTACACAACTCCAGGAGTTGTTGGATAAAGGATTCATAAGGCCGAGCTTCTCTCCTTGGGGAGCTCCAGTATTGTTCGTAAAGAAGAAGGATGGAACCCTGCGGATGTGTATCGATTATAGAGAATTGAATAAACTCACTGTCAAGAATCGGTATCCACTACCGAGGATTGATGACTTATTCCATCAATTGCAAGGATCGAGCTACTACTCCAAGATTCACCTTCGGTCTGGCTATCATCAGTTGAGGATTCAAGAGGAGAGCATACCAAAGACTGCGTTCAGGACTCGTTATGGGCATTAGGAGTTCCTTGTGATGCCATTTGGATTGACGAACACACCAGCAGTGTTTAAGGATCTGATGAATCGCATTTGCAAGCCATATCTCGATAAATTCATGATTGTATTTATCGATGATATTCTGATTTATTCACGAACGAAAGAAGAGCACGAACAACATCTCCGAACCATTTTGGAACTACTAAAGAAAGAAAAACTTTATGAAAAGTTTTCAAAGTGCGAATTTTGGATTCACGAAGTACAGTTCCTTGGTCATGTTGTGAACGAGCATGGTATCCATGTAGATCCAGCGAAGATTGAAGCGATAAAGAATTGGGAAGCTCCCAAGACGCTGACTGAAGTTCCACAATTTTTGGGATTAGCCGGCTATTACCGCAGATTTATCGAGAATTTCTCCGAAATAGCTCAACCGCTGACTTCCCTTACACAGAAAGACAAGAAGTATGATTGGGGAGACAAGCAGGAAGAAGCCTTCCAGCTACTCAAAATAAGCTATGCGATGCACCGATACTATCCCTACCTGAAGGCACTGAAGACTTCGTGGTATACTGCGACGCTTCGCGTCAAGGTTTGGGTTGCGTGCTCATGCAACGCCAAAAAGTCATCGCTTATGCATCACGGCAATTGATGGTTCGTGAAAGGAATAATACCACCAACGACCTGGAGCTAGGTGCGGTGGTATTTGCCTTGAAGATCTGGCGGCATTATTTGTATGGTACTCGATGTACTATCTTCTCAGATCACAAAAGCTTGCAGCATATATTTGATCAAAAGGAGTTAAACATGCGTCAGCGATGATGGGTTGAGTTGCTGAACGATTATGATTGTGAGATCAAGTACCATCCTGGAAAGGCGAATGTGGTAGCGGACGCCTTGAGTCGAAAAGAAAGGGTTAAGACCTTAAGGGTCCGAGCATTGGAAATGACTATTCGGACAAATCTCACTTTACGCATTCATGATGTACAACAAGAAGCCCTTAAGAAGGAAAATCTTAAAGCTGAATATCTCCGGGGTATGGAGAAGAAATTTGTGCCAAATGAAGAGGGAACCTTATATTTTATCGGACGCATCTGGGTTTCGCTCTATGGCGGTATTCGAGAAGTCATCTTTGATGAGGCTCACAAATCAAGATACTCGATTCACCCAGGATCGGACAAGATGTATCAGGACTTAAAGGAATATTATTGGTGGCCAAAACTCAAAAGCGACGTTGCTATTTATGTCGGAAAGTGCCTAACATGCGCTAAGGTCAAGGCTGAATATCAGAAACCGTCTGGTCTACTGCAACAACCGGAGATACCCATGTGGAAGTGGGATCAAATATCAATGGATTTTATAACGAAATTACCCAGGACCCCTAGGGGGCATGATATGATATGGGTGATAGTTGATCGATTAATGAAGTCTGCACACTTCCTACCAATCCAAGAGAAAGATAGCACCCGAACGCTTGCTGAGCTGTATCTCAAAGAAATTGTGGCACGTCATGGAGTGCCCATTTCATTAATTTCAGACAGAGATGGACGTTTCGTATCAAGGATCTGGCAATCCTTCCAGGAAGCCTTTGGATCTCAACTAGATCTAAGCACGGCCTTCCATCCACAAACAGACGGTCAGAGAGAACGGACCATACAAACACTAGAAGATATGCTTCGCGCATGTGTTATGGATCTAGGCGGCAGCTGGGATACTCATCTACCTTTAGTTGAGTTTTCCTATAATAACAGCTACCATACGAGCATAAAAGCCGCGCTGTTCGAAGCTCTTTATGGCAGCAAGTGCCGCTCACCGTTCTGTTGGGCAGACACTGGAGACAAACAGTTGATTGGTCCTGAACTTGTTCAAGAGACAACCGACAAGATCATGCAGATCCGAGAACGCATCAAGGCAGCTCGTGATCGACAAAAGTGCTACGCCAATCGAAGACGGAAACCTTTAGATTTCGAGGTGGGAGACAAAGTTTTGTTGATGGTCTCCCCTTGGAAAGGTGTTGCAAGATTCAGAAAACGTGGAAAGTTAAATCCGCGATACATTGGGCCATTCAAGATCTTGGAAAAGATTGGTACCGTAGCGTACAAACTAGAATTACTGGAAGAACTGAATGGAGTACATGATACGTTCCATATGTCCAACCTTAAAAAGAGTCCAACCCAAGAGACAGTGATCATCCCTACGGATGAGGTGCATATCGATGACAAACTCCGATTTACAGAACAACCCGTTGAGGTAATGGATTGGAAGATCCAGAAACAAGGAGGAGTCGCATTAAACTTGTCAAGGTACGTTGGAACTCTAAACACGGACCTGAGTACACGTGGGAACGCGAAGACAAGTTCAAAGCCAAGTACCCCCACCTATTCGAGAAAGCTCCTACGAGAGATAACTCAGCCTGAATTTCGGGACGAAATTCTTTTAACCGGGGGAGACTGTGACAACTGGCACCAAACCGGTAATTTTCGTACTATTTTAATATAATTTATTAATTGCAATTATGTGCTTAAACGTCAACATTAAGTGATTACTTGCTTTACATATGAATTCATGCATGTTTTATACTTCAAATATTGCCTTGTGCATTACTTTAAGCGTTGCTTCAGAAAGACTAGTAAACTCACCGGTAAGACGCACTGTGTCAGCATTTCTACAGAAAGCAGTCAGACAATAGATATAGGGCCTAGGAGTAGGTCCAACATCTAAAATACATTAAAACCCAAGTATGGATACAAGGGTTAACATATAAACTTCCCGGAAGCTAAACTATGCACTAAAAGACACCCGAAACTCATTTTAAATGTTGAATTCTGTAGAATTCAACAATAATTCAGCTATAAACAGCATTTTAACACTAAAATATCATGCAGAATTTATGATTTAATGTCTAGAATAACTTACAAAGTGTCGGGAATTGAAACTGCCACAAAAGGCGCTTCATACTTAGTGAAACTGCGCCATTTAGCACTTTAACGCACCGTAACGAAATGAATAACCGGACATTATCCGGAACATCAAAATTTGACTAGAAGTAATGTTTTTATGATATTAAGCTAGTACTGGTGATAGAACACCCTAAAAATCATAAAAACACCTAAACACACTTAAATTAACCTAAACCTTCTAGTTTACATTATAAACCTTCAACTTCCAAGAATTTACACTTTACCCCCCCCCCACCGTAACCGGCCCCAAAGGGCCCCACATGCCCTTTGATTATTTTAATTTTCCTTATCCCCTTGATATTGTGCCAAAAATCTAAAGGAAGATTAACATGTTGGAAAAGCTTATAAGTATTAACCTAATGACTAAGTTCTTATCATTTCTCTCTTTCAACTTCATCTTCTTTCCCCCTTCTCCCTTTGGTCTCGGATCACACACCACACACTACCACCACTATTTTCACTTCATTACAAGGCCATCCAAGGTCACAACAAGGTGTATGGAGGCTATCTAGGAAGGTGTGAGGTGCTAGAACTTGAAGGACCACTTGGAGGAGCCATTAACCACTTGATTTCTTCCATCTTCATCATCTACCTTCTTATGCCACTTCCCTAGCCATTAGAGCTAGTTGTAAGCTTCTTGATCACTAATTTAGTTCATGTTTATGTTATGTACAAGTCTCACCATCTAGATAACTAAACTTTTAAAGATTGAAAATAAGAAGATCTAACATATTCATGAAGAAAACAAGTGATTATAGTAATTTTGGTGTATGTAATGAAGTTGTTCTTGTTAAATCTTGTGTATATGTTTAGATCAAGTATGTTAAGCTTGTTAGAAGCTTAGATCTAACAAGTTTAAGCACGGATCTTGAAGGATCCATGGTTAAACTTGAAGATGAACATATGAAATACTTATGTGAACTTGAAAATGAATTTTTATGCATAAACTTCTAATCTTGAAGTAATAAAGTGTATGTAAAACTAACTTTTGAAACTAAAACCCATGAAAAAGTTGTTAAAAAGTTTAACATAAAGCTTGTTTATGAAAAATCTAAAGATGTTAAGCATGGATCTTGAAAGATCCATGGTGAAACATGATGTTGAACATAATGATCTTTCTAATAAACATAAAAGTGGTTTTAGAACCTGATTTACAAACTTTGAAACCATTAAACTCATGGATGTGCTAAGTGTATACTATGTGTATTATATGTAGTAGTGTATTAGGAACTTGAAAAATACACTAAATACTCCCAAGGAATATAAATACCAAAATACACATACAAATACATGAGGATACTTAAGTATACAAATATACAAAAATCCTCACAAGAAGAATATATGGACAAATACAAAAAAAAAATATATATATTTATGAAAATATATTCCTTAACATATTATTGGACTTGGACAATTTATAGAAATTTTGGACAATAAATATTTATTTGGACAAGTATATATAACTATTACCAAGTAATAGAAGTTATACAAATACCGGGTGAATGACAAAAATAAATATATATATTTACAAGCATGACAAAATATGTATATTCCACACAAGACTTAAAACTATATTATTTTTAAGAAATATAATTCCGGAAAGTAATAAAAATCAAAGTATTGATTTTTGGTGAATAATACAAGATACACAAGTATTTACATAGAAATACAAGTATGCTTTCCTAAGTATACTCGCACAAAAAGAATATTGAAAATATTATTTTACAAAATACTTATATTTAATTTTGGAAAAATAATATAAGTAATATATATGGAAGAGTTAAAAATATAAATTATTTTTAACAACTTATTTCCTTGACAAAGACTTCATAAACAAATTTATATTTTAAGAAGAGAAATATATATTTACAATAAACAATACACACTCGAAATGCAATACACAACAAACGGGCAAGACCCGACAAACAAGGGCACGACCCTCACAAAAGATGAGCATACAAAGAACAAATACATAAGATGGTGACTTGTACTTGTGTGTTACAAGTCTAGTGACTAACGTATATAGAGCACATATAGGTCGACGCTACAAAACCAACCGGTGAAGTTTACAACGCAGGATACACAAAATTCTGAGTTCATGTCCCCACTTTTAAGCTTTTACTTGTTTTTCTAAACTTGGGGAAAATACATATACTATGGTATGTAGAATACAAAACTAAGGAATGACACATAGATCATGTGACGAATATGGTGCCATAAGCACCATTAATCAACAATATACCTAGACCGAAGAACGAAAGGTTAGATCTAATGGGTTTCAGGTAGCCACACTCTGGGCCACGTGCTACCTGGAGTGCTTTTGTGTCTCTAGTCGTGAATTGACAATTAAAATGCCTATGGTTTGGATGCTTCTACGTCGTGACACATGTTAGTGGCCTTGCAAACCAATAGCGATTTCGTATTCCTTACATTTACAGAACTCAGTTTTAGATACGTCTTTACAAATTACATAACATGTTTTTATACAAGTATTCAACATTTTATACAACAACTGCATGAATTCACACCAACATTATGTTGACGATTTTCCAAAACTTACATGTATTTCAGGGAACTAAGTGGATGTACGTGCGGTCTCACTCTTGCTTAAGGATGTCATTTATGTTTTAGTTATGTCGTTATATTCCACCTCATGTGGTGATATAATGATCAAGACCTTGATGATTGTCTTTGGAATAAAGTTGTAAATGTGACAACCCGAGTTTTCAAGGTCTCTATTTGACTTAACCTTGTACTTATTTGCAAAGTGTATTTTATATATAGTTGGGGTGCATTATATTTGAGTATATGTTAATGATATGATTGGTGTTAATTGGTGTTTTATAATTATATATGGAAATCTAATCTTGGCCGAACACCCCTGCCCACCCGAAAACACCCCCACCCACGAAAACACTTCCGGACGAAAACACATAAGTGTTTTCGTCAAGAAGCAGGGCCGGCGAAAACGGAAATGGGCCTTGGCCCACTGTCGATTTAGTATATGTTTTGATTTCGAGGCTTTATGTGACAATCTGAACTTTCAAGATCCGTAACGCCCTATTCTACGATCTTTATATCTCGTTATCCTTCCCTAGTAGGCTGCATACTCACCACATTCACACACTAGAATAACCCAAATGTATCATGGCCCAATTTAACAATCCTTGTAGCCCAAGTGTTCTAATAAATAATATTATCATGCAACCGACCCACTTTGATTTAGTAATTCGCATTATAATCCAATTAACGTTACACCCTCTCCTTTATTTGCGGATGAAGAAACCCCCCCTCGTAATCATCTACTGCCCAACCTTACAATTATATATAGATAACATCGGTTATCAAATAAAAACTAAAAACCCCCCTGATCGCACGAAGTCAGTAGAGCCCACCCCCCCTGATCAAGATAGCAGCGTTGAATTGCCAAGAGTAGGTTAGTGATTCTTGTCTGCAATCTTTCATAATTATATGGTATTATTTATTTGTGGGATTTATGATTAAATGATTGTGTGTTTGTGAATTGTGCCGTAAAGTGTAGATGATTAATAAAATATAGTGGCAGCCCTTTTAATACATGCGGTCCAATGATATTTAGTATTTGTGAGCATATAACAATTATTTTATTTATGGATTCTTATTGTCGGCTAATGTCAAAGATGGTATTGTTTGATTCTCATGTGCTTGTATAAGTAAATGTCATTCAAGTGGGTCAATATAATGATGGGTGATTGGATTATATGGGCGGCTAGTTTAGGTGAGTAGATATAGGCGGCTTGTGTATTATAATAATTAATTGTTTTTGAATGACTTGTGCATGCCACCATTACCGTCCAAGTTGTGATAGGGGGGCATGAAAGGTCCAATAGTTCTTTTGAATGTTTGGTGATACTAAAAGGCTGCACATGGAGCCATAGATTAATTTGAAGTGGCAACACATGGAGCCCAAAAACAATCTGAGTTGGGCTGCCGTGAATAGGGGCTGTACAGGGAGCCCGGTTTCACGTGTTATGCTTGTCTGGGCCGAAGCCTAGTGGGCGATTACCATTCCAAATATTAGGCTAGTTACAGTTATGAGTTATGTTAATAAGTTGAATTTGGGCCTTGATGGGTTACCCGCACACACATGTATACTGCATGTTTGATTCGAATAGGCTGGCGGATCAGGCCATGTTGCATACTCTCAATGGGCCTAATAATAACGGAGACACACTTTTATGTGAATAGCAAAATAACTGTTAAGCGTATTGTGAAACATGAACGTGTAATGTGAACGTCACAGGAGACCCGAATACTTGTTATATGTTGTTAGGGATTGTTGTGTTACATGATCTCTTACTACGACTGCATAATGATTTATGATTTATGTGAACTCTACTTGTGCAATGTGAATGTTGAATGTGGGATTTACGTGCATGTAAACTGACTGTCTTCGTAACCACGATAGGGTTTGATTAATCAACTGTTAAACAAGCACTTAATCTTACCGAGCAACCCTAAGGTGAGTTCATTGCATTTTCTCAAGCATGCGTCCCGGTGGTTTGGGACAACGGGTAAACATTTGGAAGGGAAACATTGGGTAAACAACTTAATCGGTTTTGGTTATTGCCTGGAAGGCAATGGGGGTGATTAGTTGATAGCGCTATTAGGTGGGAAACCTCACACCGGGCCGTAAGGACGGGCGTGAACTAATTATCTGGGTATGGCTATGGTTGTTAGAGGCACACTCCTCGGATACATATGGGCACTCTCCCTAGGGTATCTAACGAAGGCAACATAGCAAACGGTCGTTAAGGGGTACCCACTCCCCGGATACTTATGGGCACACTCCCTAGGGTATCTAACCTGAGCAACATCGTAACGCAACATTAAATCGCATTAACATACATATTGTGACATAACTTGTTAACAAAACCTTGAACTCACCAGCGTAGTCTGACACACTTGTTTACATGCTTGTAGGTGATTATTGAAGGAACCTGGGAGCTTGCTGTCTGATGCTGCTGGAGTGATTATGGTCAAAATAAACAGTTACTTTGATTTGGTTTCGATACATTATACATTTAAACTTTTATGCTTCGGCTCAGTACTTTGGTTTTGGTTTAACTTTCAAACGATACATTTCTTTCAATTGGGTATTTCAATACATTATAACTTGCGTTTGATATGATTGGTGGCTCTTTGTTGGATCGTTGCACCTCCAATAGGGACATGCCCTAGGTGGTTATTTGGGGGTGTGACAGTTTGGTATCAGAGCCACTGGTTATAGAGAACTCGGTTTTAAAAACGTTTTCATAAAACCAGACTATAACCGAATTGATCCAAACGATGACCATGACACTCAGCTTCAGACTGCAAGGTTCGTTCCTTCTTAGCTTATGCTTTATATGCCTAGTAAACGTAACTATATGTATAGCATGCACGATACGACATGGTAGGCATCATGACACATTGATAGTGTCACATAACACTTGCATCTAGTAAATTTTAATCTTGTTAGTAGTGCTTATTTTGTGTTGATTGGGGTGGGAGAAACTTCAAACATAAATTAAGAAGCATCGAGAGGAGCATGCAAACCGCCTTATTATCATGGGTGCACACATAATAATAACGCGTGGTGCATGCAAATCCCAATGAGGCTTAACGAGTGTAAGAGGGGTTCTTCCCTGTTTGTGTATGAACATGGTAGTTAATCGTTCTCAACGTGATAAACCTGAACACTTTCCTCGTTTTCGACCCCTAAATTAGTTCATTTCCATATATAGAAACATGAGTGGACGAGGAAACGGACATAGCAACTATTGATTGAAACCTTGTGTGCTTACTCTTTCTGTCATTTTTTTTCCTTTCTGCGTTAATACCCTCTTTTGGAACGTTGTGAGTGTGCATTCTTTCGTTTAACTTGCGTTACGTCATCAACTCGACAGGCATGTCTACACCGTCCGCATCTTCCGACCAATCCCGGGCGCCAGGGAAGGCACCCGCTGATACTCACTCACCCCCGCGTCAGATGGAGACGCGTGCTGCTTATAGGAAGAGACTCGCACAGGGCGGGGAGTCGTCCTCCCGACCTACGCATGCACTACCAGTTAACTCCCTCAGCGCTCAGGCCGAGTCGGCTGTGAGTAAGGCCCTCCGAGATTATAACCAGATTCTAATAGAACAAAACCAAGTCTTAATGGAGCAAAATCAGAAATTACTAAGAAAGGTTGATACCCAAGGAGGGCGATTGGAAGCTCAAGAGAAGCAGATATAGGAACTTATTAGGAGGACTACTGACTTGAAGGCAGAAGCCCTAAAAGGGCGTGAGGTACAAGGTCTGATACTGAGAGACGCTCGAGTGGATCATGAAAGGCTTAACTCGCATGCCGAAAGCATAGGTATGATGGATTGGAGGGTCCATCAGTTGGAGGAAGCCCGCTTCGCACCTGAACCCGAGCCAGCCCCAGTCCCGGCACCTCCCGAACCAGAGGCGGAAGAGTCTGATGAAGAGTCGGAAGAGGAGGAAGAAGAGCCAGAGGAGGTCTCGGATAATGACGGAGACGATGATGATGGTAGTGACCTCGGGGATGGTGACGTGGACGACTGACTCGTCTTTCAATCGTGTATCTAGTTATTTTTCTTTCAGTTGTTTTCGTATAAACAATCATGGTGATTAAAACTTTTGCGAATATTCGATGTAGTGACTTTTATGGTTCAATTTGAATGGGTTCCTTATTTTATCGTTTAAAGGATATTTCTTGTACTGAGTCGTTACCTTACCTCTTTTTACCCTTGCACCACAAGAGTCACATCTTTGACTCTACGACAGTTACCTTAATTATGGTAAACCTCTCGCTGGCCTTTGTACTATCCGGTGCCTATGGGTTGATGCAATGCCTCTATTGGTTGATGCAATACTCTTGTAAGTTTTGACATGGTCGTTGACATGGACTTGGTTATCTAGGTATCAAGCGGAAAATTCCCTGCAAACAGAAAATCGTGCGTTCCCTCTCCCCAGTGGGGAATCCTTATCAGTTTAAGATCATCGTAGTGGTGTCGTTGTTGGCATTGTCACAGTCGTGAAAGCCCAGAAGTGTCTACGGAAGGGCTACCCTGCCATACTAGCTCTTGTCACCGATTTGCCGCTTTAAGAAAGGAAGATCGAGTGTCTTCCACTTATCCATGAATTTTCTGACATGCCTCCTGAAGAGTGAGCTGGTTTACTTCCACATCGTTAGGCGGAATTTCAGGTTGGCCTTATGCAATTTCAGATTCCTTATGGGAAACAGAAATCCCTTAGGTTTGCTAGATACCATCACAGCTTCATCATAGGATTTTCGAAGGTTTCGCAACTTCAACCCCCTTAGCATAGCGGGGAGCTGTGAATTCCTGAGAAATAAAATCGGAGAACGTCTTTGCAGCTTTTGAAACCCAACCCTACAACACGCGGAGCATCGCTTCTATCCGAGGGTACCGATGATCCAGCGATATACCATGATGGTGTTACGGAGAGGAACTGCACGACCTACAACCTCCGGTGGAAACCGTAGTCATTGGATTTAAGTGGGAGGCATTACTTGGACGGTACCAAATGCACCAATTAGATCGATCACAAGGGCCTCCAGTGCACCCTTGTTTCAATAGAGCTAACCATGTGATGGCATCGCTAGATGGAACTTCTGAACGAACACGGGATTAGGAGAACTATACCCACGCATCCCTGTAGACGAACCTTATCACTTTCACTTGTCATCGCCGCTAGAAGTGAAGCAGTCACAGTTACACGCGTTTGTCGTTTTGCAACACTAACCTTTACCCACCAAACTCTGTTTTGGACAAATGATACACTCGCGCGACCGCAATGTAACAAACCTCCCTGTTGTGCCATGCCGCCATGCACCACTACTGGAAATTACTTCTAGACAACAAATTTGCTGGCCAAATCCTTCGGATGTTTAATGGACCCCTGTTTCGCTCGATTCTTTGTACGAACCTCATTAATCCCCTGTTTCTTTGATTGGCAACCGATATAACAAAACGCTAACCACCATACCATGATTACCACCGATCACAAGATTAGCCCCCAGGCGTTGTAAAGTATCTATAGATCGAGTTCGTCGGAACTTACTTCAAACCATTGTTTTAGATCAATTTTCGGGACGAAAATTCTTTCAAGTTGGGGATGATGTGACACCCCGCGAAAACGCTTAACAAAACTAGCTTCCTCAGTGACTGTTTGCTAAATTTCGGGACGAAATTCCCTTCAAGTTGGGGATGATGTCACAACTGAGCAGAACCCGCAACAATCCTGATTTCCCACTTCGTTTCTCTCACACTTGGCGCTTGCCAATTTCGGGACGAAATTTCTTTCAAGTTGGGGATGATGCGACAATCTGAACTTTCAAGATCCGTAACGCCCTATTCTACGATCTTTATATCTCGTTATCCTTCCCTAGTAGGCTGCATACTCACCACATTCACACACTAGAATAACCCAAATGTATCATGGCCCAATTTAACAATCCTTGTAGCCCAAGTGTTCTAATAAATAATATTATCATGCAACCGACCCACTTTGATTTAGTAATTCGCATTATAATCCAATTAACGTTACACCCTCTCCTTTATTTGCGGATGAAGAAACCCCCCCTCGTAATCATCTACTGCCCAACCTTACAATTATATATAGATAACATCGGTTATCAAATAAAAACTAAAAACCCCCCTGATCGCACGAAGTCAGTAGAGCCCACCCCCCCTGATCAAGATAGCAGCGTTGAATTGCCAAGAGTAGGTTAGTGATTCTTGTCTGCAATCTTTCATAATTATATGGTATTATTTATTTGTGGGATTTATGATTAAATGATTGTGTGTTTGTGAATTGTGCCGTAAAGTGTAGATGATTAATAAAATATAGTGGCAGCCCTTTTAATACATGCGGTCCAATGATATTTAGTATTTGTGAGCATATAACAATTATTTTATTTATGGATTCTTATTGTCGGCTAATGTCAAAGATGGTATTGTTTGATTCTCATGTGCTTGTATAAGTAAATGTCATTCAAGTGGGTCAATATAATGATGGGTGATTGGATTATATGGGCGGCTAGTTGTAGGTGAGTAGATATAGGCGGCTTGTGTATTATAATAATTAATTGTTTTTGAATGACTTGTGCATGCCACCATTACCGTCCAAGTTGTGATAGGGGGGCATGAAAGGTCCAATAGTTCTTTTGAATGTTTGGTGATACTAAAAGGCTGCACATGGAGCCATAGATTAATTTGAAGTGGCAACACATGGAGCCCAAAAACAATCTGAGTTGGGCTGCCGTGAATAGGGGCTGTACAGGGAGCCCGGTTTCACGTGTTATGCTTGTCTGGGCCGAAGCCTAGTGGGCGATTACCATTCCAAATATTAGGCTAGTTATAGTTATGAGTTATGTTAATAAGTTGAATTTGGGCCTTGATGGGTTACCCGCACACACATGTATACTGCATGTTTGATTCGAATAGGCTGGCGGATCAGGCCATGTTGCATACTCTCAATGGGCCTAATAATAACGGAGACACACTTTTATGTGAATAGCAAAATAACTGTTAAGCGTATTGTGAAACATGAACGTGTAATGTGAACGTCACAGGAGACCCGAATACTTGTTATATGTTGTTAGGGATTGTTGTGTTACATGATCTCTTACTACGACTGCATAATGATTTATGATTTATGTGAACTCTACTTGTGCAATGTGAATGTTGAATGTGGGATTTACGTGCATGTAAACTGACTGTCTTCGTAACCACGATAGGGTTTGATTAATCAACTGTTAAACAAGCACTTAATCTTACCGAGCAACCCTAAGGTGAGTTCATTGCATTTTCTCAAGCATGCGTCCCGGTGGTTTGGGACAACGGGTAAACATTTGGAAGGGAAACATTGGGTAAACAACTTAATCGGTTTTGGTTATTGCCTGGAGGGCAATGGGGGTGATTAGTTGATAGCGCTATTAGGTGGGAAACCTCACACCGGGCCGTAAGGACGGGCGTGAACTAATTATCTGGGTATGGCTATGGTTGTTAGAGGCACACTCCTCGGATACATATGGGCACTCTCCCTAGGGTATCTAACGAAGGCAACATAGCAAACGGTCGTTAAGGGGTACCCACTCCCCGGATACTTATGGGCACACTCCCTAGGGTATCTAACATGAGCAACATCGTAACGCAACATTAAATCGCATTAACATACATATGGTGACATAACTTGTTAACAAAACCTTGAACTCACCAGCGTAGTCTGACACACTTGTTTACATGCTTGTAGGTGATTATTGAAGGAACCTGGGAGCTTGCTGTCTGATGCTGCTGGAGTGATTATGGTCAAAATAAACAGTTACTTTGATTTGGTTTCGATACATTATACATTTAAACTTTTATGCTTCCGCTCAGTACTTTGGTTTTGGTTTAACTTTCAAACGATACATTTCTTTCAATTGGGTATTTCAATACATTATAACTTGCGTTTGATATGATTGGTGGCTCTTTGTTGGATCGTTGCACCTCCAATAGGGACATGCCCTAGGTGGTTATTTGGGGGTGTGACACTTTACGTGAGAGTTTTATCCGAGAACCCTAGTCACCTCTCATCTTGTGACGGCAAGCTTGTGTCTTTGAAGTTCCCTAGGACGATCAAGCTACTGTGCTGCCTATCACGGTTAGTGTTTAGCCCATACATGATTTCTTGATTGATATCTCTGTTAACTGTATAAATGAAATCATTGTTTGTGGATATTAAGTGATATGTAAATCCATGTCTGGATGCTAAATGAAAATTATAGGTTGCTAGATTAGCGATTTCAGTCATGTACGACAGGATTAGATCGTTGTTGATGCAATGATGGATAGATGGAGCCTGATGTTTCTAACGTCAATTTCCTGGAATAGATTTGAAGTTATTGGGTTACTGATCATGCTAGTCTAATGCTTGTTGATCATGTTAACTGAGTGTTGTGTGATTATGTGTTACCTTTTGTGCAAATTGATGATCTGATTGAATGGTTTCGTTGATGATTTAATCATGTAACTGTTAGAATACATTAGGGTTTTGAGTGTACATAACTGTTGTTGATGGTGATGAGGTAACCGGCGAAAACACAGGGACCACGAAAACAAAAAGGGTCAGACGAAAAACCCTGGGTTTTTGTCGAACATAAGGTGTGACGAAAACACAAAGTGTTTTCGTCACACCTTATGTTCGACAAAAACCCAGGGTTTTCGTCCAAAGCAATTTCGTCCAAAGGGTTTTCGTCAGGCAGGGTTTTCGCCAAACATGATGTTTTCGCCACTAGTTGTTTTCGCCACATATAATTTCATCGAGTGTTCTCTATTATGTATTTAACGTTGTTAAGTTAAGTATGAAAACTCCGTTATGCCTGTTACTCTACTAATATGTTGGCGTGATAACTTGGTTAGTATGTTAACTCTGTTAAAATATGTTAACTCTGTTAAAATATGTTAACTCTGTTAAAATATGTTAACTCTGTTAAGTAAGATAAATTAGTTAAGGAACTTGCATGAAACATGGAACCTTGTATGGATTGACTAACAGTTATGTGTACATAATGTTAACTGCCAAGCACACTCTATGATATTGATTGCATGTGAAATCCTTACGAACTTGAACTGATTGAGTATACATGCAAACTATAGGACTTGACTGATTACTTGCGAACACGTAGTTTAGCATACCGAGCAAACCAAGGTGAGTTCACACTCTTTCCAAGGCATGGGATTCCCAAGGGTTGGGAATGGGTAAATGAACTAAACGATAATTACAACCATCCTCTGTGGGTAGGATGCCAAGGATACACACTGGACCAAACCTCTATCATTGAAGTCCCTCATTATATCGACTTAATCGCCGAGGCCTATGGCGAGTGGGTCATTAGTTAATAGCGCTATTAGGTTTAACAAACCTCACACCGTGTCGTTCGAACAGGCGTGTACTAATGGACCATGGGCAAAGGGTCAATGCTGATAGACATTGACTTAGGGCACCTCTTACATTTTCGTAGCAGTCGATACACTCGGTCTAGTAACACATGGGAAGCCCCCACTAATCTTCACAAACATGTCTGAGAGACCGCGATACGAATTAATACTAAACATGGTTTACAAAACGAACATATGATTTACGAAACGAATATTATAACTAGACAACCAACTGTGAACTCGCTCAACTTTGTTGTTGACTCGTTGTTACATGCCTTGCAGGTCGTTAGGTACTCATGGAGCTTGCACACGGAGGTGCGGTCGTTGTGGGACATGGCAGTGTGTGCCATGCTAAAAACATTACTTTATTTCGTACTTAATACTTACAATGGGTTTTACAATTATGCTTCCGCTAAACACTTAACTACGTTTTGATTTGAAACACCTTTCATATTGAGTGGTTGAATTTTACTTATTACTTGTTATGTTCAATATGATTGGTGGCTTGATCCTGGTCAGTCACGCCTCCAGGCGGTGTTACTCCGCGTGTGGATTTTGGGGGTGTGACAGTAAACTTTTCAAACAATTATCTATCGTGTGATGTAAACACTCAGCTTAACTTATGTTTTGGATGTTTAATTTCAATGCCATTTTGGAGTTTGTTTACTGATCATGTGGTATGTTTACCATTCGTAAGCAATGAGAACCTTTCAGGATCACACCTCGTGCTTCCACCTTAGAAAGGGGGGTGACACATGAAATGTCCCCACAAACACGAGTGATCAACTTTACGCCGGTGGATGTTTAAATAGTACTATTGGTTTGACAAATCCAATTGAGCTGGCACAAATGCCATGGGTTCTACTGTAATTACACATGTCCATGCACTCTCTATGAGCACACTGTTTGGTGTTAGACATAGCTACTTAGGGTGGAAAAGTACTGAGGTGTCGAATGTGGGACACGACACTGGTGAACAGTCAAAGTTTCACTTGTGGGCTTAGTATAATTTAATCAAATGTGTCAAACTTGAACTACATTTTCAACTGTATATTTCAAACTAAAACAGTGAAACTCACCAACTTTTTGTAGTTGACATTTTCCAAACTTAACATGCTTTCAGGTGACTTGAGACTTGTGTGATACTTGTTTTTATTGTTACAAGAATTGCACTACGACTGAATACATGTATAGAAGCATATGGATTAGAATATTAACGTGATCTACAAGAATGTACTGTGATAGCATACTTGTAGTACGGAATCAACAATGTAAATTGTTGTACCTTTGGAATACAATATAGTATCTTTGTAAACAATGTCTTTGTGCCATGTGTCTGTTGCATCCCGTGGTTTACTTCCGTTGCAAAACGGGGTGTGACACAAGATCTTGGTTTCCACGATTAGTTCCATAACTGATAAAACGTTTCATTCATGTGTAGGAGTCTGACCTAGGTAGTGTCTTCCCATCATCTAAATTCGGGCTCGGTCTGAGTTCCTGTCTTAGATAGCTTTATATGTATTAGGTTGTTAGAAAACCCTCCCACAAAACATAAAAACAATTAAGTCGAGTTAATAGATAAGTAATCGAGTCTAGTTAACGTAATCGATAGAGTCTTACGGGTTCGATACTCAGACTTCTTAGGCTATACTACATTGATCGGTACACGTGTCGGTTGTGTGGTTTAGGTTCGAAGAGTCTTAGGTTATAAATTTAAAACTTAGCGTGTCTAGTTTAAAGTTAATTTAGTTAGTTTTAATTAAACCACTTTTAGCACACCAGGAAGCTTTGTGCATACCTTGATCGCGGGGGTATGTAATGATGGGAGGCTCACAGACACAATATTCTATCTATAAATAGCAAGCTCGAGTGGGGTCCACTAATAGTTTTGTCAATATTACCCTCAAAATGACAAAGTATCACATAAAGCATGTTGAAAGGCGAATGCATGGACTTAATGGGACAAATATACTGACAGTTTTTCTTGTGGTTGGATTATTCAAAAGAAATAATAATATTAAACTGACAAGTATTATCGGTATGATCTTTTACAGGACGTCGGAAATTATCAGGCAAAATGAAAGGGAAGGGATTGAAAAAGTCTAGAATTTTGAATGAGATGTGGGAACTTTTAGATGCGTATTAGTGCTTTATATACATAAGTACGTTTTAAGTATTTATGTTAAAGTCTTGTGGTATTAAAACATAAATACGCATCAAAATTTAACATGAT
The DNA here is from genome assembly GCF_002127325.2 of Helianthus annuus. Classification (NCBI taxonomy): domain Eukaryota; kingdom Viridiplantae; phylum Streptophyta; class Magnoliopsida; order Asterales; family Asteraceae; genus Helianthus; species Helianthus annuus. The sequence continues at coordinate 73,334,199 of NC_035435.2, read as the reverse complement.
GGTGTTAATGTATATAATTTTGATGTAACTAAACATATCCAACGTATGATCTTTTAACTTGTTGGTGTTAATGGTATTAAGGTCTTGAGGTATACTTTAACTCTTTTTAACACCACCTAGGTGCCACATCAGTTACTTTTCTCCGTTTCACTTTACCACACATCAAAGAAATGGTTTAATCCCCTTAACTTTATTCTTCTAATGGTTTGAGTGTAAAAACTTTTAATGGTTTGGGTGTAAAAAAGGAAAACAAATTAAGACAATCTCTTAACATCATGTTAAAATGTTAACATATAATCCCCTTAACAAAAGAAGGGAATGGTTTGCAATGCCGTTTAACATGCCATGTCATCGTTAACACCCTAGATATTAAGATACACCCCATGGCCTTCGGCCCTTCGCATCAAATTTAACTTGATCGTAACATTAAATTATAATTTAATGTTGTAATTATATGTATACGTATTTCAACCATCTACCTGATAATTGAGAAGAGGTACCTTAACACCATATTATGTCCCTCAACACTTGAAAAGCTAATTTGTTAATAAGTATCAAATTCGTATTGTCGTATTGGGCTAATAGTATCTTGTTTAAATCATTAATACTCGAACTATTGAAACCAAATTAAGTATCAAAACATCACATCTAGAAGGTAAAACAAGATTTGTGCACCAAAGGACAACGGTAGATTTAAGTGTGACTATGAATCAAATGAGTCAAGTTTGACCAAACGAGGAAGTGAAAGATAAAAGGAATATAATCATATTTTTCCTGCTAATTGGAATGAAACAATTATTTTAATAAAAAAATTACAATTAAAAAAAATCATATTTTTAATTGGGAATTTAATTAACATCTATATTGTTATTTTCTAGTTTCTATACCTTTATAAATGTGAGATTTTGTATATACTTTTTTATTATTGCCATATATCGGATAATATTGTTTAATGTTGGTGTAAAATGCTAGAAAAAAAATTGAATATTTGAGGTGATTGTGTGGACTTCAAATTCTCTGAAATCCCACATGCCAATGATGACTAAGAATTCCAATTAGACTTCGAAGCCTTTTTGACATGACCTCACTTCATGGATAGACTTTGCCCCAACATCCATCAAGCCATCACCTTTCTTCCTTTATTTATTAAAATTAATATATTATTATTTTTTTAAACAGCAAAAACACTTTATATATATATATATATATATATAAAGAGCCAGCAAGAAGCTGAGAGAACAACAATGAAACGGAAACGAAACAAACGGAACAAAATTACATAAGACCTACTACATCGAACAATTCCCAACTCTCCCAAGAAGGCTTCCTAAGATTCGCACGGTTACATATCCACAGAAAAGCGTCCTCCTTAATGAGGTCCAACGTCTTGTTGATAGGGATGAAACAATCCTCAAAAACTTTCGCATTTCTAGCACTCCAGATCCTCCACACCGTGGCACACACAATAGTTCGGACAATTCTTTTCCATATCCTCCCGCCCGGGGAATCCTTTAAAACAGAAATTAGCTCGGGAAGAGAAGAGCATAGAGGAGGGAAATTAATCCGAACCCAAGCCAACACATTCCACCAAATGCATCTAGCCCATAAACAGTTAAAGAAGATATGATCCGAGGTTTCAGCTTCCAAACCGCAGCGGGGGCACGAAATATTCGACATAGGGACTCCCCGACGAGCAAGACCTTCTCTAGACGCAATCTTACCGAGGAGAGCTCTCCACAGTAGGAAATTAGTCTTTGGGGGGGGGGGGGCAACTTAGCCAATTGAAACCTAAAACGCTGTTCGAACTAACTTCCACGGAACCTTCAATGTCTTGTCTGACTTGTTTGACCGAAAAAAGCTCCTCCGTATTATTACGCCACTTCCAACTCCCGTTTTCCGAAATCAAATTGTCGGAGATGTTAATGCCTATTTTGCTTAATTCCTTGCTCATACTACCGATAACCTTCCAAACCCCAGCCACTGAATTTTTTAAGGGAATGAGCTGGTCCGTCGAATTGTTATTGTGAATCGAAACGACAACTTTGGCCCAAAGCTGATTTGGGTTGGACTTGAACCTCCACCACCATTTTGTCACCATAGCCAAGTTGAAATCCCTTATTTTCCCCACTGCTAACCCCCCAAACTTCTTAGATTTGGACACCAAATCCCATTTAACCCACCTAAATTTCTTCTTTACATCCGTGATACCCCAAATAAAATTTCTACGAATCTTGTCAATCGTATTGATGATATATTTTGGGGCCAAAAACAAAGACAAAAAGTAAGATGGAATGCTCCCGAGAACCGTCTTTGCTAACGTCAGTCTACCTGCAAATGACAAGTGCCTCGCCTTCCACTTAGATAATTTTGACTTCAACCTATCGATAACCGGAGCCCAAAAAACTTTCCCATTTAACCCACCTAAATTTCTCCCCACTGGTTCAAAAAATTATTTTCTGAACCTATTAATCGGCAGCCGAGTTTTAATGGGGATGGGCTGCCGAGATTATCTTCTTCGAGTGCTTCTTCCCTTGTCCAAGCTTTCTCGGAATTTGAGGTGTGGAATGTAATTAAATGTTGCCACGGTGGTAAGGCTCCCGGTCCGGACGGTTTGACGCTCAAATTTTTCAAAGTCTTAAGTGCATCAATTTTAGATAGCAACTTTAAATATAGCAATTTAATTGCATCAATTTTAGTCGAAGAGTTGCCATATATTCTTTTCAATCCAATAAAAAGTGCATGTTTCTCTAATATATTTACGTTATTCGTGTAAAAAAAGGTATCGAGATTGAATTTTATACATATAGCATAAAAATTCATGTTTCTATGTGAAAAATCACGTTTTTCTTCCCTATTCAAGGGTTTTTTTTTTTTTTTTTTTTTTTTTTTTTTTTTTTTTTTTTTTTTTTTTTTTCAGCAACAGTTCACAATTTTTTAGTGAGTTTGGGCATGCGGAGGGTTGGTGGAACTGGAAGGAACTCTTTGATTCCATTTATGGTTTGAAATATCTAAATAATAATGTTGTTGAAGGAAAATATTTGAAGAAAGAAATTGAACTCATGACACCTTTAACTTGCCTAACTACCCAATATTTTGTGTGCCCGTCGTATCCACTAAAAGCGATCAGGTCATCAACTTTTAACTTTATTTCACGCTAAACAAAGACGTCAAAAGAAAATTAGATACCTTAACATGCTTTGAAAATAATCGAAAAATAATATAAAAAACATTCATATCAGCACCTCAATATTACTTATTAAAATTATAATTTTAATTGAAAATTTTAATTTTCTTAAAGTTTGTTTATCTTCTAAAAACTATTCATATCTCATTCTTTATTTTTATTTTCGTTTTATTCACAAATTCTTAATTTATTATTTTTTTTCTCAATTTTATACACTCACAACATTTAACTTGGAGAAAGAATACTGATATATCAAATGTAGTCATTGTTAACTCTATATTATATATATTTTTTAAATAAAGAGTAAAATAGAGATTCTGATGTAGATGCTAAACGATTGAAAATTCTATCTTTTTCCTATAACATTATGATGGAGGGTGAAATGAAGAAACTATTGTGAAAGCATTCACAATACTTATTCATATCACTCTTGAAATATCAGAGTTTTCATTCATTTAACATTTAGATTGTGTTCTCCATTTTACCCTTGTCTAAAAAATATATAGTAGAGACTATAGAGTAAAATTCAATCTCTATATTTGATAATTGATATGTTACAATTTATCTCTAAATTATTGTTGTGAGTGTATAAAACCAAGAAAAAAAATAATATAATAGTTATTTGTGAGTAAGATGGAGAAAAGATTAGGAATAAGTTGTGGGAAGTTTTTAGAAGATAAACAAAATTTTGATAAATATATGGGTTTTTCTTAAATTATAGAGTGTTTTATAAAGGTGCTAATGTGAATGCTCTAAATGTCATAAAACCCACTAACTAACAAATGAATATAAAGTTGGACACATGTCCACCATATTTCACCTCACCAACTTTTTGCAATTAAAATCCTTGCATGACCTAAATAAAGAAATTGTTTTATAAAGTAGATATAGTATCTTAATCCTATTTTAATATTATTAATTCTTCATTTACCCTTTTGCGACATATAAAATTAACCATTAATTATGAAAATATGTTATTTGCTATATATAAACCGTTAACTTAGATTATAATTCTACAATAATTAATTAATAATTGAATCCGTAAAACAATTAATAATAAGAATAACAAATCTAACTTGTAACATACCAATAAAATTATTTTCATTTAATTTAAATAAAAGTTATAATTAAAATTTTAAAGCACTTACTTTTACTCGTTCAAAAACACATACTATAAACAATTACATTTCTTACAAAAGTTCCTAACATGGGTTAAATTAAACATATCCAAATTAGATTTACTTAGTCACGCTTGTTGGAAAAATATTTGTAAGGACTGTTTTCCATAGTCGTTTAGCTCAGGTAATATCTATAACCTAGTTATATGTGTGGAATCCATTACAATTAGGTGACAATACAACATTATTTAATTTTCAATGATTTCAAAAATTTGTCAACGGTTACAATCGACAAATCATTCCAACAGAGCTTCGCCGTCAGTTCAGTAAAATCTACCAAACACTAAGTCCTCACGACTATTTATACTACATCAGGTTACCCTCGTGCGGAAGTGACACATCCGTAAGGATCTAATACATACATACAATCAGAAATCTAACATTAAGATCCTATTACATACTCTACACGACTCGATGACGTAGGCAACAGACATTGTGTATCAACAAACTCTCCCTTGGATATTGCCGTAGTCTTGATCGATATTCAAAATCTTCATAGCTTCAAAATATTTTAACACCCGAATAAACACTTCTTAACACGTTGACGCTTTAGCTCAAAGTAAGTCATCGGTGTTTGATCAGTCAGCGGCACCCACTTCATAAATTGATACCTGCTAATAGATGCCTTCTTCATTCATTCTTTGATCGTTTCTTCCTTTCGAACTTCCTTCATAAACTCTTTTCTTTCAATCTCTCTCCATTTTGTATTCCACATCTTTCTAGAATTAATCTCATAGGCGTAGCAGATTTTGATGACATTCTGGTACTGCATAGCCTGTACTATATCTTGTACTAGATAGCATATTTTGGTTGTAGTACAAACATTCTATATCTTTCTCCGATAGATTCACTAACCACATAGGATCTAAAATCCTTATCGCTCTCCAAAAACCTTCAGACTTTAACATAATCATAGCTTCACCTGTCACTCGATCATAATCCCACCATCTGAAATTTGTATGAAAATCTTGTTCAAGCTTCATCATATGCTTGTGGCTGGAGGACGTTTAACGATTAAGGTCACAACAGGCAGTTGTGTTATTGGATCAATCTCTATTTTTCTTTTAGGATAATGTGGTTTCCATGTAGGAAAATTAGACGTGCTTCACATCTAATGTACTTCCACAACTTTTGATCTCCTAGTTTCATCTGAAAGTTAATCAGTTTTGTTTGGCACAACTCTTGTACGTCCCACCACGGCAGAGTCTTTATATCTTGCAAGTATCGGAAGTATTGAACTCCATATTCTCTTTTAATTCCCAAACATTTAACTCCGGTATCCATCCCCAACTAATAATATCTCCCAACGATACATCCTAGTTTCTTGTAAAGAATGCCAGTGGTCTTCTAAACTTTCTTTCTCTGGGCATAGCTTTGAATAAAGCTTTCTGGGCTTCTCTAATCTGATCTTTATCCAGCCTTGGAGATTCACCATCTTTGATTGTTTCTTCAATCTTTCTTTTCAACAAATCATTCATTTCTTCCTCAAACGACTCTTGAAATGTTGGGAAATCTTCAGTACCTTCTCAAGAATACTTTGGCATTTCATCGTCTGAATCACTTCTATCATCATCATAACCATGATCTGACCCTTCGATATCCAACTCCTCGTCATCCTCTTTTTCCTTTTCTTCTTCATATATACTCTTAACTAGAATGAACTTTGTAATATCAATCTCTTTAGTCTCAGTTGCAATCACAGTTTTAGGAGACTTTTCTATTTCAGGCTCTAATGATTTTTCTTTTTCAAGTTCAAGCGTCTTTTCTTTCTCAGGCTCAGGTACTATTTCAGGAATTACATCTACCTTTCCTTTGCCTTTGTTAGTACTAACCACCTCTGGTTCAGCAGTAGCCTTTTTAGCCCTTTCAGAAGCTCTAGCCTCTGCTTCCTTAATTTCTATTTTACTTAATTCATCTTCAATGTTCATTCCCAACCTCTTCTCTAACACTTTATACAACATCTCTAGCTTCTTGTCTTTCAATCTTTTATTAGCTTCCAAATCACTAGATCTTCAGAAAAAATACTCGCTATAACAACTTCCATATGCTTTGCCTCACTTTCCAATTTCTTTACCTCGCCTTCCAATTGCTTTATTCTCTTATCATTAGGATCATCGAGAAAATCCAAATTCATCATGTTAATGTTTGGAAATGGTTGATCATCATCAAATAAAAACCCAGTATCTCTAAAAGAAGGACCAGTAGGATGAGATTAATGACGTTGTTGTGCTTGAGGTTGTACTAGAGGTTGTGGTGAGATTGGTGGAACAGGTGTTATAGGAGCTTGCTGTGATGCAACAAAAGTTTGAATTGGGATCACTTTTTCAACTTCAGCATCTGGAGTGCTTTTCTCTATAACTACTGGTTCAGGTCCATCAGTTGTTGTTTCGATTACAGGCTCTTGAACTCTCTTTCGTGCTTTCTTTGTCAACGAAGAACCAGTCTTTTTCACACTAGAACCAACTTTACTCTTTTATCTCTTAACAACTTTCTTCACTGGTGTTGTTTCATCCAAGTTTTGCTCATATGGTTCATCTTCACTATCAGTTGACTTTTTCTTTCTTTTACTCCTCTTTTCAAGCCTTGCTCTCGGATCATGTGATTTATGATATTTCTTCACATTATAAACATCTATTTCTTCACTTTCTGTTTCATCACCATCTGCCTCACCACCCAATTCATCTGGAAACGCTTCAATCTATATATCTTCAGCAATCTCAGCAGTATTTTTCTTAGAAATGTCTCTGTCAGATGTAGCAGAGATTACATCATTTTCTTTTCTTTGTGTTCTCTTTCTCAAACCATTTACTTCTCTTTGCTTCGAAACCTTCTAATTTTTTTCTCTTCGTTATCATAATTACTCTCGTCTTTTCTCCATTTGCCTTTAGGCAGTGCAATATAATCTTTATCACCCAAAAACCAATCAATTTCTTGAACTTAGGAACGTCTTTCTCTGCTTGATTCTTGTATTGTTGAATTCGTTCCAATGACAGATTCATCATATGTTCCAACGGTAGCAGATCAAACTCATCTTTTGCAAGATTTGGTATAAGATCATCCAGCAACATTTGTATAAACCTTGGATACATCAAAAATCTTCCCGGTACCAAGTTCCCTTTCATCTATTCGAATATGAGCTTTGAAAAGTTGTATGGAAGGTTCAAAGTAAGTGCAACGATCATACACATTATATAGTCTACAACAACATCGTAGCCTCCCTTCCTGTGCCCTAGAGCGTGAATCACTGAATGCATTAAAAATCTATACGAGCGAGAAATATTAGCCTTAGAAAAAGTTGCTTCGTTTACATGTCCTTAATAACCCATGCGGAAGAAACACCCTTTCACCATTCTTTCTTGGTATCTACATGTCCTTAATAACCCATGCGGAAGAAACACCCTTTCACCATTCTTTCAGGGTATCTAGTTGGATCTTCAGCTTTATCATCAAACACTAACACCCTTCGAATAAGATCCTCAGTAATAATGTCCTCCTTGTCTTCATTTCCGACCATAGCAATAGAATGAATAGCCGGTGGATCTGCAACATACTTGGCATGCTTCTAGAATCTTTCAACATGTGACCTATAAGCTTTATGTTGATCAGTGACAACCTTCTTTATTCGAGCACGATCAAAGAATAGTAATGTAGGCTTTAACAGTTCCATCTTTGATAAATTTCCATTAAGCACACGACAAATGTTGTGCTTGGGATCAAAATTCGTTGCTTTTGCCTGAAAGAACATCAAAATCCAACACTTAGAATTTTTTTTACAAAACTTGACAAAAATTTGGTGTGGATGAGACTTTAAAACGGATGTACCAAATTATATAAATACTAATTTGGAACGGATGTACCATTTGGAACGGACCAAAATAATTACCTTCATGCGAAAGTAAATATTTTAGTGTGGATTAGTTACTTCCGGGCGAATGTGTTACACCCGTACGGATGTAGTTCATCCGTTCTAAACGGTTTGAAACCAAATTTCAGTTTTTGATGATTTTGACAAGTTTTGTTCAAATTGATGATTCTACTAGGACCTGAAAACACCGATAAACATCCTAGATCTATGTTTTTGTCGTTTTAAGTCCGAATATGTCATTATATTACAAATTGTCCATGATTTATGTCTAATATACCTTTCCCATTGCAAGTGTTGTGCAAATCAACACTCCAATCTAAATTTGGGCAGAGTTTGGACACTTGAAGAACTTTTTCTCTCAATAGTAGGTTTTTGTGCGGAGGAAGTCTTTCGCGCAAATGAAGCTTCCTTTGTATGAAAGAACTTATATAGGACTACCGTATCACATCCATGCGAAGGAGTTACCTTTGGGCGGATGTGTTCATTCGCATGAAATTCCATTTTTCCAACTTTTTCAAATTTCAAACATTTTACCAGTTTTAACAACCCACTCAGTTAACCAAGTCCAAGTTAATGACCCTGGTTCCCTGATTTGTCTACCAAGTCCAAGTTAATGACCTTGGTTGAACAATTTATGAACGAACTGATGTTTTTCTGTCAATGTTAAGTTCAAACTAATGAACTTGTATTCTTTTCAAAACATTTTCTGTTTCAGATGAACTCCCAACCCATTATTCTCTAGATCATGTTCAGTAGCTTTGGATTTTGAAGATCAACAATCCATCATCGGCAGTCGAAATAAGATGAAATAAAATCTTTTTGAGTTTTCCAAAGTTTATGCTAAAACACACTGAAAATCTTTTTGGTTTCTGAAATGAAATAGCTATGTATAAACATATTTACAGACATATTTTTCTGAGTTTGTGTAAGAGGATCATATCAGTTTTTGAGACTTGTCACTAACACCGTTGATCTCATTAAACTTTAAGTCTTAAACAAGTTCACTTAGATTGTCAGTATGTTTGTCCACTTAAACGTCTACAAATGTTTCTATAGTTTCAAGATACGGTAATTAGTGTTCCCCACCTCAGAATATACTCCTGTATCAAGATTCCCTAGATTTCATCTTACAGGTGAATATACCAAATTGATATCTGTATCTGGGTTATGCGAGGCCTTGAGAGCTCAGGTTAGTACCACCGTACAGACAAAAAGATGAAGGCTCGACTTAAAAGTTGTGTTCCATATTTTGGAATCTTTTTACTGCAATTGTCAGATCTTTCGATACTTTCAATTTTGATGCAGTTTTGGGTTTCTAGAGCAAAGTATTCTTCAAGTTCTAGGTCATTGCTTACGCAAAATCAGAAGAGCTTGTATAATACCCCATATATCAACTAGTTATAAAGACCTAGTATCTTAGAATCTGGCAATCTCTCAAACAAATTTTCGATGTACTAAAACCATATATCCGAGAGATGTTAACCACTAATTAAGAAGTTTCGTTATGTTTATATCTCGAAAACAATTTACTGAATGTGCGAAGTCAATTAGCACATCATCAGTGAGACCATTTAAAAGCTTTTTGACACTACATTTCTTTAGCGTGATGTCATAGTCCACTAATGTACTATCATTTCCTCTTTTTTACACAAAAACTCTTTTTATCTTTTTCTTTGTTTTTGTACTTTTCAAATTTTATATGTTTTTGTATTTTTCACAACATATTTCTCCCCCTAAAATCAAAAACATATTTTTTCGATTTTTATTAAAGAAAGATAGAAAATTTGACTAAACCGATGAGGAGTACTTCAATCACCATCCATCTCGGTTTCACACTCTTTGTTCCCCCCTGATGAAAAATTTTTTATACCGTTTAGTTTCAAAACATATTGAAACTTTGTTTTATCAAATGGTTTTGTATAAAAATCGACTTTTTGTTCATCAGTGTGGATTTTCTCAATATGTATCAACTTTTTCTCGTAGTAGTCACGAATAAAGTGATGACGTATCTCGATATGCTTTGTTGTAGAGTGTTGAACCGGATTTTAAGTTATGTTAATAGAAGCCTTGTTATCTACATATATTAGCGTGTTAAGAAAATACAATCCATAGTCTCTCTTCTATTGTTGAATCCGAAGGATTTACGAACAACAACTGGAAGCAGAAACGTATTTTGCCTCACAGGACGAGAAAGCGACTGTGGTTTGCTTCTTACATTGATTACCATGATACCGAACGTGTGCCAAAGAATTGGCAACCAACAGTTGTAGATTTAGCATTGATTTTTCAACACTCAAAGTCGGAGTCTGAGTAGCCTTCCAGGTTGAAGTCGTCAGTGCGACGGTACCACAAGCCGGTGCTTGGACTACCCTTAAGGTATTGAAGGATCCTTTTGATGATCATTATGTGAGATACTCTAGGACTCGACTGGTAGCATGCACATAACCATGTTGGATACATGATATCCGGTCGTGATGCTGTCAAGTACAATAAAGAGCCAATCATCGAACGATAGAGAGTTTCGTCAATTTTCTCTCCGGTTGGATCTGGTCCAATACCATGATTCTGAGCTAATGGGGTAAATATCGGGGATGCGTCAGACATCTTGAATTTCTCCAAAACATCGTTCACATACTTCGTCTAATGGATAAAGATCCCATCAGGCAATTGGTCTACTTGAAGTCTAAGAAAGAACTTCATCTCCCCCATAGAACTCATTTCAAACTGTTTCTTCATGACTCTTTCAAAATCTTTACACAAAGCATCGTTTATCAAACCGAATATGACATCATCCACGTAGATTTGTACAATTAGGATGTGACCATCTACTTCTCACGTGAAGAGAGTGTTGTCTACTGTGCCTTTGATAAAACCGTTGTCGTGGAGATGTTGTGAAAGCGTCTCATACCCGGCTCTCGGGGCCTGATGTAAGCTGTACAATGCCTAATTGAGCAAGTATATTTTGTCTTTATCAATCGGATCAACGAACCCTAGTGGTTGGCCGACATATACCTCCTCCTTCACCTTTCCGTACAAGAAGGCAGGCTTGACATCTAATTGGTACATTTTGAATCCTTTCCAAAACGCGAATGCAAGGAAGATTCGAATTGCTTCTAATCTGGCTACGGGAGCATAGACTTTGGTGAAATCTATTCCCTCTTGCCGACAAAATCCTTGAACAACAAGCCGAGCTTTGTTACGCACTATAACACCTCTATTGTCCTTTTTGCACTTGAAGACCCTTTTAGTGTTTATTTTTTGTGGTGTTAAGGCAGATCGATAAGCTTCCACACACCCAGTTTTTCAAATTGAGAAAGTTCTTCTTGCATGGCAATAACCCAGTTTTCCTCTGTTAGTGCTTCCTTATATGTTTTTGGTTCTACCTGCGAAATAAAACATTAGAATGAGAACCTGTTTTGAAAAGGTGCCACTTTTGAGTTAAAACAACTAAAACCCTGATTGACTTGATGTCAGGTTTTAACACCACTCTGTAATTCTCCAGTAATAAACTCTGGTTGAGGTATGACAGTGTTCTTGGCATAACTACATTGGATACGCTCACTTCTTGTTGTAAATTTGTAACATTTTGTTTGACGTCTCGGTTAACACCAGAAGTTTCATTCTGAGCACTCGTTCCTTCGTTTTGATTGTTGGGTAGACTATCAATCTGAATTTCACCATCATCAGAAGTAGACCCATCTTCGTCGTATGTCGGTTCAGCCTCAGATTCAGAGTCGTCAGACTAATCAAAGCTAGGAGCTGGATCATTCTCCTCTGGTTCGACTTCAGGTTCAATTGTTCCAACAGTCTGTGATTCATGATGTTGAGTACTTGGACCAGCTACAGCATCATGTGTGCCAACGTGTGTCTGTGTCACAACAATTGGTCTTGGAACTTGATCTTGAGAAAAAGATTGATGATGTTAGTAGAGCATAGCATGTTCCTCCTCTGATGGTTCAGCTGGCAGATCGAACGAATTCAAGAGAACCTCTAATCAAACAGCCAAGGATCTCTCGGTTCCTGTGTTGGAGATGTATATCTTTGACAATCTATATGTTGAGCTTGAATTACCCGGTTGATGCTAGGAAGATAAACTCTCTTTAGTGGACTAGCATACCCCACAAAGAACCCTTCTAAAGATTTAGCCCCAAATTTATCGTCCGGGTCAATTAATGTACACAGCAACCTAAATGGTTCTAACCATTTCAAAATTGGTTTTTGTTGGTTAAGTAGCTCGAAACATGTCTTCTAATGTGTCGTGACCGTCAAAACTCTGTTTAGTGTGTAACACGCAGATGCCACGACTTCGCTCCAGAAACTAACTGGCAGTTTTGAATCAGCAAGCATGGTGTGTGCAGTCTCTATCAATGTTCTATTCTTTCATTCAGCTACACCGTTCTATTGCATAGTATACGACGCACTGAACTCATGTAAAATTCCTTTCTCATTGCAGTACTCTAACATCTTGTTATTCTTGAATTCTATTCCATTGTCGCTTCGAATACGTCTAATTGGCAAATGGTACAGATTCTCTAACTTTTTGAATAAAATCATCAGACTATCAAATGTTTCGTCTTTACTCTCTAGAAATATCACCCACGAGAACCTCGAATAGTCGTTAGTTACAACCAGGCAGTATAGATCTCTCGGTATACTTCTGACGTTACCGGTCCAAAGAGATCTATATGAAGCCTTTCTAGTGGAAGCTTTATCAAATTCAGAAGCTTTCTTGGAGGTGACTTTTTCTTTTGCTTTCTTTCTTGCAGCTGATGCGGTCATCATTCAAATGAAAGCTCTTTTAGTTGACACCGTCCACTAGCTGGTTTTGTACCAGAAAGTTCATTTTTCCGAGATGAATGTGCCCCGTCTTTCTGTGCCACAATATTGACTCCTTCTCTATAGCCTTCGAGATAAAACAGTGTGTTGTTTTCGTTGTTGTAGTAGCGACGCTCATATCCAGAAAATAAAGATCGTTTTCGAGACGAGCGCGCATTAAGATCCACTCTTCATGTATTTTGAACCCCGGCTTCAGAATCAAACATTCTATGTCTGTGAAGTGTGTGGTGAACTTCTTGTCACAAATCTGAGAGATGCTAAGCAGATTGTTCTCCAACTGAGCTATGTAGTTGACTTTTTCAAACGACACCATCCTGTTGGTTAAAATTCCTTCTCCTACTATCTGACCTCCCTGATTGCCTGCGAACCTGACGTAGCCTCCTCTTATAGGTTTGACATCATATAGGAGTGCTAACATCCCTTTCATGAGCCTGGATGCTCCCTATCCATAATCCACTTCGATATTATAGATCTTGGAAGCCCCTGCACATTCACTCAAATAATTACTTGAAGAGTGAGACCAAAGCCTTTCCGATCTTGGGTGGGTTTGCAATCTTGGTTTCACACACACTTTCACATTTCTATTCAACTTTCTCGACATTCATTGTTGAAACAGACTGTTTAATCTCTACAGAAGATTCCTTTTCTTGATCACCCATGTTTGGTTTTTCAAAATTGTTTTCTTGGTATAAACTTTAGAATCTTTTTGTTCAGTTTTGTTTGAAGTTTCCCCAATTTTTTCAATTGAAAATTTGATGTTTACTGGTTTCACTTCGTTTGTAGGTTCGTTGTTTCTTTTTAAGATTTAAGTTGGAACAAAAATTGGTGATTTTTGTTTCATATCTTTCGAAGTCTTTCTAACACCATAAACAAGTTTAGGATTCTTTTGTGGACACTGATTAGCAATATGCCCAACTTGATTACATCTAAATCAAGTTTTACTATTTGTTACAACAGCAGATCCTACAACCTGTTCAGGTTGTCTTTTCAGTTCAAAGAACTCTTCGTTGGATTGTTTGCTAAATTGACTTGCTTTCTCACTTTCTGAGCTTGTTTCAGACACAAAAGTCATTTTCTTTGCAAACTTTGATTTTCAAACTTGTTATAATTTTTCTTACCGTATCCCATACCGTTCCTCCCATAGTAATATTTTCTCTGTTGATAGTTAGAGTAGGAACGTTTTGGTTTAGCATAATAATATTTTCCCTTTTAAAGTTTGAAAATCCTTGATCACTTGATAAATTTTCAATTTCAGACATTTCGACCTCAACCAATTTGAAAACTTTTTTGACTTTGTTCATATTCACATTATGAATCGGAAATTCTGTATCAGAATACAGTTTGTCAGATCCACATATTTTATACATGATAACATTTAGATAATCATTCGAAGTATAACCTGATTTGGGAATGTAGTTTTTATGAAAACTTTCGTCACTTTCAGAATGTGAACTCGAACTTCTTTTGTCAAAATTTGTTTTGGCAGTTTCAAATTCAGTTTTATCATTGTCACTTTCAAAAACTTTCTCAACAACATCCTTAACCAATTCTGATTCACATTCTAATTCAGATTTGGTATAAGTCTCATCGAGATTATCAGGCAGTTGATCCTTTTGTTCAGTTTTCAATTTTAAGTTCAATGCCTTTTCCATCTCATCTGGTTTCTTTTTAGAATAACTAATCCATATTGGGGGTGGAACTTAGTGATAACCCACACCTTAGTTATGATAACCGTACACATCTTCCCCTGATTTGTCTTTACCTGTCGGTTTGGGAAGTATGTGATCTAAAACATAAGATGCTGTAAAGTAACATATCAACTTCTTATCAACCCTTTCCGTTTCTATCCTAGTGGTTTGTAGCTCTTGTTTTAACTTTGAAATTGTGTCAATATGATTATTAATTGCTATTTGTTTATCCATGACAGGATGTTTGAGCATCGAAATCGTTGCATCATTTTCATTATTTGCGATTCAAAATTGGTTTATTGCGTTCTAAAACTCGTTTTCCATTGTAAAAGTAGGTTGGTACGGATGAAAGAACTTTGGTGCGAAAGAGTAGTTCGTGCGGATGTACAAGAAACATGTTGTCACACCCTGGCTTTTGCGGAAGCGTTGATTTATTTGGTGTGACTTATTAATACCATAGCAATTATCATAACCATGCTATATGAAAATAAAACCATGATAGTCATCCATTCATCAAGTTTTAAAAGTTATCACTGTCACACCCCCAAATTACCACCTAGGGCGTGTCCCTAATGGAGGTTCAACGATCCAACAAAGAGCCACCAATCATATCAAACACAAGTTATAATGTACTGAAATACTCAATTGAAAGAAATGTATTGTTTGAAAGTTAAACCAAAACCAAAGTATTGAGCGGAAGCATAAATGTATAAGCGTATAAATGTATGAAAACCAAATCAATATAATTGTTTATTATGACCACAACCACTCCAGCAGCATCAGACGGCAAGCTCCCAAGTTCCTTCAATAATTACCTACAAGCATGTAAACAAGTGTGTCAGACTACGCTGGTGAGTTCAAGGTTTGTGTTTGTTTACCAAGTTGTGTTTCCGATCATGTGAGTAAAACAGTTTACAAGACGATATGTTGTTTGTTGTATGATGTTTGATGTTTCGATGTTGTTATTACTCGATTACCGAATGGCCATATGATATGTGATTGCCAACCCCAATGCCTCTATCAAAGCATTGGTCATGTTTTAAGGTAATTAGTTCACGCCCGTTCTCCTCGAACGTCGTGAGGGTGCCAAACCTAATAGCGCTATCAACTAATAACCCCCGTTGCCCTACAAGCAACGTACCGGTAGATATTGTGGTCTTACAATGATAGAAAACTGAGTACAATAACCAACATCCCATTACACATGCATTCCTCTTCGGAACGTTACCCGTTATCCCTTCCCCGGGATCCATGCTTGAGAAAAGAGCAATGAACTCACCTTAGTTTGCTCGGTTTGATAATGTGTCTTTATACGTTAAGTGTTAGATCCGTTACACGCGACCTAATGTACAGTAGTTGTAAGTACGTATGTATGTAAGGCCATGCAATAACCTAATGACCAAATGACAGTGTTCCTTGTGATCAAGTTTACTAGTTTAGCATACGGTTACTGTAATACATAAATAGAATTCTATAGTGTGCGACAGTAGTTGGTAATTCGAGAACCTCTGACATCTCATAATTCACATAACTCATAACCTGACTTACAACAAAGCTCTTGTTATCATATGGGCATATACATGAACTTGGACAACCATATAATATTTGAACAATCTTTAAAGAAATGAAACTGTGTTGCACATTAAACCAAATATAAATTGATTCATGAGATTCTAATTTCTAAAGAATAATGAATAAGCTAGTTTAATATACAAGATGAAGAGGACCACCCTTCAAGCTCACATGAACGATTACATTGGCATGCATTTACACTGCTAACTCAAATAACTATGCGCCCGAAACAAGTAATTACCCCACCAGTTAATTTATGTCTACGCATTTACTCGGAACCTTACACAGACCTAATTAATTCATCCCCGATCTTTTAAACTAAATGGAAGCTATGTATTCTCGGACATGTGCTTTCTACTAAACTTGGATGTCATCATTCCTGAATAAAACTCAGAACAACCAAACCCTGTTAACCCTAACTTTTATATTATAAACCTGGTTACACATAACCATACCCGGCCCACCATTACTTCATTCAAACCATGATCTTTGGTTTTACTTTAGATATAACAGACCCCCAAGAGTCCAGTAAACCTGGCCCACATGAGGAATAAACTCTGAATCTTTAAAAGAACCCTAAACTCAGACCACTACATTATCGTATAAACTCTGACCCATGTACAAACTCGGACCTTGACACTTATTAAACTCGGATCCTTCTTGTTTTGATTATTAAACTCAGATCAATTATAACCTATCCTAACCACACATGAACACTCCATGAACAGTTATTGCATATAATCGGCCCAAGAATCACACAATATCATCTATTAGCATATCATCAATTATTATTCCTATCGGCCATATATTAGACGTAAACAAGCGAAATCAAGCAACATTACTCATACCATATTAGCAAACATTAATCATGCAATAATACTTCCATTATCAATATTATTACCCTAATCTTCGATCTTCAAGAACATCTATATGCAACAGCTATGTGTTTATTGACATGTAAACTAACACCATGAAACAAGAATTGACTAAGCATAATTGACTAACCAGAAGGTTGATATTCGCAAGACACTAAGGACGATCTCCAAAAGAAAGAGACTTCGACAACAGGGGGGGGGGTCTACTACCGTGCGTAGGAGATAGGGAAGGGTAGGGTTTGCTTATTATACGCAAGATATGTGGACGTATCCTACACGTTTTACTCTTAAAGATATCCTGATTAACAACTTATCAGGCTTCCTTGTGGGCTTGTACTATTGCCAATCATTTAAAACAATGGGCCGGCCATGATATACATAAGGAATGGGGTGGGTCGAACAATGCATTGGGCCAAGATCAAGTCAAAAGGAGTAGGAGTAGGCTGCCTTGATTAAATTAGGACTAGTGGTGTATTGGGCTCGAATGCGAAGGTGCGGCCCAATGTGTCAAATAGAACGTTTTTAACATATAGAGAAAGGTAACGAGAAATAAGGATCAAAAGATGGAACGTTACCGACCTTGAAAATTCGGATTGTCACATCATCCCCAACTTGAAGGAATTTCGTCCCGAAATTGGCAAGCGTCAAGTGTGCGAGAAACAAAGTGAGAAATCAGGATTGTTGCAGGTTCTGCTCGGTTGTGACATCATCCCCAACTTGAAGAGAAATCTCGCCCCGAGATTCACCAGTTTTGCTTGACTCGGCTTTGTCTTTGGGAAAAAGGTGGGGATACTTGAGCTTCATCTGATCCTCGCGCTCCCACGTGAACTCCGGTCCACGTCTTGAGTTCCAACGAACTCTAACTATGGGAATACGACTGTGTTTACGCACTTTGACCTCACGGTCCATGATCTCGATGGGTTCTTCAACAAACTGTAACTTGTTGTCGATTTTTAACTCTTGAAAAGGTACCGCTAATGGGTCGTCAGCATAACACTTCTTTAACTGTGATACATGAAATACGTCGTGAACATTACCCAGCTCAGTAGGTAACTCCAACCTATAAGCCACCTTACCGATACGCTCAAGAACTTTAAACGGCCCAACATAACGTGGGTTCAGCTTGCCACGCTTCCCAAAGCGTACAACCCCTTTCCACGGTGAGACTTTCAGCATGACGCGGTCATTCACTTCGAACACTACCTCTTTGGCACGCTTGTCCGCATAGGCCTTCTGGCGGTCACGAGCAGCTGCCATACGTTCTCTGATTTTCACGATCATATCTGAAGTTTCGAGTACCATCTCAGGACCTGTGATCTGACTATCACCCACCTCAGCCCAGCAGAGGGGTGAACGACACTTCCTCCCATACAGTGCCTCAAATGGTGCCGCTTTGATACTGGTGTGGTAGCTGTTATTGTAGGAAAACTCTACCAATGGCAAGTGCTTCTCCCATCCTTTCCCAAAATCAATAACGCATGCCCGCAGCATATCCTCTAGTGTCTGAATAGTGCGCTCACTCTGACCATCCGTTTGTGGATGATAAGCCGTGCTCATATCGAGACGTGAGCCGAATGACTTATGCATGGCCTGCCATAACTCTGAAGTAAAACGAGGATCTCGATCAGAAATAATAGAAGTCGGCACCCCGTGCCTAGAAACTACCTCTTTAAGGTACACTGCTGCGAGCTGCGAATACTTATCTGTCTCCTTGATTGCTAGGAAATGTGCTGACTTTGTGAGACGGTCGACAATCACCCATATAGTATCGTTCCCTGCCTGTGTTCTAGGTAACCCCGTAACAAAATCCATAGCGATCTGTTCCCATTTCCACATAGGTATCTCCGGCTGTTGAAGTGGTCCCGAAGGCTTCTGGTACTCTGCCTTGACCCTAGCACAGGTCAAACACTTACTCACGTAGGTGGCAATAATAGCTTTCATGTTCGGCCACCAATACAAAACCTTGAGGTCCTGGTACATCTTATCAGACCCTGGATGAATAGAATATCGTGACTTGTGTGCTTCGTCCATCACAAGTTCCCGAAGATCACCAAATGAAGGAACCCATATCCGTTCCATGAAGTAGTAGATATTGTCAGACCGTTGCTCGAACTTCTTCTTGTGTAGCCCTCGTAATCCTTCGGCTTCGATATTTTCTTCCTTTAACGCTTCAATCTGAGCTGAATGAATCCGGGCAGGTAAATCAGAGTGAATAGTAAGCTGTAGGGCACGTACACGCTTCTGTTTCGGTTCCTTGCGACTAAGGGCATCAGCTACAACATTAGCTTTACCCGGATGATACTTGATAGCACACTCATAATCATTAAAAAGCTCGACCCAACGACGTTGCCGCATATTCAATTCCTTCTGGTCGAAGATATGTTGAAGACTCCTGTGATCGGTATAGATGGTACACTTGGTACCGTACAGGTAATGCCTCCAAATCTTCAACGCAAAGACTACGGCTCCTAACTCCAGGTCGTGTGTCGTATAGTTCTTCTCGTGTACCTTCAACTGTCGAGAAGCATAAGCTATCACCTTGTCTCGCTGCATCAACACACAGCCGAGACCCTGAATAGACGCATCGCAATAAACCACAAAATCTTCAGTACCCTCTGGTAGCGATAAAATCGGCGCGCTGCACAACTTCTGCTTTAAGAGCTGAAAAGCTTCTTCCTGGTTCGATCCCCAAGAATAAACAACTTTCTTTTGAGTCAGGGCGGTGAGGGGTTGAGCAATCTTAGAAAAATCCCGAATAAACCGACGATAATATCCCGCAAGACCAAGAAATTGACGGACCTCCGAAGGATTCTTTGGTGCCGCCCAATTTCGAATAGCATCGATCTTGGCAGGATCCACATGAATACCCATTTCGTTAACGATGTGCCCGAGAAAGTGTACTTCCCGAATCCAGAAGTCACACTTAGAAAACTTTGCGTACAACTGCTCCTTCCTCAGGAGCTCCAAAATAAGACGAAGATGGCACTCGTGGTCTTCCTTGTTCTTGGAGTAGATCAATATGTCGTCAATGAAAACGATAACGAAGTCGTCAAGGTAAGGTTTGCACACGCGGTTCATGAGATCCATGAAGACCGCTGGTGCGTTGGTCATCCCAAATGGCATAACCAGAAATTCATAGTGGCCATACCGCGTTCGAAAAGCTGTTCGAGGTACATCCTCCTCTCTAACCCGTACCTGATGATATCCTGACCTCAAATCAATCTTGGAATAGAAACTTGACCCTTGCAGCTGGTCAAACAAGTCGTCAATGCGTGGTAAAGGGTAGCGGTTTTTGATGGTCACCTTGTTGAGCTCGCGATAGTCGATGCACATACGAAAAGACCCGTCCTTCTTCTTCACAAATAATACAGGGGCTCCCCAAGGAGAAGAGCTAGGACGAATGAAACCCCTATCTAGTAACTCTTGAAGTTGATTCGATAATTCTTGCAACTCTCCTGGTGCAAGACGGTATGGAGCACGAGCAATCGGTGCTGCTCCTGGCTGGAGTTCAATCTGAAATTCTACCTGACGATGTGGAGGTAAACCAGGGAGCTCTTCAGGAAAAACATCAGGAAACTCTCGAACAACCGGAAGGTCTTCGAGTTTCCTCTCGTCAGTCTGAGAGTCAGTAACAAGGGCCAAGAGGGAAGGATAGCCCTTACGTACACAACTTAGAGCCTTCATGGCTGAGATAATACCTACTGTAGCACCGCTACGATGACCCTGAACCGATAAGGATTCACCACTAGCAAGGGGAATACGAACGACTTTCTCCTTGCAGAGAATTTCCGCCTGATATTTGGATAACCAATCCATTCCAACAACTACATTGAAGCTTCCGAGAGTGACAGGAAGTAGGTCAATGTCAAATACTTGACCTAAGAGATCTAATTTGCAACCCATGAGGACATGAGACGCTTCAATAGTTTTACCATTTGCTATTTCCACTACATGCTTAACAACAAGAGGTGTAGGACTCAATCCTAGACGACTACTGAACCCCGTAGACACATAACTCCAATCGGCACCCGAATCAAATAAAATAGAAGCATAAACACCATTCACAGAGAACGTACCAGTAACTACATTGCCGTCGTTTCGAGCTTCACCAGCTCCAATAGTAAATCCACGTCCACGCGCCACGTTGCCCCCATTGTTCCCATCATTGCTCCCCGCGTTGTTACCACCTGTATTCTGTTTCAATTGTGGGCAATCCCGCTTCATATGTCCCTCAGCCCCACACTGATAACATCCCTTTCTAAACCCCTGACCCTGCTGAGATTGCTGCCCTTGCTGTCTCTGATTCGGCTGAGTCTGCTGCTGCTGCTGTTTTGGCTAAGGAGCCCTACAATCCTTGGCCTCATGGCCTACCTTGTCGCACCTGCGACAAACTCGAGCACACTGCCCATAATGATGAAACCCACATTTGCTACACTGGGGCTTCTTTCCCACATAAGAGCTCTGATTTTGATTCACTGAGGATGATTGGCTAAAGCTGCGAGTATTGCCAGTGTCTGTCTCCTTTTGGGGCTGAATCGAGTGGGACGCCTTGTCCATATCACCCCACTTGCGCTTACTATCAGTGACAGGAGTAGTGGCTGTGGTGGTGGCAGCAGTAGCTTTAGAAACACGCGGTGGTAGTGAGTTGCTTTCCACCTCCTGATCAATAATCTTGTGAGTCAACCGGACAATCTGGGTTAAGTTATTGAGGTTTGCAGCAGTAACCAAACCCTTCACTCGTGGAGGCAACCCCTTGATGAATAATTCAATTCTTCGAGACATAGGTCGAGACAAATTCGGACACAAGTCAGCCAACTCATACGACCGCTTCACGTATGCTTCAACCTCAGATCCCACCAGTTTCAGATCGTAATACTCGTTCTCTAACTTCTGTATCTCATCTCGAGGACAGTACTCCTCCCTCATTAATTCCTTAAAGTCGTCCCAAGTAGTAGCGTTTGCTGCATCAATACCCAGCAGCTGAACCTGGGCATTCCACCAGGTTAAGGCACCATCCTCAAGCGTGCCTGTCGCATACTTCACGCGGTCCCCCACGGGACAGTTGCACATAGCGAACACTGACTCAGCTTTCTCGAACCACCTCAATAGTCCCACAGCCCCTTCCGTCCCACTGAAGGTCTATGGCTTACAATCCATAAACATCTTGAACGTACAGGCAGGCTGGTTGTTCGGGTGCGCTGGGTGAAAGAAGATACAACACAGGAGTAAGAGTTGTGTACATGATACAGGATTAAAAGTATTTGGTACAGTTCATACCAGCTTGGTAGGCTGCCAGAGCCTCAGCCACACGTGTGTTTATCAGATTTGTTAACTCAGCCTGAGTCATGTTGATGCTACCACGTCCGTGTCCTCGTCCACTCATGGTTCTATAATAGAAGAAGGGAATGAATTTAGGAGTCGAGAACGAGAAAAGTTTTCAGGTTTATCACGTTAGGGACGATTAACTACCATGTTCATACACAAACAGGGAAGAACCCCTCTTACACTCGTTAAGCCTCATTGGGATTTGCATGCACCACGCGTTATTATTATGTGTGCACCCATGATAATAAGGCGGTTTGCATGCTCCTCTCGATGCTTCTTAACTTATGTTTGAAGTTTCTCCCACCCCAATCAACACAATATATGCACTACCAACAAAATTAGGATTTACTAGCTGCAAGAGTTATATTACACTGTCAATGTGTCATGATGCCTACCATGTCGTGTCGTGCATGCTATAAATATGGTTACGTTTACTAGGCATATAATGCATAAACTAGCGAGGAACGAACCTTGCCGTCTGAAGCTGAGTGTCATGGTCATCGTTTGGATCAATTCGGTTATAGTCTGGTTTTATGAAAATTATTTTGAAACCGAGTTCTCTATAACCAGTGGCTCTGATACCAAACTGTCACACCCCCAAATTACCACCTAGGGCGTGTCCCTAATGGAGGTGCAACGATCCGACAAAGAGCCACCAATCATATCAAACACAAGTTATAATGTACTGAAATACTCAATTGAAAGAAATGTATTGTTTGAAAGTTAAACCAAAACCAAAGTATTGAGCGGAAGCATAAATGTATAAGCGTATAAATGTATGAAAACCAAATCAATATAATTGTTTATTATGACCACAACCACTCCAGCAGCATCAGACGGCAAGCTCCCAAGTTCCTTCAATAATTACCTACAAGCATGTAAACAAGTGTGTCAGACTACGCTGGTGAGTTCAAGGTTTGTGTTTGTTTACCAAGTTGTGTTTCCGATCATGTGAGTAAAACAGTTTACAAGACGATATGTTGTTTGTTGTATGATGTTTGATGTTTCGATGTTGTTATTACTCGATTACCGAATGGCCATATGATATGTGATTGCCAACCCCAATGCCTCTATCAAAGCATTGGTCATGTTTTAAGGTAATTAGTTCACGCCCGTTCTCCTCGAACGTCGTGAGGGTGCCAAACCTAATAGCGCTATCAACTAATAACCCCCGTTGCCCTACAAGCAACGTACCGGTAGATATTGTGGTCTTACAATGATAGAAAACTGAGTACAATAACCAACATCCCATTACACATGCATTCCTCTTCGGAACGTTACCCGTTATCCCTTCCCTGGGATCCATGCTTGAGAAAAGAGCAATGAACTCACCTTAGTTTGCTCGGTTTGATAATGTGTCTTTATACGTTAAGTGTTAGATCCGTTACACGCGACCTAATGTACAGTAGTTGTAAGTACGTATGTATGTAAGGCCATGCAATAACCTAATGACCAAATGACAGTGTTCCTTGTGATCAAGTTTACTAGTTTAGCATACGGTTACTGTAATACATAAATAGAATTCTATAGTGTGCGACAGTAGTTGGTAATTCGAGAACCTCTGACATCTCATAATTCACATAACTCATAACCTGACTTACAACAAAGCTCTTGTTATCATATGGGCATATACATGAACTTGGACAACCATATAATATTTGAACAATCTTTAAAGAAATGAAACTGTGTTGCACATTAAACCAAATATAAATTGATTCATGAGATTCTAATTTCTAAAGAATAATGAATAAGCTAGTTTAATATACCAGATGAAGAGGACCACCCTTCAAGCTCACATGAACGATTACATTGGCATGCATTTACACTGCTAACTCAAATAACTATGCGCCCGAAACAAGTAATTACCCCACCAATTAATTTATGTCTACGCATTTACTCGGAACCTTACACAGACCTAATTAATTCATCCCCGATCTTTTAAACTAAATGGAAGCTATGTATTCTCGGACATGTGCTTTCTACTAAACTTGGATGTCATCATTCCTGAATAAAACTCAGAACAACCAAACCCTGTTAACCCTAACTTTTATATTATAAACCTGGTTACACATAACCATACCCGGCCCACCATTACTTCATTCAAACCATGATCTTTGGTTTTACTTTAGATATAACAGACCCCCAAGAGTCCAGTAAACCTGGCCCACATGAGGAATAAACTCTGAATCTTTAAAAGAACCCTAAACTCAGACCACTACATTATCGTATAAACTCTGACCCATGTACAAACTCGGACCTTGACACTTATTAAACTCGGATCCTTCTTGTTTTGATTATTAAACTCAGATCAATTATAACCTATCCTAACCACACATGAACACTCCATGAACAGTTATTGCATATAATCGGCCCAAGAATCACACGATATCATCTATTAGCATATCATCAATTATTATTCCTATCGGCCATATATCAGACGTAAACAAGCGAAATCAAGCAACATTACTCATACCATATTAGCAAACATTAATCATGCAATAATACTTCCATTATCAATATTATTACCCTAATCTTCGATCTTCAAGAACATCTATATGCAACAGCTATGTGTTTATTAACATGTAAACTAACACCATGAAACAAGAATTGACTAAGCATAATTGACTAACCAGAAGGTTGATATTCACAAGACACTAAGGACGATCTCCAAAAGAAAGAGACTTCGACAACAGGGGGGGTCTACTACCGTGCGTAGGAGATAGGGAAGGGTAGGGTTTGCTTATTATACGCAAGATATGTGGACGTATCCTACACGTTTTACTCTTAAAGATATCCTGATTAACAACTTATCAGGCTTCCTTGTGGGCTTGTACTATTGCCAATCATTTAAAACAATGGGCCGGCCATGATATACATAAGGAATGGGGTGGGTCGAAAAATGCATTGGGCCAAGATCAAGTCAAAAGGAGTAGGAGTAGGCTGCCTTGATTAAATTAGGACTAGTGGTGTATTGGGCTCGAATGCGAAGGTGCGGCCCAATGTGTCAAATAGAATGTTTTTAACATATAGAGAAAGGTAACGAGAAATAAGGATCAAAAGATGGAACGTTACCGACCTTGAAAATTCGGATTGTCACAATCACAACAACATTGTTTAAAAAGTCGACACTTAAAACAAATTACAACATGACATAATTTAAAATATGTTCACACGACACGACAAAAGACTTGAAATAAAAACACAGTTTAAGACTTGTAACCCGTCTAGGCAAAGGTCACACTTCCTAAACTCGGATGACATCATTATTCTTACGCAGCTTGACGAGATTGCATACCTTGCCAGATCCACTAATTTCCTGAAATACATGTAATTTGAAAAATCAACAAAAAGTTGAGCGAGTTCATGTAAAAGTGAGTGTGTATAAACCTTTAAAGTATGTATAAAAGTCCCTGGTATGTAGCAATAAGGAAAAAGAGATAACCAATAGGTTGCAAAGCCACCGGTATGTGTGAGAAAGTGCAGGGAAACTCAAACCTAGCAAATTTGTTACCAGGCTTCGGCTGGAAGACACAGTCACCTCTATGGGCCGCCCCGGCCTCACGGGTGTGGGCTCGCCACACCCAAATAGATCGATCACTCTTGTGTCCCTCGGTCCTAACTACGAGGATTAATGGTCTCAAGTGTTGTACCCACCCCTCACATGATCTAGTAGTATAAACCCTCCCTATGCTAACCATACCATGTAATAAATGTTTGTAATAATTGTCGCATGTATTTCACCCCCTAAGTATAAAACTGAAAACAGTAGAGAGAAAAGGGGGACATGAACTCACAGAAGTGTGTATCCTGAAACGTCAATCTCCAACTCAATCTGTTGCGTGACGACCTACACGTACTAATGCCTATTAGACGGATGGCCGTGCCTTGGCTTAGGGTTTAACGTTCTTGCAAAAATAGTTAGGCAACTATTTCGTATTCACACTTCTTAATTATTTTATAAATATATTTCCTTCCCAAGGATGGGGGTTTCTATACATGTACGCTTTATAATTCCGAAAAATATATTTTAAGTCCCACTTAGAAAATATATTTTAATCACTTGTCTAGAACATTTTATTTCCAAAATATATATATATTTTCCCAAAAATGTTATATTTTACTTTATAGATTTTTCCAAAATAATATTTCACCAAAAATATACGAATAAGAGTATTTTTCTGAAATATACATAAGTTACGTTTTAAAGTTCGCGTTGTGACAATAATACTTGTGTAACTTAAATATTTATTTTGTGTGAGCGTTGGTATTATTTTGGAGTAGTAGTTACATAGTGTTTTCAAGTTATATTATTTTTACCCTAAAAATAATATATCTAGTGCACACAATAAACAAACAATCACACAAGCGTTTTAGTATAATATATATATATATATATATATATATATATATATATATATATATATATATATATATATTCTAAATATATATTTAACAAATTTTATTTACGAAAATCAACCTCCGGTACTTAGTATTTCTGTAATAAAAATCATTGCGAAGTTTATTTTGAAAACCAAGTAAAAATATATTTGTAAACGCTTGTTAGAAAAATATTTTTAAGTGTTGAAATTCTAAAAAAATTTCGCCAGAGTTTCCTTTGTAAATGGAGGTGTCCATGCTTTTTAGCATATCATTTTCTTTTGTAAAATCAATCAAACAATCATCATCCAACAATACACAATCTCTAATTACCAAACTTGATAAAAATAAGCATAAATCATAAACTTATGAACTTGAAAGTTTATAAAAACAAGTAGTAACTTACTAGCATAATTAGTAAGTCTTGTTACCTTTAAAAATGTGATTAGTTTCTTAAAAGCTTTATTTTTAAAGAGTTTGTATTTTCACAACTTCTAGTCATATTTCTAAAAATATTTCTTTGTTAAATTTTCTTTCTACACAAGTGTTCCAACACTTGTTTACCCACTAGAAATGTGTTTATTTCATGTAATATCCAAGTTTTAACAAAACTTGTTCCTTTCACTTGGTTCTTTTGAAAAAACACTCATAGATCTTTAGATCTACAAGGTTACAACTTTATTTTTCGAGAAAACTTGTATTTATTCAAGTTCAAAGTTCATGTATGGATGGTTTCATCATCCTTCATATTTTTAACCTTCACATCTTGCTAGTTCATGTCTTTAAACATGATCTAGAAAGTCTAGGTGATGAACCATCTTACTTTCACTAACAAACAACATTCAATAATCATAACAACATAAGAACATCATGATTTCTTCATCAATATAACACTACTTCATCATTAGTTAGTTTATGTTCATAGACTTTGATTATGTTCTTTGGAGTTTCTTAATATTTATCATTCTTTCAACTATTAACCACCAAAAATAAGAACAAGATGATGATTTAAAGCACTTACTACTAGCACAAGGCTAGGGAAGTTTCAAAGCGTAAAAGTGGTGGATAAAAGAAAACTAGAGCGGTCCTTGAGCTTCCGAGTGCACCAAGCTTACTTGTAGGGCCTCTTGCACCTTTGAGTGTATGGAAATTGCTTGAAAGAAGGCTTGATGGTGGTGTTATGGTGGATGGTGGTGGCAGCCGAAAGTAGGAAGGAGGAAAGGAGAGCTTGTTTGAAGTTTGATGTTTGGTGAAATGAAGTGTTAAACCTCTTGTGTTTATTTATAACCCAAAATCAATATTAACCACCATGTAATGTGTTCCTCATCATCCAACATAAGCCAATAAAATAATGAAAAGAAGTGTGGGGATGTCCCCACACCCATGACCGTCAAAGGGGGGGGGGGGTAGGGGGGTTGGGTTGTAATGTTGTGGTTACCATTTAGTTAGGATTTCTAATGTTTAGTTAGTATATTAAGGTGTGCTATGTAATATAAGGTGTGTTAGGGTGTTCGGGGACCCTAACTAGCTCAGAAAAGTATAAACAATGTGTTTGGCAATATTTTTATGTTCCGGGTAAAGTCCGGTTGTTCGGTTGGGTGTTGATCCGTTAAAGTGCTAAATTAGTCTATAATGTGTCATCTATATTATTTTTAGTGACACATTAAATTCCCAACACTTTGGAAAGTGTCAAGGACTATTTGCCAAGTTTTTGCACTTTACTAGCATTGTTAAATGCTGAATTTTGTTTATTTAGTGTAGAATTCTGCACTTAAAGTATGTTTTAGGCACTTCCGGGCACTATAACTATCACCTAGTGACACAGTTTTATGGTCCTCACTTCCCTACACACCCTATTAGTGTAGTATTCTATCTCTAGCTCATACTGGCCTCAAAAATATTGTCTGTCTAGGTGCTGGCATTGTCAGCATGTTTTTATGGTTATCCGCTCACTGTGCTAACTATGCTTTGTGCATCAAGTTGGTCACTATTGTTTGTGTGTAATAAATGGAGTGACAGTAACAAAATGTGATGCATGGTTATGTATGTATCAGAAAACAGAAAGCAGTTTAATCATAATTGAAATCAAGCACAGACATTAAGCATAAATTAATTATTAATTAATTGTACGGATACCTGGGATTGTGAGGGTTGTCACACATGTAACAGGTTCATGCGAACTAAAACAAAAACAACCAAAAATTAGTTACGTTCGTGCGAAGGTAATATTTTCAAACGGACAAAGATTACTTTCGTGCGGACGTAGTATGTCCGTGCGGACGTAGTTCCTTCGTGCGAACGTGAAAAATCAAGTTTTCTCGTTTTTTGAAATTTTGAACTTGATTATGATTGGATTTTAAGCTGAATTTTCAGAGGCTTTGTTAAAAACGTGTTTTTTTTATAACCGTCGAAAAATCAGTGCATTTTAATGGTTAAATGCGCGAGAAATGAAAATGAGTAGAAAATGTGTAGAAAGAAGTCTTCAATGTCTAGATCTTGTAGAATGTCTCAGATATTAGCCTCCAAGCTTTGATACCACTTGTAAAGACCGTTTTCCATAGACATTTAGCTCAGGTAATTTCTATAACCTAGTCTTAATGTGCGGAATCCATTACAATTAGGCGACAATACAAAATTAGTTAATTTTTCAATGATTTCATTAATTTGTCAACGGTTACATTCAAGAAATAAATCCGATAGAGTTTCGCCGTCAATTCAGCAAAATCTACCAAACACTAAGTCTTCATGACTGTTTATACTACATCAGGTTACCCTTGTGCGGACTAGTACCTCCGTACGGATGTGGCTACATCCGTGTGGACTAACCTCATCCGTGCGGAAGTGACACATCCGTACGGATGTAATACATACAATCATGAAATCTAACATTAAGATCCTATTACATACTTTACACGACTCGATGACACAGGCAACAGATATTGTGTATCAACAATATTACTTACAAAGTTTATATGTTTAAAGTCTACTTAAAACATTAACTAAAGTTTGACCATTAGAGTTCACGACCAAAAGTTTTGTCCCATTTGGACTTACATCAAGTATGAGGCGCTTGAGTGCAATCTGTTTGTTCCAAGCCTGTCTTTGTCCTAACTAGATGATTTACCTACATCATCCAAACATGAGTTAGTAAGACAATTTATACAAACATAGCTCATTTCAACATTTCGTCAAAATGCAATGGTCTTACTTCCAAAATTTATTCTTGTGGAACGTTGCTTCACACCATAGTTTCTAAATCATCCAAACTCTTCATTTTCATTCTAAATTTCTTTTTAACAGTAAGGTGTTTTTTGTTTTTTAAGAGGTAAAATGTATGCAGTTTGTGGAGCACATCTGCAGACATCTGGAGAAGAAGAGGTGGACCAAACCTCTACAGTCTGCAAAGAGAAGGTTGTTTGTTTTTAACATATGTTGACTTCTAAAATAAACTGGTGGTAGTGTATGAATGGTGATGCTGGGTGGTGGTGGCGCTGGATGGTGGTGGTGGACGGTGGTGGTGGGTGGTGGACGTGGACAGTGGGTGGTGGTGGACGGTGGTGGTAGATAGTGATGGTGGGTGGCGGACGGTGGTGGTGGGTGGTGGTGGTGGTGATGGACGGTGCTGGTGGTGGACCTTGGACGGTGGTGGTGTTTAACCCTCTTCAAACCGTAGAAGATCTTAGAAGTGGTTGGGCTAAGTTTGTGTCGCAACCCCCGATCCCACTCCAGGAGCGGGAGCCGCGAACAACAGCTGGTGGTATTGGTGTTTATTAATTTGGCAGCGGAAATGAGACGTCAGGACCGTAGTTAGGAAACGAATTTGAGAGTTTCAAAACACCAAACTTTTATATTAAATAAATGGGATAAAACCCATGTTTCATTCATAATATCTTTATAGAGATAAAACCATAATTGTTGAAAACATAAACTTTCATTTAGGTAACTTTTATAGCCACTTTTTTAAGCCTTCAGTGCTTCATAGCTGGCTTCTTATAGCTTCACATTAAGTTACCTGAAACGCGTTTTAAAAACATTTTATCCGCAAGAAATACTGACGAGTGCATCCCAGTTTAATAGAAAATGCTTTTATAACTTTACAATATTGAAAGCGATTACAATGTTTATACCTACCTAATTACTCATTCAGTATTTGTCACGTTGGCAGTAACAATGACCGTGGTCATATTACTATTGGCTAACTCTTTGTCCAATAGTAATGCTTGACTAGTAGTGTATACAAAACCCCACATACCGGCAGTAATTGTAGAATACAAAGACTCAATCACTGTAAGTATAATTGAAAATATTTGAGATTTTGTAATACAGTTTGGTAGAAAAAGAGAATGACTCACATTGTAGACTTATGTATTTCTACAACTTCCTGTTGATTTTCCTGATTATTTTCTATTAAAAACATACAATGCACATGTGTTAGTAAAATAACCCAAGTCATTTTAGCCATACTGTTGGGATTGAACCCTACAAAGGAACAAATGATATGAATAGCCAAAACTGGTTTAGAACAGCTGATCATCATAAGCAGTGTTTGCACAAAGATTCTGTAACGCCATGCGTTTTCATACTTTCCATATTTAGAAACCATTGCTTGAAATTCTATTTTAATGGAAATCTTGTATTCCTTGTAATCGTATTTCGTTGTATCGTTGTAAAATCTGAGACTTTGATCGTAATGAAACGAATCTTTTATACATCGTTTATACATGTTTATACATTGACACGTGCACTCGTTTGATACATGGTTCGTAATTCGTATAAACGTAAGCTTAACTCGTAAACAATGATCGTGTATTCGTAATCCTTAAATCTTCATACATTTAAACACTTAGTTATTCGATTATAAGATTAAGTTGTATGTTTTTTTCACTTGATCATACCAAACTATAAACCATACATACTTGTTACATTTCATGTGTTATACACACCTATGTTATCACACTTTTTGCTAAATTAAAACATGTCATTTATGCATTTTGGACCTTGTTACAAGTTACATACATACTAGACACCATGTAACACTTTATTAAACATCAAATATATACCTTCTAATGTCAAAAAAAAAAAAAAAAATTATAGGGTTGTTAACTGCCTTGCATCAGCCCACTTAATTTCCTTGTTTTCAGTTATTTAGCCCACTAAACACTTCCAAAGCCCAACCCAATGAAACCCTAATCCATCCTCTATATAACCCAAGACTCCTCCAAGCATTTTTCACTTTCTAAACACTCTCCATTCACTCTCAAACACTCCAAACCGTAGCTGATTGCAGAAGTTCAAGCAGATTTATACCACTTCACTAAAGTGAGCATAACTCACTCAATTCTTATCTGATTCACTCGATTCTTTTTCCTACTACTTTGTATTGACCTTAGCTACGTTTCCATGGGTTTTCCTTGGAAAACCAGAGCCTGGAATGTTGCTAAAAAGGCTCCAAAGTGGACTGATTTTTCTGTTATTGTTTCAAACTTTGATAAACTTGTTTAAACTTGAGGAAACTCATCTCAAACCTATGTCCTTATGCTTATAACCACTTCTATGGTTAGTTAGGCTTAAAAAAGGTAGAGACATTCAAAATCAGAGGTATAAACCTCACAAAGTTTCTATTTTGTTCAAGGGTTTTAACCCACAAGTGATGCTCAAGTTCAAGACTTGATGATTGTGTGATTTAGGATTAGCTTGGGCTAACCTACTTGAAAATCCACACATTGCTTGATGTTTTCTCATAGATTAGTTGTTCATATTCTATTGTTTCTTGTAAGTTCATTGTGACAACTGCCACTTTTCGGTAACTTTCTTACACTTAAAGTACTCATTTTAGCTACATTTTTATGCATTTTGAACACTCGAACTGCGTATTTCGTGACATACACTTAGAATACTCATGGAATACTTACTTAGGATGCATATGATTCCTTTTTATTAAGTACATTTGACACAGTTTAAACAATGCAACAAAACTACTAGAAAAGCACCTAGTAAACTAGTATTCCGACGAAAACGCAGGATCCGTAGAAACCATCTAAATGACATCTTTAGGACTCAGATGAAAGTCCAACATCTAATATACGTTAAACCCTAACTAGGAATGCAAGGGTTTGATTTAAAACCTTCCTGCAGTCCGATAACACTAAACACCGCCCGAAAAGCATTAAAAGCGACGCTTTCAACACTTTTTCGCAGAAATTCTGTAGAAATCAGCCATTTAATATTTTTGCAACATGTAAAAGTGCTATATAACATAGAATTCATATGAGGATACCTTCGGGTATCATCCGAACCAATAACTACATCAATTCACACAAGTTACACAACTTAGCGTTCAAATAACGTCTAACCGAAACAATGCGAAATGAATATCCGAACAATATCAAATCTTTTTTTTAGTGACCATCTAGTGTTAATTGGATTATTATGGTCTAGTAATGGTCATTTAACACCCTTTAAACACTTAAACACTTATACATATAACTTTCCTAAACAATTTCCTCAATAATCCTAACACTTTTTAACAAGAAAAGTCATGAAACAAATTCACAAGGCAAGGGTACCCCCCCCCCTTCATTCACGGTTATAACACCATGTGGGGCCCATTTTTTACCTTGTTTCCAAAAAAATATCTTGCTAGTTATCCTTGATGCAAGTTGGTGAAGCAAGTGGGCCTATTGGTGAAGTTAGTGAAGACTTTTAACAACTACTTACCATAATCACTAACCACATTCATCTCATTTTCACCTTTACTTTCACCTAGTTAAGAAAACTCTCTCAACCTTCATATCCTAGCCAAGAACACCCACCAAAATCATTCACCATTTTAACACTTTTTGATGATCAAAATGGAGCTTGAAGTTACTTAAAGTGATCTAAAGCAACAACAAGAAGAAACTAGCCATTCCATCCATTCCATAGCTTCCAAACACCAAGATCCACACCTTTTCTTTTCTTTAATCATCATCAAGATCATCCCTAGCCATTAGTGCTAGAAGTAAGCTTCTAAAATCTCTTTTTCATACTTATTTATGCATTATTTGTTTAAAGAACATGTAATAAACTAAATAATCATACAAAATAATATGAAAATACAAAAAAGAAAAATAGTAATCATGATATAAAAGTGTGTTTATGTTGTGATTTAAAGATGATTACTTGCATATTTGATCTAGTTTTGATGATTAGCATACAAATAACTTGTTAGATGATGTTTAAAAACATAATCTAACAAGTGTACATGAAAATGTTTAAAGGTTTTGTTAAACATAAATGTTTAGATGGATGATCATAATCTTTGATTTTGTTAAAGTATATAAGGTTTTTCACTAAAAATAATACTTTTACAAAGTTATAAAAAGAAACATACAAGATGGGTTTTTTATAAAAAGTTGGTTAAAACTAGAAGTAAAACATGGATTTTGAACTAGTTAACTTATGTTATGATCATACCAAAACCCTACATGTTATTTATTTCATCTTGTTAAGATTTTGATATAAATCTAATATGTTTTTATTAAGAAAAATGTGAGAAGATTATTGGTGATTTTATAAGAAAAATATATGTTTTATATAAACTTGGCAAAGTATATATTTCAAAGGAAATATGGCCATTTTTCTTAAAAATCATAAGTTATAAAAACTATTATTTTTGACAAAATCTTTATTAGATTAAAAAGATTTTAAAGAATAGTTTTTATAAAAGAAAAGTTTGATATAAATATATATTTTTGAGAAAATATATATTTAGTTAACTTAACAACTTATGTGCTATGTGTTATTTGTTTGTATTAGTTATATGTATGATAACTAGGAACTTGAATACAATGGTACAAATAAACACATTGTACATTTCGACTAAAATCTTACAAGACTACATGTAAATACGCCTTAAAAACAACTTACGGACATTCCGAGCCTGTGGACACAACTTATGGTCAAAACGGACGACGGGCGAATCTATAAGCATATCGCCATTCCGAGGAGTTACTATGACGCTTAGGCGATCTTTCGACGCGGATACATATATATATTACCGTTAACAAAAGTCAAAATTTTAGAAACTTATAAAAACTTATATGTCTTCTATTTAACTAAAAACTCCATGAATGGTGATTTTTATAAAATGAAAGATGTTTTATAAATGGGCTTATAATTACAAATGGGCTTATTTTTATAAATGGGCTTATGGGCTTATTTTTATAAATGGGCTTATATTTACAACTGGACTTATCTTCATAAATGGGCTTATCAAAATACTTAGGCTAAGCCCAATAACATGAATACATGGGCTAAGCCCAATGTCAAAACATATAGGCTAAGGCCCAATAACATTTGGGCCCAATAATATTTAGGCCCAATAATATTATGGCCCAATAACATAAATTCATGGGCTAGGCCCAATAACATTAAGACATGGGCTCGGCCCAATGACATATAATTGATGAAAATACAATTATACAATTTATTCATACAAGACATGAAATCAAGAGGACAAGACCCGATGATATAACTCACAAGATACAAGATTACATATATATATATATATATATATATATTTGGTGATATATATATATATATACCAGTGTAGGATCGTGTTCGGGAGACGAGTCGATCAGAGGCGTTCTACTCAGTATGAAAGGCGGAAACAGACATAATGAGGTAGATTCAGCAAGATATCACTTTAAACTGTCTAATTGTATTGATTCTGATGCAATTACAAATTAGTAGACACTTCGACAGAGCTTCGCCGTTGGAAACACTCAAACTCATTCCGTATGAAATGACACGAACCTAAACCTATTTATAGCCATGCTAATTCCGTTTGAAACAAGCTTTAAATGATATTACAATCAAGCGAAATTACAACTCATACGGAATTACAATGTAATTCCGTACGGAATTACTTGATCACATCTTCATGCGGAATTAGCAACTTCAGGCGAAATTAAACTTTATCTTGATTTCTCGAACTTCATGCTCTCAGCAATGCAAGACTCGATACAAGACGAAGTCAGCAGACGTATGCACCAACAGACTCCCCCTCGGATGTTGACGAGTCTAAAGTGTCGAGTCTTCAACGTCTTCAGTCTTTATCGGTCTGTCCGCTCTTTGAAGTATCAGCACCAACACACTTCCCTCGAACAAATCTCTTCTTTGGATGTCTTCAGACTCCCCCTCTCAATAAACTGGGATCGCAGTCTGGCTTTCACAGGATCAGGATCGCGACCTGGCTCTATACTCAGATTCAGAGTCCTCAGGTATCGGAACCTGGCTCTCTAACACTCAGCTTCAGAAACCAGTCTATCCTGCACATCCTCTACCCAAACATAAGATTTACAAATTTAACATTTGACAATTTTATAATTACAAACTCCCTCAAATTTAACTATCATGATATAACAATGTTGATATCTGAAGAACCATTTGAAAAACAAAACATTTTTATCCAATTTAAACAAACAGTCTCCCCCTCAAATTTATCATCATGTTTAGCACTCGGAATTTTGAAAATCAGCTATTCAACACCAGTTGTCGAAAATCTTTTTGAATTTTTCAAAAGTTTATGCTAAAACACACCGAAAATCTTTTTGGATTTTTGAATAATAAAAAAATGCATTAAAGAAATACCTACAGATAATATTTTTGTGAGTTTGTGTAAGAGGATCATATCAGTTTATGAGACAAACCACTAACACCGTTAAGCTTTAAATATTTTAAGTTCTAAACAATTCACTTAGATTATCAGTATACTGATCCACTTAAATTTTTACACAAATTTCAACTGTTTCGAGATACAAGATTAATGTTTTAAGCACTTAAACTTATTCGCGTGTCCCACCACTTAATATACTCCCGTATCCAGATCCCAATATTCATTCTTACAGGTGAGTATACCTAGATGATATCTGTAAGGGGTTAGGTGCGAAACCGTGAGAGCTCAGGTCAGAACTTCCGTTCAGCAGAGAGATAACGGCTCGACTTTTGGTGTGTCCCCTTTAGAGGATCTTTTTTTACAACAGCACATGATTTAGCATTTTTCAATGTTTTATCATTTTTTATGCTGAGGGCGGCGCTATATTTCAAGCAATGCGGAAAGTATTATGCGGGGACTAGGTCAGAACTTCCGTTCAGCAGAAGTCCCGGAATAATACCCCAGATATCACTAAGCATAAAGACCTAGTATCTCAGAAAGAGGGACCTTTCAAACAAGATTTCGGGGATTACCCATATATCCAAGAAATGTTACCCACGAATTAAGCAAGTTTGAAATTTAGGTTTATATCTCGTCACAATCTACTAAATGTACAAAAACCTCCTGGCACATCATCAGTGAGACTGTTTATCACATTTAAACATTCCATTTCTTTAGCGTGTTGTGATAGCCCACTGATGTACTTTCATTTTCTCTTTTATACACCAAAACTCATTTTTGATTTTATCATGTTTTTGAATTTTTCAAATTTCCTAATGTTTTTGGATTTTCTGAAAATTCTTACTCCCCCTAAAATGCAAACACATTAAAGAAAATTGAAAACAAACTGTACAAGAAAGATGACAACGATATATCGAATCACATCAATTCGTCATTCACTTGGCATAAACAATCAGAACTCCCCCTTACAACAAACCATTTTCTCATTAAGATCTCAAAACACTTAAGTTTGTTTTAATCAAAATGATTTTTCCAGAAAATAAGTTTGTTAAAACCATTTTTAGGTTTGGGGTTCATCTTCATCACATTGTTTATCAAAATTTCACACGTAGGATTTCATCAAGTTCAACTTAATGACCTTGACTAATCACTTGACACCAATTATAAAATATCATTTTTACCAAATGTAAGGCAAAGTCATTTTTTCGTGAACTTTTCAAGAAATATGCCGATACCTACTCCACACTTACCAACTTGGGAGTTCCAGCCGGCTTTTCACAACCTGTAAAATTTAACAGTTTTAAGATTCATTTACAAAATCAACTATTAAGAATGATGCCGATTCATGTTCCACGATTACAAACTTGGGAACTCCGGCAACTCAGGTTTTTCAAGTAAAGAAAATGTCCGCCCAAGCCTGACCAGCCTTGGGTGATTCCAACTCCTCTTTAGTTGGGGTGTAAGTTGATTTCTTTGTAGCATAAAAGTCTTTAACCCCTTTAACCTTCCCCTCGATCATCTTTCCAAAAATCTTCTTCACATTCCCATTAAAGCTTTCTCAACATCAAATTCATTCTTTTCAGAATAAAATTGATTCGAGATCTCAACTTTCCCAATCTATTGTTTAAAATTCTCAGTCCTCAATGGTGGAAAGTTCTCAACATCCATTGGAGGAACTCACTCTTTTTAACAACATGTAGCTCCTCTGATTTTGTGGAATCTGATTCATCGCCCGATTTTACATCTGATTTCTTAACAACCCATGCTTGATTGTCATGATTTCCCCTTCGCTTGTAAAATCTTTTCGAACACTCACCATGTCACACCCCGACCGCGTTAAAACAACAAAACCGCGGCGGAAACGTCGGGGAGTGTTGCAACAGAATTATTGTTTCATAACCTTGGATACAAAAAGTGTTTTGTTTTATTGATTCATTAAGTAATTTACATTGTTTTAACACAAAACAAACGAGTTACATAACGACTAATATTGTTATTATGTCACTAAGGCCTCGTCCAGATCCTATGTGACTCATGCATCCTAGTAATCATCATCAAGCATCAACACCTGAAACATATGTGAAAATAAAGTCAGCAAAGAAATGCTGGCGAGTACATAGGTTTTATACGAGTGTCGGATTCATGGCTAGTTTAAATCATGCAATACTTTATTAAAAACTTTGTTTTGAAAAGAGTATAATATTGCAACTTAATTAACCAACTCAAATCAAGCGGGTTATAGTTTATAAAACCTCGTAGCCATGATTCTTAACCCAAAAACATTTGTTTTAGTAAAGCAATTTGTAAAACATCTCGTATTAAATCGTTAATAAAATCTCGCTAATAAAACTCGTATGGTTTATATTATTTCGAAAACCTCGTTTGTGTGATATCGTTCCAAAATCGTTTACCCAAGTGAACTAAATAACGCCACGGTATGTAATATGTTGAAAACACTTATATATAAGAAGTACCAGCGGCGTATCTACCATGTTTTCACCATATTACCCCCGTCTCGTTATCTAAACACTTAACCAAAAACCAATCGTTTATCAAATTCGTTTAATCTTGTATGAATCGTTCCCAAATCGTTAACTCGTTCAAATCGTTTAAATCGTCCTCATTTTAAGTGTGAAAACTATTTGTGGTCGCCTCGCTAATAACATTCAAACCTTTATGACTCGATCACCTCGCTTATCGCTTCTCGAATTAATAAACCACCAAAGGGTAAGTTAACAAACATCAGATTCAGTCACTACCCACAACCCCCATACATAACCATGGGTGTAGTAAAGTAACGGGATTTGTCAGATCCTATGGTACCATAACCTAATACTGGTCGGTTCGGCCAAAATTAATGAATGTCATTCGTTATGTAACTACAACCAACAAGTTTTGTTCACTTTTATTAAAATCGTTATTAGTTTAGTATAAACCATCTTAATCGTTTTTGAAATCGTCGTTATAATATCAAAAAAATCATTTTGAAAACCATCGTTAAAACCTTGAAAACATTTAGCACATATGAATCACCCCAAAACAATTGAAAACAGTAAAATAGGGGAACAATGTACTCACATGGAGTGCAAACTATCCTCAATCAATAGAACTTCAACAAACTCGAGCAAACCAGAGAAATCAAACAGCATCTAGTAATCGAATCACTAGTCAACAATAGACACCTAAATCGGAAGATCGGATAGAATGAGGTATTGTAAACCAAATGAGTGTTGGAACTCATGTGATATGGTTTAACAAAGCCTACATCCTAAATCGGAACCTAATCTAAGTGCTTTCGACCCATTGCGACCCATTAAGGTAGCTTACGCTATTTTAACGCGTCGTGCGCGCATAAGCGAGTTCAAGACGTCAAACTAGTCCTATGACAAGTATTATATGCCCATACATGTTTAATTATGTTACATAATCAGTTATGTGTCAAAAGTTTAGGTTACATATGCTTAATTACCAATTATGTATGAAAAGGGTATTTTGGTAATTTACCAAAGGCATATAAACTACCTATCATGCGACTAATTAAACCTAAGTGACCATAAGGTATAACCTCGGAAGGTTATTCCCTATGCTACTATGGTCACTAAACATGTTTGGTCGGATCCTAACGATCGACCAAACGTGTGACAACTCGAGTTTCTGACTTTCGCTTTCGCATTAAATGCGCGTTGACTTTGACTGCTTAGTTGCTTGGGTTGTGAACTTGAATTGTACGCGTGGTGTTTTAATGAAACGTATTGTTGTTTTGCCTATATGTGATTACTTGTTGTGGTAGAAAATAATATTAGAATTAATATTAGAATTATCATTAAAACACTTAGTCTAGATCACGAAACCTGACATACAGTTCGAAGGATTCGAAGGACCACGAAAGATAACTTCCGATCCGAAGGATCAACCTTCGAATTAAAGATTCTCGAAACATATCATTCGACCAAGGACTTCATCCTTCGAGCACGAAACATATCCTTCGACATCTTTCGGCCCAGCCTTTTCTGATGGGCTTGGCCCATTTCTGTGATACGTTTAAATATGGGAATGCATGTAAACTGATAAGGATTTCCTAAGAAAAACCCTAGCTCCTTTGTGTGTGTGTGCGACGGCAAACCCTCAACATCCGAAGCCAAATCTCTTGTGCTGTTCATTCTTAACTTCGGTTAGTGATTTACGTGTTTTGTTCTTGATTTCATCATACATGATTAATTTATTATGTAACTGCATACGAAATACATGTTGATCTAGATTGATAGGATCGAATGCATAGTATTGAATGGGTTGAATGATATTGATTTGATTAGATTTCGAAAACAGATTAGCATGTCAATAGTGTTCGATTATGTAATACGTTATGCTAAGCAACTGGATGATATGCGTATAGATGTATGTTAGATTGTTGAACCAAATGATAATCATGTTTACATGACACATAGATGATGATTTGGATTGGTTGATGATTTGATCCTATGATTGCTGCATGATTGTTGTTTGATCGACAATGTTGTTGACGGCTGTTAGCATGTTTAGGGTTTCTGAAATTGTAACTGTTGTTGACGTAACTGATATGTGTCGAAAGATACTTGTAGTCGAAACATAGTTGTCGAAGCATAGTTGTGACCGAAAGATATCTGTTGACCGAAGGATAGAATTGACCGAAACATAATTAGGTTGACCGAAAGATGCCATTTGGTCGAAAGATGACTGGTGGTTCGAAACATAACAACCAGTCCGAAAGGTAACTGTGATATTTAGTATGTGTCGAAGGATCACTAATGTGTCGAAAGATAAGGTTGGATTCGAAGGATGGTA
The DNA here is from genome assembly GCF_002127325.2 of Helianthus annuus. Taxonomy (NCBI): domain Eukaryota; kingdom Viridiplantae; phylum Streptophyta; class Magnoliopsida; order Asterales; family Asteraceae; genus Helianthus; species Helianthus annuus. Next base: position 73,292,820 of record NC_035435.2, on the reverse strand, counting down.
GGTTATAAACATCTTTCGAAAGATAGTGGAATGTATGTTTGATTTACTTGACATGCCATGCTTGATGATGAATGTTTACATTTGCAATTGTGTGACACTCGATTTGCATACGTATCATTGCGAACATGAACTGATTTGTTATACATGCATACAATAGGACGTGATTAATTACTTGTGAGTACATAACCTAGCATACCGAGCAAACCAAGGTGAGTTCACACTCTTACTAAGGCATGGGATTCCCGGGTTGTGGGAATGGGTTAAAGGCTTGATGATAAACTAATAACGTACATACACTACGCTTTTCCTAGACTATCACCTATCATAGTCCTCGGATGTCAGGACGGTTCCGTAGGTTGGAAAACACCTACGTGGTTCCGTAGGTTGGGATAACACCTACGTGGTCAGATGCCAATTACTATCCTCGATACAAAGGATACGCACGTAAGACATACGTGTACGCATTACTTACTTCTTCCGTAGGTTGGGATAACACCTACGTGGTCATATGCAAATTACTATCCTCGATACAAAGGATACGCACGTAAGACATACGTGTACGCATTATTTACTTCTTCCGTAGGTTGGGATAACACCTACGTGGTCATAATACGAATAGTCTAGTGGTCACTTAACATGGGAAGCCCCCACCTGTATAACTTACTATTGGCCGGTAGAGCCACCCGTTACTTACTATTACGCATTTACGTACTGTGAACTCGCTCAACTATTTTGTTGATCCTTTCCTTTACATGCCTCGCAGATCGTTAGGTACTGGGAGCTTGCACTGGAGGCGCGGTCGTTGTGGACTTGGATCGTGAACATCATATGGAACCCATATGATACTTGATACACTTTTACATTGGATATTTTTATATATACGCTTCCACTAAACATTGATAACTGGCTTATGTTTTGGAAACACCTTTCATATGGATTTGTTCTGAATTATACTGCAATTACTTTTACTTTATACAATGTTCTATATGATTGGTGGCTTGGTCCTGGTCAGTCACGCTCCCAAGCGGTGATACTCCGCGTGTGGATTTTGGGGGTGTGACAGATTGGTATCAGAGCCATTGGTTATAGAGAACTTGGTTTTAATATGGAAAAACGTTTTTATTAAAACCAGACTATAACCAGAACAGTGCTCTCAACGATCCACAACGACGCTTCGCTCCACGTGCAAGACTCAACTTCCTAGGTAATAAGGTTTATGTTTATTGCCTACATGCTAGAATTACATAGAACTTTGCTCGTAGTATGCTTACATTACTTTGCTCACAACTTGTCATTGCATGAGAATACTTATGTGCTTACACTCTTCTGTCATCGCACTACTCGCGAACCCTTTTTCTTACTTACGTTGCCTTTGATTTGAAGATCAATGGCCGCACGAATTACCATGACTCAAGCCCAGCTAGAGGCTCTCGTTGCTGCGGCAGTTGCAGCCGCCCAAGCAGGTAGTATACCCTGCAGTATAGGCACTAGGATCTTTAGATCCTACATTAATTCTCGTATTTAACTTTGCCCTATTCGTACACAATAGGTCAACCCGCTCAGCAACAACCTGCCTGCACATTCAAGAACTTTATGGAATGCCGTCCCAGCACGTTTAGCGGCACAGAAGGAGCAGTTGGACTCCTTCACTGGTTCGAGAAGCTAGAATCAGTATTCGAAATGTGTGAATGCCCTGAGGAACGCAGGGTGAAATACGCTACCGGTACCCTAGAGGGAATCGCGTTAACTTGGTGGAACGCGCAAGTGCAGATATTCGGGTTGGCAGCTGCTAACGCCACACCCTGGAACGAATTCAAAGAACTTATCAAGAGAGAGTATTGTACACGTGAAGATATTCACAAGTTGGAAGACGAGCTGTATAATCTGAAAATGGTTGGATCAGAGATTGAAGCGTATACTAAACGGTCAAATGAGCTGGCCGTGCTGTGTCCAACTATGGTGGACCCTCCATACAAGCGTATCGAGTTGTATCTCAAAGGTTTGGCTCCAGAAATTCAGAGCCATGTTACCTCAGCTAACCTCGACAACATCCAGGAGATCCAGCGTCTCGCTCATCGCATCACAGATCAGGCCGTGGATCAGAATCGCCTGCCTAAGCGCATCAGCGCTACTGCTACTGCTACTACGTCTGCTACTACTGCTACTCCCAGTGACAATAAGCGAAAATGGGAGGGGGATTCAAGTAAAGCATCAGCGTCAGTCCAGTCCCAGGCTCAGCAACGAAAGACTGAAGGTTATCAAAGCCCCAGTCAGCACTCTTCGGGTAGTCACAAACAGGGAGGATATCGGGGAAATCTTCCGAAATGTAACAACTGCAACAGGCACCACAGCGGCCAGTGTAACAGGGGTCGTTGTCAAAGATGCCTCAAGATGGGTCATGAGGCCAAAGACTGCAGGAGCCCTCGTCCTGCGAGCCAGAACCAGGGTCAGCAGCAGCCACACGCTCAGCAGAATCAGCAACAGGGCAACAAGGGGTGCTATAATTGTGGTGCTGAAGGTCACATCAAGAGACACTGCCCGCAGCTAAACAGGAACCAGAACAACAACAACAACAATCAGGGCAACGGGAACAATAACAACAACAACGGGGGAAACAACAATAACAATGGCAACGAGGCAAGAGGTCGAGCTTTCATGCTAGGACAAGGAGACGCTGTTTGAACTTATACCTCGTTTTGGGATTTCCTTTATTATGTTTCTGTTACTCAAACAAAGTTTGGTTTGAACATTAATCATGTTGGGTTTTATGAATTATTTTAACTGCTATACTTCATGTTTGATATGATGAATGGTTTGATATTATTGAGCGCACCTGCCGTATTTATGGACCTTATGAACAGGGTGTGCAAACCCTACCTGGACAAATTGTCCTTGTCTCCATCAACGACATTCTGATCTACTCCAAGAGTCAGGAAGAACATGAGCAACACTTACGTCTTATCTTGGAACTTTTCGGGAGGAGCAAACGTACGCCAAGTTTTCTAAATGCGACTTCTGGATACGTGAAGTCCACTCCTTAGGCCATGTAGTGAACAGGGATGCGATCCATGTCGATCCATCCAAGATAGATTCGATCAGGAACAGACCAGCACCGCGTACACCAACAGAGATACGCCAATTCTTGGGTTTGGCGGGTTACTACAGGTGATTTATCAAAGACTTCTTCAAGATCGCGCAGCCGCTTACAATGCTGACACAGGAAGGTGTCACCTACCGTTGGGGAGATTCTCAGGAAACCGCTCTTCAGTACTTAAAGGATAGGCTCTGCAGCGCACCTATTCTCTCATTGCCAGAGGGCACAGATGACTTCGTGGTATACTGTGATGCATCCATCCAGGGTCTTGGATGTGTGTTGATGCAACGTGATAAAGTGATAGCCTACGCTTCTCGGCAACTCAAGGTTCATGAACGGAACTATACGACGCACGATTTAGAGCTGGGAGCTGTTGTTTTCGCGTTTAAGATATGGCGACACTACCTGTACGGTACCAAGTGCACGATTTACACCGATCACAGGAGTCTCGAGCATATCCTTAAGCAGAAGGATTTGAACATGCGTCAACGAAGATGGGTTGAACTACTTAGCGACTACGAATACGCCATCATGTACCATCCAGACAAAGTCAATGTTGTGGCAGACGCCCTCAGTCGGAAGGACACTCTACCTAAGCGCGTGCGAGCGCTACAGCTTACGATTCAGTCTAGTCCTCCAGCACAGATACGAGCTGCTCAGATAGAAGCACTGAAGCCTGAAAACGTCAAGGCTGAAGCCTTACGCGACTCACGACAACAGATGGAACAGAAGGCAGACGGCGCCTACCATCTAACGGGGCGTATTTGGGTCCCACTTTACGACGGTCTACGCGAACTTGTAACGGATGAAGCTCACAAGTCTCGCTACTCGGTACATCTAGGGTCGGACAAGATGTATCACTACATCAGAACTACTTATTGCTGGCCTAGCATGAAGGCCCACATCGCTACGTACGTGGAAAATGCTTGACCGGTGCGAGAGTCAAGGTTGAATATCAGAAACCAGCTGGCTTACTTCAGCAGCCTAAGATACCTCAATGGAAATGGGAAGAAATTTCCATGGATTTCGTCACGGGTTTACCCAGATCTCAGCATGGAAACGATACAATATGGGTCATAGTTGATCGACTCACAAAGTCTGCTCACTTCTTGGCAATCAAAGAAACGGATAAGTTTTCTACCCTAGCAGACATCTACATGAAAGAAGTTGTTTCAAGGCACGGAGTGTCAAATTCTATCATTTCGGATCGCGATGCACGATTCACGTCGGAACTATGGCAAGCAATGCATAAATCTTTTGGCTCACGGCTAGACATGAGCACAACCTATCACCCTCAGACGGATGGACAGTCTGAGCGTACGATCCAAACACTTGAAGACATGCTTCGGGCATGTGTCATTGATTTCGGCAACGGCTGGGAAAAGCATCTCCCTTTGGTGGAGTTCTCGTACAATAACAGTTACCATACCAGCATTCAAGCCGCTCCATTTGAGGCATTGTACGGACGTAAATGCCGGTCACCTCTCTGTTGGGCAGAGGTGGGGGATAGTCAAATTACGGGTCCAGAGATTGTAGTGGACGCCACAGAAAAGATTGCACAGATACGACAACGCATGGCGGCAGCACGCGACCGTCAGAAAGCCTACGCGGACAAGCGTAGAAAGCCATTGGAATTTGAGGTCGGGGACCGGGTTTTATTGAAAGTTTCACCCTGGAAGGGTGTGGTACGTTTTGGCAAACGGGGCAAACTAAATCCGCGGTACGTCGGACCATTCGAAATTACAGAAAAGATTGGCAAGGTAGCCTACAAGTTGAACCTACCAGCTGAACTCGGTGCAGTTCACAACGTATTCCACGTGTCGAATCTGAAGAAGTGTCTGTCAGATGAGACCCTCATAGTTCCTTTTAAGGAACTCACTATCGACGAGCGGTTGCAGTTCGTCGAGGAACCACTTGAAATCACGGACCGGGATGTGAAGGTCCTCAAACACAAGAGAATCCCTCTTGTTCGAGTTCGTTGGAACTCCCGACGTGGCCCAGAGTACACCTGGGAACGCGAGGATTAGATGACAGAAAAGTACCCCAGTTATTCGAAACCAATACAACCACTACTGAGGCTGAAGCTACTACTACTGAATTTCGGGACGAAATTCCAAATCAACGGGGGGATGATGTGACACCCCAGGAAAACCAGTAAACGATACAGCTTACCTAGCTTCCTCAGTGAGTGCATACCAAATTTCGGGACGAAATTTCCAATTAGTTGGGGATAATGTGACAACTCGAGTTTCTGACTTTCGCTTTCGCATTAAATGCGCGTTGACTTTGACTGCTTAGTTGCTTGGGTTGTGAACTTGAATTGTACGCGTGGTGTTTTAATGAAACGTATTGTTGTTTTGCCTATATGTGATTACTTGTTGTGGTAGAAAATAATATTAGAATTAATATTAGAATTATCATTAAAACACTTAGTCTAGATCACGAAACCTGACATACAGTTCGAAGGATTCGAAGGACCACGAAAGATAACTTCCGATCCGAAGGATCAACCTTCGAATTAAAGATTCTCGAAACATATCATTCGACCAAGGACTTCATCCTTCGAGCACGAAACATATCCTTCGACATCTTTCGGCCCAGCCTTTTCTGATGGGCTTGGCCCATTTCTGTGATACGTTTAAATATGGGAATGCATGTAAACTGATAAGGATTTCCTAAGAAAAACCCTAGCTCCTTTGTGTGTGTGTGCGACGGCAAACCCTCAACATCCGAAGCCAAATCTCTTGTGCTGTTCATTCTTAACTTCGGTTAGTGATTTACGTGTTTTGTTCTTGATTTCATCATACATGATTAATTTATTATGTAACTGCATACGAAATACATGTTGATCTAGATTGATAGGATCGAATGCATAGTATTGAATGGGTTGAATGATATTGATTTGATTAGATTTCGAAAACAGATTAGCATGTCAATAGTGTTCGATTATGTAATACGTTATGCTAAGCAACTGGATGATATGCGTATAGATGTATGTTAGATTGTTGAACCAAATGATAATCATGTTTACATGACACATAGATGATGATTTGGATTGGTTGATGATTTGATCCTATGATTGCTGCATGATTGTTGTTTGATCGACAATGTTGTTGACGGCTGTTAGCATGTTTAGGGTTTCTGAAATTGTAACTGTTGTTGACGTAACTGATATGTGTCGAAAGATACTTGTAGTCGAAACATAGTTGTCGAAGCATAGTTGTGACCGAAAGATATCTGTTGACCGAAGGATAGAATTGACCGAAACATAATTAGGTTGACCGAAAGATGCCATTTGGTCGAAAGATGACTGGTGGTTCGAAACATAACAACCAGTCCGAAAGGTAACTGTGATATTTAGTATGTGTCGAAGGATCACTAATGTGTCGAAAGATAAGGTTGGATTCGAAGGATGGTAGGTTATAAACATCTTTCGAAAGATAGTGGAATGTATGTTTGATTTACTTGACATGCCATGCTTGATGATGAATGTTTACATTTGCAATTGTGTGACACTCGATTTGCATACGTATCATTGCGAACATGAACTGATTTGTTATACATGCATACAATAGGACGTGATTAATTACTTGTGAGTACATAACCTAGCATACCGAGCAAACCAAGGTGAGTTCACACTCTTACTAAGGCATGGGATTCCCGGGTTGTGGGAATGGGTTAAAGGCTTGATGATAAACTAATAACGTACATACACTACGCTTTTCCTAGACTATCACCTATCATAGTCCTCGGATGTCAGGACGGTTCCGTAGGTTGGAAAACACCTACGTGGTTCCGTAGGTTGGGATAACACCTACGTGGTCAGATGCCAATTACTATCCTCGATACAAAGGATACGCACGTAAGACATACGTGTACGCATTACTTACTTCTTCCGTAGGTTGGGATAACACCTACGTGGTCATATGCAAATTACTATCCTCGATACAAAGGATACGCACGTAAGACATACGTGTACGCATTATTTACTTCTTCCGTAGGTTGGGATAACACCTACGTGGTCATAATACGAATAGTCTAGTGGTCACTTAACATGGGAAGCCCCCACCTGTATAACTTACTATTGGCCGGTAGAGCCACCCGTTACTTACTATTACGCATTTACGTACTGTGAACTCGCTCAACTATTTTGTTGATCCTTTCCTTTACATGCCTCGCAGATCGTTAGGTACTGGGAGCTTGCACTGGAGGCGCGGTCGTTGTGGACTTGGATCGTGAACATCATATGGAACCCATATGATACTTGATACACTTTTACATTGGATATTTTTATATATACGCTTCCGCTAAACATTGATAACTGGCTTATGTTTTGGAAACACCTTTCATATGGATTTGTTCTGAATTATACTGCAATTACTTTTACTTTATACAATGTTCTATATGATTGGTGGCTTGGTCCTGGTCAGTCACGCTCCCAAGCGGTGATACTCCGCGTGTGGATTTTGGGGGTGTGACAAAACGGGTCGTGTTCGAAAGTCTAAGCGGGTGTTTAGTCCGCTTGACTTACGACTCTACACAAGCACCAAACTAAAAGTGACGAGCTAAACATGCTAGAACATGTTTAGTTAAGTTAGAAAACAGGTTTTGATATCAAAACAAACGGTTTTGATACCCTAGAGTAGTTTGGTTACAAAATACGTATAAACATGCATTTTGGCCGAAACTACGACTCGTCACTACGCCTAGTCAACGTGGTAATCAGTAGGTATAGTCACAAGGGACTATAACCATCGTGATTACGCTCATGTTGCAAAGTTCAACGGAACTTTGTGTTGACCATCGACTTGGTAAAGCTGAAAGTCAAACTTGTTTGACTTTCATGCTTGAAATACAAGAACAAACAAGAAGAGGACTTACAAAGGGTCCAAGATGGATGTTTGATCTAAAATAGCTCAGGTATGAAGTGTAAACACCCCAACGTAGAGCTGAATTCAGATCAAGTGTGAAGAACCCAAATGAGGAAGCTTGCTATTTATAGGAAATGGAGATCAATAGGATGATTCCAAGTGTTTAGAGGGTGTAATCTTGGCCATACATATGGGTTAATGGTATTAGAATACAATGGGAGTCGAAAACCAGCTCCAGGTATTACAAATATTACATTAAAACCCCTGAATTTAGCCCAGATTGCTGATTCTGAAGTTTATGTCTGGCAAGGCCACGCGGCCCGCGTAAAACACAAGCATATCTTACGCGGCCCGTGTAAGAAACTTTGGCAGATTGTCAAAACAGGTCCCTGCACATGAGAAACTTGCAATTTGGCTCATTTTTGACACATTTAAGCCCCGTTAACCTCATTTCAAGGCTCTAAGATGATGTTAAAGTATAGGGAACTCAATACATACTCAAAAATATCTCGGATGTCGGTTCGTTTGGTCGTACGGTTGCGTTGTTCGATTAATTACGACGGAAGTCGTAACGAACGCTAAAACGATCCAAATTAAGAGACGAATGGAATTTTAGCATCCCAATCACTAAAATAAAATATTTTAATGATTACATAAATTTTTGGATGTCCGGATCTATTCAGAACGTAAGATATGCGCGAAAATGCAAACTTGTGCACTTTTTGACGCTTTTAGTCCCTATTGATCAATAAAGTTTATTTTAGCATACCGAACCCTTCAAAGCCTATTTCTAAGCTATGTAAAGGATGTTTATGGTATGTTTAACTTATGATCAAGTTTCGGAGTGTTCGTTACTACACAAATCGGTATAGTTTCGCAGTTTGACACAAATAGTCCCTGCGATCGAACAAAGTTGATTTTAACATACCAAACCATCCAAAACTTATTTCTAAGTTATGTGGAGGTTATTTAAGATAGGTTAAGCCTATGTCACTATTCCGGAATGTTTGTCGCGTTATACTGACTGCGTTTACGCACCAGTTTGCGTATAACTTTCCAGGAAGCGATTTAAAGCTTGAAATTGGAATCTAATCAAATTGAAAAAATCACCAAACACAAATACACACATAATAATATCAAAACACATATAATAACACCAAAGCACATTGTTTTATTAATAATCAACATTGTTTTACATTGTACATCGATTACAGAGCACAGTTGTCACAGTCTCCCCTACTTTAGGAAATTTCGTCCTGAAATTTTAACTAGAGGAAGCTTGTGAAAACAAATGCGGATATTTGGTCATCATTTGGTCCTTACGTTCCCAAGTAAATTCTGGGCCACGTTTGGACTCCCAACGAACTTTAACCAAATGAATCCGTTTGTTCTTCAACTGCTTGAATGTACGGTCCACTATCTCCACGGGTTTCTCGACAAAGTGTATCGTTTCATCGATTCGGATCTCGTCGAGAGGAATGTGAAGATCAGCGTCAGCTAAACACTTTCGCAAATTGGACACGTGAAAAGTCGGATGAATATTTCCATGCTCTGGAGGTAGCTCTAGTCGATAGGCCACTTTCCCAATTCTTTCCACAATCTTGAATGGTCCCACATATCGAGGTGCAAGTTTTCCTTTCTTTCAAAATCTCACGACTCCTTTCCAAGGTGAAACCTTGAGTAGGACACAATCTCCGACTTGAAATTCAAAGGGCTTGCGTCGCATATCCGCATAACTCTTTTGACGGCTTCGAGCTGTCACAAGATTATCGCGGATTTTCTTGATTTTATCCGTTGTTTCCAGAACGAGCTCAGGTCCAGTAAGCTGAGCTTCACCGGTCTTGTTCCAACAGACAGGTGAACGACATTTTCGACCGTAGAGAGCTTCGAATGGTGCCATTTTAATGCTAGCATGATAACTATTGTTGTAAGAGAACTCGATCAATGGCAGATGAGAATCCCAATTACCACCAAAGTCTATCACGCATGCTCTAAGCATATCCTCCAAAGTTTGAATCGTCCTTTCAGATTGACCACCTGTTTGGGGATGATAAGCAGTGCTTAGATTCAGTTGGGTTCCCAAACAGATTGCATGGTCTTCCAAAAATGAGATGAAAATCGAGCATCACGATCAGAAATGATATCCAAAGGAACACCATGTCGAGATACTATTTCATCAACATAAATCTTTGCAAGTTTATCAGCAGATAGATCCTCGCGAATCGGAATAAAATGAGCTAATTTCGTTAATCGATCGATAACAACCCAAATAGCATCGTGACCCTTAGATGTTCGCGGTAGCTTAGTGATGAGATCCATCGCAAGGTTCTCCCACTTCCAAACCGGTATCTCTGGTTGTACAAGCAAACCAGAAGGTCGTTGATGTTCAGCCTTGACTTTAAGACAAGTTAGGCATTTCGATACATACAAGGCAACATCTTTCTTCATACCAGGCCACCAGAACTTAGTACGAAGATCCTTGTAAATATTATCAGCACCAGGATGGATAGAATATCGAGACTTGTGAGATTGATCCATCACTAGGGTGCGAAGATCGTCTTGTTTCATAATCCACAAACGATCCTTGAAGTAGAGTAAACCATCGCCTTTCCTTTCGAGCTTAAGCTCAAGTTGAAACGGTAGCTCATCTTTCAATAAACCCTTGATCGCACAGGATCGTTGAGCTTGAAGGACACGAGATTGGATATCAGATAGAGCTTGGATAGAGTGAAGCTTGACTCGCTCTTTTCGACTAAGCGCATCGGCTACGACATTCGCCTTACCAAGGTGGTAGCGAATCTCACAATCGTAATCGTTCAAGAGTTCAACCCAACGTCGTTGTCTCATGTTGAACTCTATCTGATTAAGAATATGATGGAGACTTTTGTGGTCTGTGAAAACCACACACTTCGTTCCATAGAGGTAGTGTCTCCAGATTTTAAGCGCGAAAACCACAGCTCCTAACTCAAGATCATGAGTCGTATAGTTCTTCTCGTGAACCTTCAACTGTCTAGATGCATATGCTATAACCTTACCTCGTTGCATGAGGACGCAACCAAGGCCTAAGTTGGACGCATCGCAATAGACAACGAAATCATCGCTTCCCTCGGGCAGAGATAGAACAGGAGCATTACATAACTTCTGCTTCAGCGTTTGGAACGCTTCTTCTTGCTTGGGTCCCCACTCAAAAGGCTTATTCTTCTGAGTCAAAGCAGTGAGTGGAACCGCAATCTTCGAGAAATTAGAAATGAATCGACGATAATAACCAGCAAGACCAAGAAAAGATCGAATTTCTGTAGGTGTCGTCGGCGTATTCCAATCCTTAATAGCAACAATCTTGGATGGATCCACATGAATACCCTGCTCGTTGACTATATGACCCAGAAACTGAACTTCTTTAAGCCAGAATTCACACTTGGAGAATTTAGCGAAAAGTTGTTCCTTCTTAAGGAGTTCCAACGTTAAGCGGAGGTGTTGCTCGTGATCGGCTCGAGTCTTCGAATAAATGAGAATATCGTCGATGAACACAATAATGAACTTGTCTAAATAAGGTTTACAGACCCTATTCATTAAGTCCATAAAGATAGCTGGGGCATTCGTCAAACCGAAAGGCATGTCAGTGAACTCGTAATGCCCATATCTCGTGCGGAAAGCAGTTTTGGGAATATCTTCTTCGAGAACACGAAGTTGATGATACCCAGAATGTAGATCGATCTTAGAAAAACATGAAGCACCTTGCAGCTGGTCAAAGAGATCATCAATTCGAGGCAGGGGATATCGACTCTTGATGGTAAGCTTATTAGGCTCACGATAATCGATACACATTCGAAAAGACCCATCTTTCTTTTTCACGAAGAGGACAGGAGCTCCCCAAGGTGAATAACTCGGACGGATGAATCCTTTATCAAATAACTCTTGAAGCTGTTTCGATAACTCTTGCATCTCCGATGGTGCAAGACGATAAGGTGCTTTCACAATCGGGTTGGCATTGGGTACAAGGTCGATATGAAACTCAACTTGACGAACCAGAGGCAAACCAGGCAGTTCATCAGGAAACACCTCTGGATAATCCCGAACAATCGGAATATCCTGAATACTCTTACTCTTGTCTTTCTCCTCGGTGACATGTGCTAGAAAAGCAACATATCCTTTTCTCAAATAACTTTGGGCCTTTGTACACGACATAAGCTTCAAACCACCAGATGGCTTCTCGCCACGTATCTCCAGAACATCGCCAGACGGAAGAGGAATACGAACAATCTTATCGAAACAAACCACCTCAGCGTGGTGTTTGGTTAACCAATCCATTCCAATGATAATGTCGAAGCTCCCAAGTTGCATTGGCGTGAGGTCAATAGGAAAAAGATGGTTATCAAGGTTCAACTGACAATCACGAATAACAGAGTCGAGGACAAGAGGTTTACCAGTAGCAACTTCGACAGATAAGGGTTTCCTCAATTTAGTTCTAGGTATCGCAAGCAAAGGTTCAAAAGATAACGAAACAAAACTTCTATCGGTACCAGAATCAAAAAGAATAGATGTGGGTCGATTGTTAACAAGAAACGTACCATTGACAACCTCGTTGTCAGCCCTCGCTTCGTTTGCATTCAAATTGTATGCTCGCCCTCGAGCAGGATTCACGTTGGCGTTGACGTTGATGTTCGCATTCGGGTTCGCATTAGCATTTGCGTTTGCATTTGCCAGCTTCGGACAGTTGTTGCGGAAGTGACCAAACTCTCCACAATTAAAACATGAACCTGGTGGGAATCTAGCAGCATTCCCATGTACCGGAGCTTGAACCTGGGCAACCTGATTTTGTCCTAAACGACAAATATTGGCCAAATGCCCAAGTTTACCACACGTCGTGCACTGCTTACAAGCTTACTGTGCAACATGATGACCGTTGCAGCGAGCACAATGAGGTGCGGTACCAGCATACGCCTTTTTCACAGGAGGTTGAGCCGGTGAGTTCTGATTAGTCTGTCCCGTCACAGCAAAATTCTGGGCACCCTTTCGCTTCCTCAATTTCCTCGACGACTCACCTTCTTTACCCTTTCCCTTTTTCTTGTCCTTCCCAGAATCAGTCGCCTTCTTTTTATCCCCCTTTTGGGTGAGTTTACCCTTTCTGACTTGAGTCTCAGTCAGGGTAGCAGACAACTCGATTGCTTGACGAAGGGTAGTAGGATTAACACCGGTCACAATATCCAGCATAGAATCGGGTAGACCATCGATATATCTTTCGATTGCTTTGTCTGGTGGGGTAACCATGGTGGGACACAATAGACTGAGTTCCTCAAAACGATCCGTGTACGCACGGTGTTCAGCCCCATCTTGCTTTAAATCGTCAAACTCTCATTCCAAAGCTCGAATCTCGTGACGGGGACAAAACTCTTTCATCATGAGAGCTCGAAGCTCTTCCCATGTTTGTGCTAATGCCACTTCGGCACCCCTATCACGCATAATACCATTCCACCAGGTAAGCACTCGCTTCTCAAACACGCTCGAAGCAAATTCAACCTTACGCGCATTCGGACACTGCACATGCCTGAATGTGCTCTCGATGCTCTCAAACCACTGCAGGAGCGCAGTTGCTCCTTGCGACCCAGAAAACTTAAGCGGCTTAGCAGAATTGAAATTCTTGAAATTACACTGTGCATTGTTGTTATTATTGTTATTGTTGTATATCTCGTGGACTTGAGTTACAACACCAGGAAGCATAGCAGCCACTTGCTGAGAGACCAGGGCTGCGATTTCTTCAATAGTAAAAGATTGTGCTTCACATCGAGGAGGCATTGTCTAACAAGGAAATATGAGAAACGAGTAAGGTTGATAATTAGGAAAAGCAAAAGAGGTATCGACAAAACACAAGGAAGGCGATCATTTGTTCGTTACCTCGAACAAACAAGCGACACGCAGTGACTAATCAAAGTAAATGAATCAAAATAATGTATCGCGAAGACATGCTCGCCTATAAGTAAACACTCACCCCAAGAGTTACCAGGTAAGAGTGACTGGTCCGATTATGTGGATTTGTATGAACACTCTAGCCTTAGACAGAAAACTCAGAGTACAGGCATTCACCCTTCCAGTTTGCACGTGTTCACACTATTTAGACCCAAACTTTGACGAGATTTTGAAAATTCAAAAGGGTTCAAAACCATATAACAGAGGGTTCAAAACCTAGTAATCAATCATCCTAGAACGGATGATTAATTTTCGAAGCAGATTCGGATTTGTGTTCTCGTTGTAGTTATCACCTAAGGATAGGTGACGGTATTGTTTTTAAATCTAAACACAAGTAAACTTGTGTTAGGGTCCTAAAGTTATAATCTAGGTCAAAGCATTACTAATAACCTAATTCCCTATAACCATTGGCTCTGATACCAACTCTTCTGTCACACCCCGACCGCGTTAAAACAACAAAACCGCGGCGGAAACGTCGGGGAGTGTTACAACAGAATTATTGTTTCATAACCTTGAATACAAAAAGTGTTTCGTTTTATTGATTCACTAAGTAATTTACATTGTTTTAACACAAAACAAACGAGTTACATAACGACTAATATTGTTATTATGTCACTAAGGCCTCGTCCAGATCCTATGTGACTCATGCATCCTAGTAATCATCATCAAGTATCAACACCTGAAACATATGTCAAAATAAAGTCAGCAAAGAAATGCTGGCGAGTACATAGGTTTTATAGGAGTGTCAGATTCATGGCTAGTTTAAATGTTGCAATACTTTATTAAAAACTTTGTTTTGAAAAGAGTATAATATTGCAACTTAATTAACCAACTCAAATCAAGCGGGTTATAGTTTATAAAACCTCGTAGCCATGATTCTTAACCCAAAAACATTTGTTTTAGTAAAGCAATTTGTAAAACATCTCGTATTAAATCGTTAATAAAACTCGTATGGTTTATATTATTTTGAAAACCTCGTTTGTGTGATATCGTTCCAAAATCGTTTACCCAAGTGAACTAAATAACACCACGGTATGTAATATGTTGAAAACACTTATATATAAGAAGTACCAGCGGCGTATCTACCATGTTTTCACCATATTACCCCCGTCTCGTTATCTAAACACTTAACCAAAAACCAATCGATTATCAAATTCGTTTAATCTTGAATGAATCGTTCCCAAATCGTTAACTCGTTCAAATCGTTTAAATCGTCCTCGTTTTAAGTGTGAAAACTATTTGTGTTCGCCTCGCTAATAACATTCAAACCTTTATGACTCGATCACCTCGCTTATCGCTTCTCGAATTAATAAACCACCAAAGGGTAAGTTAACAAACATCAGATTCAGTCGCTACCCACAACCCACATACATAACCATGGGTGTAGTAAAGTAACGGGATTTGTCAGATCCTATGGTACCATAACCTAATACTGGTCGGTTCGGCCAAAATTAATGAATGTCATTCGTTATGTAACTACAACCAACAAGTTTTGTTCACTTTTATTGAAATCGTTATTAGTTTAGTATAAACCATCTTAATCGTTTTTGAAATCGTCGTTATAATATCAAAAAAAATCGTTTTGAAAACCATCGTTAAAACCTTGAAAACATTTAGCACATATGAATCACCCCAAAACAATTGAAAACAGTAAAATAGGGGAACTATGTACTCACATGGAGTGCAAAGTATCCTCAATCAATAGAACTTCAACAAACTCGAGCAAACCAGAGAAATCAAACAGCACCTAGTAATCGAATCACTAGTCAACAATAGACACCTAAATCGGAAGATCGGATAGAATGAGGTAATGTAAACCAAATGAGTGTTGGAACTTATGTGATATGGTTTAACAAAGCCTACATCCTAAATCGGAACCTAACCTAAGTGCTTTCGACCCATTGCGACCCATTAAGGTAGCTTACGCTATTTTAATGCGTCGTGCGCGCATAAGCGCGTTCAAGACGTCAAACTAGTCCTATGACAAGTATTATATGCACATACATGTTTAATTATGTTACATAATCAGTTATGTGTCAAAAGTTTAGGTTACATATGCTTAATTATCAATTATGTATGAAAAGGGTATTTTGGTAATTTACCAAAGGCATATAAACTACCTATCATGCGACTAATTAAACCTAAGTGACCATAAAGTATAACCTCGGAAGGTTATTCCCTTTGCTACTATGGTCACTAAACATGTTTGGTCGGATCCTAACGATCGACCAAACGGGTCGTGTTCGAAAGTCTAAGCGGGTGTTTAGTCCGCTTGACTTACGACTCTACACAAGCACCAAACTAAAAGTGACGAGCTAAACATGCTAGAACATGTTTAGTTAAGTTAGAAAACAGGTTTTGATATCAAAACAAACGGTTTTGATACCCTAGAGTAGTTTGGTTACAAAATACGTATAAACACGCATTTTGGCCAAAACTACGACTCGTCACTACGCCTAGTCAACGTGGTAATCAGTAGGTATAGTCACAAGGGACTATAACCATCGTGATTACGCTCATGTTGCAAAGTTCAATGGAACTTTGTGTTGACCATTGACTTGGTAAAGCTAAAAGTCAAACTTGTTTGACTTTCATGCTTGAAATACAAGAACAAGCAAGAAGAGGACTTACAAAGGGTCCAAGATGGATGTTTGATCTAAAATAGCTCAGGTATGAAGTGTAAACACCCCAACGCAGAGCTGAATTCAGATCAAGTGTGAAGAACCCAAATGAGGAAGCTTGCTATTTATAGGAAATGGAGATCAATAGGATGATTCCAAGTGTTTATTGGGTGTAATCTTGGCCATACATGTGGGTTAATGGTATTAGAATACAATGGGAGTCGAAAACCAGCTACAGGTATTACAAATATTACGTTAAAACCCCTGAATTTAGCCCAGATTGCTGATTCTGAAGTTTCTGTCTGGCAAGGCCACGCAGCCCGCGTAAAACACAAGCATATCTTACGCGGCCCGTGTAAGAAACTTTGGCAGATTGTCAAAACAGGTCCCTGCACATGAGAAACTTGCAATTTGGCTCATTTTTGACACGTTTAAGCCCCGTTAACCTCATTTCAAGGCTCTAAAATGATGTTAAAGCATAGGGAACTCAAAACATGCTCAAAAATATCTCGGATGTCGGTTCGTTTGGTCGTACGGCTGCGTTGTTCGATTAATTACGACGGAAGTCGTAACGAACGCTAAAACGATCCAAATTAAGCGACGAATGGAATTTTAGCATCCCAATCACTAAAATAAAATATTTTAATGATTACGTAATTTTTTGGATGTCCGGATCTATTCAGAACGTAAGATATGCGCGAAAATGCAAACTTGTGCACTTTTTGACGCTTTTAGTCCCTATTGATCAATAAAGTTTATTTTGGCATACCGAACCCTTCAAAGCCTATTTCTAAGCTATGTAAAGGATGTTTATGGTATGTTTAACTTATGATCAAGTTTCGGAGTGTTCGTTACTACACAAATCGGTATAGTTTCGCAGTTTGACACAAATAGTCCCTGCGATCGAACAAAGTTGATTTTAACATACGAAACCATCCGAAACTTATTTCTAAGTTATGTGGAGGTTATTTAAGATATGTTAAGCCTATGTCACTATTCCGGAATGTTTGTCGCGTTATACTGACTGCGTTTACGCACCAGTTTGCGTATAACTTTCCAGGAAGCGATTTAATGCTTGAAATTGGAATCTAATCAAATTGAAAAAATCACCAAACACAAATACACACATAATAATATCAAAACACATATAATAACACCAAAGCACATTGCTTTATTAATAATCAACATTGTTTTACATTGTACATCGATTACAGAGAACAGTTGTCACAGTCTCCCCTACTTCAGGAAATTTCGTCCCGAAATTTTAACTAAAGGAAGCTTGTGAAAACAAATGCGGATATTTGGTCATCATTTGGTCCTTACGTTCCCAAGTAAATTCTGGGCCACGTTTGGACTCCCAACGAACTTTAACCAAATGAATCTGTTTGTTCTTCAACTGCTTGAATGTACGGTCCACTGTCTCCACGGGTTTCTCGACAAAGTGCATCGTTTCATCGATTCGGATCTCGTCGAGAGGAATGTGAAGATCAGTGTCAGCTAAACACTTTCGCAAATTGGACACGTGAAAAGTCGGATGAATATTTCCATGCTCTGGAGGTAGCTCTAGTCGATAGGCCACCTTCCCAATTCTTTCCACAATCTTGAATGGTCCCACATATCAAGGTGCAAGTTTTCCTTTCTTTCCAAATCTCACGACTCCTTTCCAAGGTGAAACCTTGAGTAGAACACGATCTCCGACTTGAAATTCTAAGGGCTTGCGTCGCGTATCCGCATAACTCTTTTGACGGCTTCGAGCTGTCACAAGATTATCGCGGATTTTCTTTGTCCGTTGTTTCCAGAACGAGGTCAGGTCTAGTATGCTGAGCTTCACCGGTCTCGTTCCAACAGACAGGTGAACGACATTTTCGAGCGTAGAGAGCTTGAATGGTGCCATTTTAATGCTAGCATGATAACTATTGTTGTAAGAGAACTCGATCAATGGTAGATGAGAATCCCAATTACCACCAAAGTCTATCACGCATGCTCTAAGCATATCCTCCAAAGTTTGAATCGTCCTTTCAGATTGACCACCTGTTTGGGGATGATAAGCAGCGCTTAGATTCAGTTGGGTTCCCAAACAGATTGCATGGTCTTCCAAAAATGAGATGAAAATCGAGCATCATGATCAGAAATGATATCCAAAGGAACACCAAGTCGAGATATTATTTCATCAACATAAATCTTTGCAAGTTTATCAGCAGATAGATCCTCGCGAATCGGAATAAAATGAGCTAATTTCATCAATCGATCGATAACAACCCAAATAGCATCGTGACCCTTAGATGTTCGCGGTAGCTTAGTGATGAGATCCATCACAAGGTTCTCCCACTTCCAAACCGGTATCTCTGGTTGTACAAGCAAACCAGAAGGTCGTTGATGTTCAGCCTTGACTTTAAGACAAGTTAGGCATTTCGATACATACAAGGCAACATCTTTCTTCATACCAGGCCATCAGAACTTAGTACGAAGATCCTTGTAAATTTTATCAGCACCAGGATGGATAGAATATCGAGACTTGTGAGATTCATCCATCACTAGGGTGCGAAGATCGTCTTGTTTCGGAATCCACAAACGATCCTTGAAGTAGAGTAAACCATCGCCTTTCCTTTCGAGCTTAAGCTCAAGTTGAAGCGGTAGCTCATCTTTCAATAAACCCTTGATCGGACAGGATCGTTGAGCTTGAAGGACACGAGATTGGATATCAGATAGAGCTTGGACAGAGTGAAGCTTGACTCACTCTTTTCGACTAAGCGCATCGGCTACGACATTCGCCTTACCAGGATGGTAGCGAATCTCACAATCGTAATCGTTCAAGAGTTCAACCCAACGTCGTTGCCTCATGTTCAACTCTTTCTGATTAAGAATATGATGGAGACTTTTGTGGTCTGTGAAAACCACACACTTCGTTCCATAGAGGTAGTGTCTCCAGATTATAAGCGCGAAAACCACAGCTCCTAACTCAAGATCATGAGTCGTATAGTTCTTCTCGTGAACTTTCAACTGTCTAGATGCATATGCTATAACCTTACCTCGTTGCATGAGGACGCAACCAAGGCCTAAGTTGGACGCATCGCAATAGACAACGAAATCATCGCTTCCCTCAGGCAGAGATAGAACAAGAGCATTACATAACTTCTGCTTCAGCGTTTAGAACGCTTCTTCTTGCTTGGGTCCCCACTCAAAAGGCTTATTCTTCTGAGTCAAAGCAATGAGTGGAACCGCAATCTTCGAGAAATTAGAAATGAATCGACGATAATAACCAGCAAGACCAAGAAAAGATCGAATTTCTGTAGGTGTCGTCGGCGTATTCCAATCCTTAATAGCAACAATCTTGGATGGATCCACATGAATACCCTGCTCGTTGACTATATGACCCAGAAACTGAACTTCTTTAATCCAGAATTCACACTTGGAGAATTTAGCGAAAAGTTGTTCCTTCTTAAGGAGTTCCAACGTTAAGCGGAGGTGTTGCTCGTGATCGGCTCGAGTCTTTGAATAAATGAGAATATCCTCGATGAACACAATAATGAACTTGTCTTAATAAGGTTTACATACCCTATTCATTAAGTCCATAAAGATAGTTGGGGCATTCGCCAAACCGAAAGGCATGACAGTGAACTCGTAATGCCCATATCTCGTGCGGAAAGCAGTTTTGGGAATATCTTCTTCGAGAACACGAAGTTGATGATACCCAGAATGCAGATCGATCTTAGAAAAACATGAAGCACCTTGCAGCTGGTCAAAGAGATCATTAATTCGAGGTAGGGGATATCGATTCTTGATGGTAAGCTTATTAGGCTCACGATAATCGATACACATTCGAAAAGACCCATCTTTCTTTTTCACGAAGAGGACAGGAGCTCCCCAAGGTGAATAACTCGGACGGATGAATCCTTTATCAGATAACTCTTGAAGCTGTTTCGATAACTCTTGCATCTCCGATGGTGAAAATGCAAACTAAAATAAAATATTTTAATGATTACATAAATTTTGGATGTCCGGATCTATTCAGAACGTAAGATATGCGTGAAATTGCAAACTTGTGCACTTTTTGACGCTTTTAGTCCCTATTGATCAATAAAGTTTATTTTAGCATACCGAACCCTTCAAAGCCTATTTCTAAGCTATGTAAAGGATATTTATGGTATGTTTAACTTATGATCAAGTTCCAGAGTGTTCGTTACTACACAAATCGGTATAGTTTCGCAGTTTGACACAAATAGTCCCTGCGATCGAACAAAGTTGATTTTAACACACCAAACCATCCAAAACTTATTTCTAAGTTATGTGGAGGTTATTTAAGGTATGTTAAGCCTATGTTACTATTCCGGAATGTTTGTCGTGTTATACTGACTGCATTTACGCACCAGTTTGCGTATAACTTTCCAGGAAGCGATTTAAAGCTTGAAATTGGAATCTAATCAAATTGAAAAAATCACCAAACACAAATACACACATAATAATATCAAAACACATATAATAACACCAAAGCACATTGTTTTATTAATAATCAACATTGTTTTACATCGTACATCGATTACAGAGCACAGTTGACACACACCAACTTCATATGTTGAATTTTTAAACACTTTAAATTTCTTAGTTGGTGGTTCTGTTTTATCAACAGCTATTTCTTTCAGTTTTTCTGAAACTCCCTGTTTTGTCTTTGTTGCCAACGGACAATTCCATGCAATGTGACTAACTTCATTGCATCTAAAACAGGTTCTAGTTTCTTTCCTCTGATGAGCTTCATTTTTCTTCTTCTCAGCAAGAAATTCTTGATTTGACTGTCTCCAGAATGAGCTCTTCTTTTCATCCTTAGCAGATGGACCTGAAACAATTTTTTTTTTTAGAAATTTTCTCATTTTTATAATTTTCAGGTGGAGTAAAACCTAGACCTTTCTTTTTGAAATTACCATTATGGTTGGGTTTCTTTCGAAACTCTAAACCATAATTGTAACCCATTTTCTTGTTTATCTTTTGTTTTATTCTTGAGGTGATTAGGTTTTTCAGAAAGATTTTCATCTTTTATTTCAGAAATATTAATTTTTATTATCTTGAAAACCTTTTTTTATCATTTTCGGTTTAACACCTCTTATTGGAAACTCTTTATCAAAATATAATTTGTCAGAATCATTCAAAGTATATGCGACTTCAAATGTTTCGTCCTTCAAATTAGATTTTGACAATAAAAATTCTTTGCTATAAACCCGTTTTCCTGACGATTTTGACCTCTTTTCAGACGAACTCGAACTCCCGACTGACAAACATGAACTTTCGGACTCGGACTTTGAATCTGACTCCTCATCCTTATCCAACACCTGATCGACCACCCTTTTTATTAATTCGGACTCATGATCTGTGTCAGACGCTGTGAACGCGATGTCAATATTATCTGGTAATGCATCGGTTATCTCGGACTCTAACTTTATATTGACAGCCTTTTTTACTTGTTCCTCAATTGGTTTTCTAGGCGAATACCCTTCCCAAATCGGAGGCGGACACTTATTATAACAGACACTCTGTTTCTTACCAGTGTCTTTTTTCTTCGGCTTCTTGTCTTTAAACACTTCAAAACCTGCAACAGTTGGATAAATTCTGTCAATTAAGTAATCAGAACTCGAATAACTTCTCAGTAATTGTCTGATTCTTTCATTTTCAGTTTTCTCAGTTTCCAACTCTTGCTTCCATTTCGCACATTCTTCGATGTAAAAATTTATCTCTTTCTGCTTCGACATCATTGTTGCATTCATTATCGTCAAAGCATCTTCTCTTTCAGAATTAGTTTTCTGCAAACTATTCACAGTTCTGTTCAATACATCATACGATTCTTTCAAATTCTTGACATCGAATAGCAACTTTTCTTTTAACTTTTCTGATTTACTAAACCTCTCGTATTTTTCTTCACAATGTTTGCAAGATTCCAAACATGTAAGACATGGTTTTGTGACTTCAACAATCTTTTCGACCTCCACAATCTTCTCTACTTCAATTACTTTCTCCACTTCAACTATCTTTTCAACAATCTTAACTTCCTTGATTTCTTTTGCAGCTTTTCTTTCTTTAAGTTTCTTCAATTTATCTGCAAAATAAAATTCAAAACTGTTAGAAGATAAATGAGTTTTTCCAATATTCATCTGTTCGATTTCTTCATCATCATCACTGCTTTCTGTTGAACTGTTTTATGAAGAAACAGATTCTTCATCTTGACTTTTCTCATTATCAGATAACACAGCTATCCATTCCTTCATCAACTCTGGCTTTTGAACAATCTGAGCAATAAAAGCCTTAAACTCCCCATTCCCACCCAAATAATTATCCCAGCTAAATCCTGGAGCCAATTTTTCATCATCTTGATCGGTGATGCCAAAATAAGCTTTCTTATTTGCATCTTCAATCATTTTCCCATGTGCAGTTTGTGATTCCTTTTGTTGATGCGGTTGATAAGAGACCTGCTGATATATTGCTTTCCGGTAGTAATCATGGCCACCAAAAGGATTCTTTGCTCCATTTGCTTCCTGATTTTTGCACTCTCTCTTGAAATGACCTTTTTCCCTGCATTGGAAACAAGTAACTTTAGATTTATCAAAACCTAAAGCTGAAACATGAGCATCCAAAAAGTCATTTCTTCCTGTAATCATTTTAAACTTTTCAGCTCTTCTCAGGACACTAGCTAGACACCATTTGATGTCCATGAGCTCTAATTCTTCTGCATCTATCTGGTCATAATCTTCCTTTGTTAGCATCGGATTCCCAATTCTTCCAGCGATCAATCCTTCGTAAGATTCCAATGCAGTAACCAGTAATGCCATATGATTTTTTTACAACTTCTTCAGAAAAATTCTGTCCATTTTGAAGATGCATTGCCACATTGCACTGAATCATATCTCCATTACCAACATTTGCACTTTGAACACTTGGAGGATTAACATTTGAAAATCCACTAGTGTTGACTGAACTTTGACTGACTGATCCAGATAAGTTTCCTGTACTAAAAGCAATTTGGATCTTTGGACTTGATTCAACAGTTTGAATATTTCCTTTGTAGTACAATTTGATATCTTGTTGATTGCTCGAGTTGTTCATTCTAGCAATCTTTTGCTGTTTAAGATCCTGTGCCTCAAGCTTTTCAATAAATTGTCCGATTGATAATCTGCTAAACTCTCCAGAATTCTTTAAGATCATGAGATAAGTACCCCATTCTTTCTGTGGTAAAGCGTCAGCTAACTTTTCCACCCATTCTGCTGGAGTTTTAGTAATCTTCAACTGAGACATGGTATGCACAAGATGACAGTATCTCTCAATGAGAGTGTTTGTAGTCTCCCTTGGCATACTTGTAAATAATTCAAACTCCTTTTTCATCAAAGATGCTTTACTCTTAAGCATCTCTGTACTTCCTTCGAATTTCTTCTCAAGTGCTTCCCAGATCGAAAACGCACTCCCATCATGCTGAAGCAAAATAAAGATGTCTTCTTTGACAGCTTGCTGTAGAAGACTAATCATCATTTTCTCTCCTTTATAACTGTCTCTCTCTTGGTCTGTGAATTCTGAAATGATTTTATCAACTCTCAAAGCAGTCTGTGGTCTAACATACTTTGTTTCAATACTTTCCCAAGCTCTCAGATGGTTTGCCTGAACCCAATTCTCAAAACGATTCTTCCATCCATGGTACTCCTCAATTCCCATAAGTTTCGGGGGCTTTTGCAAAGTTCCGGTTTCGTTTTCCAAGTTCATATTATGAGCAATGGAAGCTGGAGTAGTCGAAGATGTGGCAAACACGTTGTAGAATTCTTCGTCAGAAATTTTCAAGCGAGATTAGATTCTTCAAACGAAATCACCCTTCAAGCGGGATTACTTTCAAGCGATATTAACATGCACAAACTTTCAAACGAAATTAAGTAATTCCATGCGAAATTACTCAGTTTCAAACGAGATTAAGAACTTGAAACGAAATTATAGTTTCGTTTAAATGACTTCAAGCGGAAACACTAATTCCGTGCGGAATTAGATGATCTTTCAAACAGAGTTAAGAACAAATGATAATTTCGTGCGGAATTAATGAACAATTTCAAACGAAATCATGCTGATGTCATATTGTTCGAACAGATTTTCATGCGAAATTATGAATTTTGTCAGATTTAATTTGAATTAAGGTCCAAATTTCTCAAGGATTTGTTAAAACACTGTTTTGCTTGTTATATGTGAAATTCAGGTCATTTTGTCCGTTAAAACTTGTTGAAATCAGAAAAGAAAGTGTAGAAGTAAGAAAATGAAATGAAATCAGGCTGAAATCTGCAGAACTCCTCCTCCTGAGCTCTGATACCACTTGTAGGATCGTGTTCGGACCCGAGACGAGTCGATCAGAGGCGTTCTACTCAGTATGAAAGGCGGAAAAAGACATAATGAGGTAGATTCAGCAAGATATCACTTTAAACTGTCTAATTGTATTGATACTGATGCAATTACAAATCAGTAGACACTTCAACATAGCTTCGCCGTCGGAAACACTCAGACTCATTCCGTATGAAATGAAACAAACCTAAACCTATTTATAGCCATGCTAATTCCGTTTGAAACAAGCTTTAAACGATATTACAATCAAGCAAAATTACAATAATTCCGTACGGAATTACTTGATCTCATCTTCATGCGGAATTAGCAACTTCATGCGAAATTAAACTTTATCTTGATTTCTCGAACTTCGTGCTCTCAGCAATGCAAGACTCGATACAAGACGAAGTCAGCAGACGTATGCACCAACAAACAGTTTAACAAATCATACATCTAATACACAGTTCAACGAAAAACAAAGACATACAAGTCTTGCACACATTCAAGACACAAGAATTGTACTCAAGTCATTTATAAAGACCGAAGTGTCTAACAAATATAAGAACATTTGTAGGTCGTAACACTATTCAGGACGACCGCACGTGAGATCATAGTTACTTCTATTCACGGACGCCATTCTGTGAGTTCATGTCCCCTATTCATTTAAATGTTTTACAACTTTACAACTATCGGGGAAAATATATGTTCAATCGTATGTTAAAGTTAGGGAATGAAACACCTTAGATCATGTGTGAATAGGGTTATACATCTAAGCACCATTAATCCAGTTTGGACCTAGGTACAAGTGGTTAGATCTAATGGGTATTGGCGAGCCCCACTCTTGGTCGTGGACCCATACAGAATAGTGCGTTTGTGTCCCAGTCGATAGTAGTCGACACGAAATCGTCTAGGTTTGGATTGCTTCCTAATTCGTCACACATATTAATGTCCTCGAGAAACATTAATGATCAACGATTTCATTGATGCTTTACATACTACATCATTACATACAGATACATCTTATATAACTCACATTTTATGGATACAGTTTATACAACTCACATTTTATGGATACATTTTATACAACTCACATTTTACAGATACATTTTATACAACTCACATTTTTCAGATACATCTCATACAACTAAACTGCATGAACTTGCCAACTTTTGTTGATGTTTTCAAACTTAACATGTATTTCAGGAAATAAGTGGACCATGTGGACATTTCAGTCAAGGAAAGCAAGTATCAAGACTCCATGCCACCATTTGAAGGGCTTGCCCATTATATACCGCCTCTTTGCAGTGATATAGTGGTCAAAGCCTTGACATTTTAAGACTTACATTTTGATGTATAAAACAATGACAACTTATTTTCATTTGATGGTTTGTAACCAATACATTTAACTTATGTTGCGTTCTTTTGAAACGATTATGATAATTGCATTGGAGCTTGTTTTTATTCATTTAGTATGTTCACTTATATTGTTATGTAATGAGAACCGATCAGATCACACCTCGCGCTTCCGCTATGAGCGGGTGTGACATTCATGACCCTCCTTGTTGTTCATAACAACAAGTGTAGTGGTGAACAATAGAGGTACCTAATGGGAAGCTTTGTTCTTCCTACCTCATGTATGAAATCCATGATACTTAGAGGTGCCTAAATGAAGACTTTAATCTTCTACGTCATGCTTGACTTATATGATGTAATATACACTATGTAATACTTATGTAACAACCAAATAATCGAACTCTTGGTGATGAACTAATGGACATTCGTCAAGCTAGTAGATTGTATCATCTTAGGCCTTGACAACTTGTCACGATTCTAATGGAACTTTGTTCCATGAAAACATTTAAACTCTGTTAGAGTTTCATAGTGTCAAGAACAAGTGTCATAGGTGTTAGATGATTATTTTCATATGTTTATTTTTCATGTTATTTAAACTCCAATTCCCTAGAACCATATGTAAACACCTCTTAAACTCCAAATCGAACACATTCAACTTCCTAGTCTCAACAACTTCGTCACATGGGATAATCGGAAGGCATATGCAACTTTGTGAGTATACCTGGCCCATTTTACCATTTTCACACTTTTAGGTGTAACATGTTTTTATATACAAAACACACTTAGTATACATACGCTTATGCAAATACATAAACAAACAATCCAATACATGCTTACTATTTGTTATGCTTGATTCGTGTTTTCTGTGTGATTCTTATGTGATGAACTTGTCATTAGCTTCGTACAAGCCTCCACTTAACATGTATAGCGCTATAGGAGTAACGCACCACCCGTGAACGAGAGGTCATGTTAGGTTTATTCTTTCATACTTGCATAAACAGAGGGTTGACTTGTTAATCACATGCCAGTTTATACGTTAATCTTGATAACTAGGTTTGCCATGTGGATTGTTCCTTATCGTTTTTATACTTATATACTACGCACCAAACTTGTATGCTCGCCAATAATTTTGTATTAAACTACACTTTTAAAACATGTTGCAGGTTTAGCAATGATGTTGATGATGCATGGAGTCTAGTAGGATGCTTAGATACACACTTTAAATTTTGTATTTTATTTTGTTTTGTATTTCATTATTCATGTTGTATTTGTTTCAAATCCTTGTAATTGACTCTTTAGAAATGAAATGAAAATTTATCATTTAAATACTTGTCACAAATAGTGTTATGAAGTGTCTTGCAATTTATTTCGTCTCACTCTGATGTTTCTGCCATCGGTTGGGGTGTGACAGATTCTCCCCTTGACAGTGGCTCCAACATCTGATAGACTCCAAGCACTGCTCATTACAACTGCTGTTAACCAAAGGACTGATGAAGAACAAAAGACTAAAGCTCAATCAACTGATGTATCCCAAGCACTATTAAAGACCAAAGCTCTGTTCCTCCAAAAAACTGATCATCCTTTGAAGAAAGCACTGATGCTCAACATCAGTGCTTAGGCTACAACAGTGGAATGAAGAATCAGTGGCTTATTTAAGCAGTGTCTATGTAATAAGTAGTTTTGTAATCAGTGGTTGTATGTAACAGTCCTTAAAGTTTGTTAGGAGGTTAGATGTCACTTTCATGGTGACGTCAGCCGAAGATGCTCAGTGGTTTGTTTGTACTACAAATAGAAGAGTACTCTGTACTGTTCCATTAGCTCTCGAGCACAAGTCATTATATACGAACAAATCACAGAGCTCAGGCTGAGGGAGAGTCTTGTGCATGCATGCAATTGTTTTAATTATTGTAATTAAATACAATCATTCGATTCAATGATAAACATGTTTGCTTAAACTTTTATTCCATTGATTGTGTTATCAAAGTATATTTTCATTATTCCGCTGCAATTCATATCTCTGTTTCATCTTCATCTTAATTAAACAACACAATCTAAGAAATTCAGATCCTAACAATTTGTATCAGAGCCAGGACAGTCAAATTTGATCTAACAATCATTTTGACGTAAAAGTTCAGCTCGATTTCATTAATACTTTTAATTGTTTGTATTTAGTTGAAAAACAGAGTAAGGGATAATCACGTACAAAAGTTGATTATTCAGTACTTGTAAAACAACCAGAATGACGTCACAATCACAGGACACTCATAACACTGGCACACTCTTTAAACCACCTATGTTGGTCAGAACCGAATATAACATCTGGCAGCGTCGGATGGGTCACATCTTGGCTCAACAAAATACAGGATGTTGGAAGTCGGTTGCCTTTGGACCCCATGTTCCAATGGTGCCGAGTGCTGAGGATCCAAAAACCTTTGTACCTAAGAAAATTAAAAACTATTCCAAAGAAGATTTTCAAAAAATTGAACTAGATGCAAAGGCCTTTAGCATAGTAGCACCAGCACTCCCCAATGAAATTTATGCTGGGCTGTTACACTGTAACAGTGCCAAGGAATTATGGGATGCACTTAAGGAACAGTTTGGTGGTACTGAAGAAGTAATTGAAAACAATAGGAAGGTTTTGAATCAACAGTATGAAACCTTTTGTCACACCAAGGGTGAATCATTAACACAACAGTTTGAACATTTTAGCTGTCTCATAAGTGAACTGAAACTTGTTAATGTTGAATTTGCTAAATCAACTCTAAATAGTAGGTTTCTAAGGCCACTTCCTGAAAAATGGGACACAATTGCTTTTGTAACCAGAAATTCAGTTGGGTTCAAAGAACTTAGTCTGACCCAGCTTCATGGTCAACTCCTTACCTATGAGAGGGAGTTGAACCAGAAAAAGAAGCTACAAGAGACTGCGAAGGTTGCTGATGATTATACCTTCGGCAACACAGCTCTTTTGGGTCAGGTAGAATCTTGTGGTAGTAAGGATCAGAGTTATGATCATTATATTGACATAACAACTAGTGGAGCTTTTAACAACTTTGATTCTTACTCATCCAATTATGCTTTTACAGCTAATGGAGAAAACTAGAATTCTGATAATATGTCCTTTGAACTCAATGATCTCCAGCACTTTAATCCAACTGATCTGGAGGAGATGGATATTTTGCACCAACTTGCACTGCTGAGTGTTAGAACCAGCAAGTTCTATAAGAGAACAGGGAGAAAATTTCCAGGGTTACATGGGAACTTGAAAGTAGGGTTGGATAAATCAAAGATAAAATGCTATAAGTGTAATCGGTTAGGTCATTTTGCTAGAGAGTGTAGGAGTCAAAATAATGGACCAATCATCACACATCCTAGCACTAGACCACAAAATAACCAAACCACTGTGCAGTATTCCCAATATGCCTCTGCTGCTCATGTAAACACTGCTCACTATGCACACCCTGCAACACCTGTTCCAGTGCACTATGTCCAAACCCCTGTTCCACAGATACAGTATGTCCAGGCCCCAGCTCCTCAGGTTCGGGTGCAACAAGTTGCACCTCAACAAGCTACCCAAACTTATGTTCAAACAGATCAGCAAAACTTCTTCACCCAAGGCTTTGTTGATTGGAGTAGCTTGCCTGAAGACTTAGCTGATGAAAACTTTGCTCTATATGCTAAGAATGATGTTTCTAGTGATGAATTCTGTTTTTTAGCATTAGAGTCCATTCCAGAAGGGCTGGAAACTGAAGAAGTGGAATCCAGTGCAGAAACAGTGGATACAATTGCTAAAGCAGTGGTTACTGCTGTTGTTAATGAACAATTGTTGGAAGACAAATCAGAACCCCGGATCGAACCACTGTCTGATCCTGGTCTGTTGAAGAAGAAGAGAAGAAGCCAGAAGAAAGTGAACATGTCTGTGATTGTGCCATGATGGCTGCAACTAAGGTATCACCCGAGGTTCTTTAAAACCTATGTTCAGACAAATGCATCATAGCATTTGAAAATGTTAAGGAGGTGAATGAAAATGTCACACCCCCAAAATCCACCTGCGGAGTATCACCGCTTGGGAGCGTGACTGACCAGGATCAAGCCACCAATCATATCGAACATGTAATTAATATCAAGTAAAATAAATGTAAACCAATCATTCAATACGATAGGTGTTCAAAACATAATCATAGTTTCAAAGCGTAGCGGAAGCATAAGTATGAAAACCCAATGTGTAACATAAGTTCAATGTTTAAATGTTTTAACATGGCATCCACGATCCATGCTCCACAACGACCTGCTCCTCCCTGTGCAAGCTCCATGCATCTAACGACCTGCAAGGCATGTAACAGAGGATCAACAACTAGTTGAGCGAGTTCACAGTTTATAGTTCAGTAATTGTAATAGTATGGTAAGCCTTGTGTTCGTTCATTAAGTCATGTATCGTAATAGTTCGTATCGCGGCCCTCTAGGCATGTATGCGAAGATTAGGGAAAGTTCTCAAGTATTCTAGACTAGGTATGTTTGTATCGCGGCCACCCGGCACCTGTGCGAAGTTTTAGTGTATAGTTCGCAGCCTTCCTAGGCATGTGTGCGAAGATTAGTCATATTATCATAGCCAACCCTGGCATGTGTGCGAAGATCAGTCATATTATCGCAGCCAATCCCGGCGTGTGTGCGAAGATCAGTTCTATAAGCATCACTAGTCTAGCAGTATCTTAACCAATCACCTTCCCCACCCGAGGATCATATCACTACGTTCCATTATCTAGAGAAGTACAAATAAATAAATCAATCCCATTCCCATCCTGGGAACCCCATGCCTTGGCTGTGTGAACTCACCTTGGTTTGCTCGGTATGCTTAACTATGTGCTTGCAATTAATTAATCAAGTCCTATAGGATGCATGTATATTAAATCAGTTGTATGTCGTTTATATTACGAAGTGTTTAAGTAATCATCGTCATGTTTCACATAGCAATTAATTCACGTTCATCAAATAATACATCATACGACAGAGTAATTCAGAACCATTAGGGTTACCGCACACACACTGAGCTTATATACACGGTTAACACAACTCAGTTACATACCACATATCTGACATATAGAACAGAACTCACAGTTAAGCATTTAACAGTTCACAGGGCAAATCACTTAACAGATACAAAACTTGGACCAAACACTTGTTCTTAACACTCAGATCAAACCATATCATACAAAAGCTCGGACACCCCTTGAATCTCTATGAAAATCGGACATGTTGACATGTATTAAAGGTCGGACAAGGTGTAAGGATGCAAAACTCGGACAACATGGGAACGTGGGTCAAAAGTCGGACCAATTAAGACAGGGGGGTTTAAACATCGGACAGGGGGCTTGGGGGTTAAAGCTCGGACCAAAGGGGCAAGGCCACAAAGTCGGACCCCTTACAAGAGTTAAAGGTCGGACCAAGTGTGTGGTCACAAAACTCGGACCATATGAACTTAATGAAAGGTCGGACCATACTTGATAAAGAACTCGGACAATCACAATGTGCTATGAAACTCAGACTTATGTGTTTGTTTAAAACTCGGACATCATAGGTGTATACATCATCAAACTCGGACTGTTTGCTTCTTGTATTAAACTCGGATCAAAATCCTTCCTTATGATAAAACTCAGACATCACAATAATCAAGAATTCGGACCATGCATAACATTATAAAACTCAGACTATTTGATTTAACAGAAGTCGGGCTAGTCTTTATATATATAAAGATCGGACTTGTGATCATGAAACTCAGACAATCATCATGCGTGAATTCCAAACATTTCACAGAATCAATAGGATCAGAACAGTTACGCATGCGAATATGAAACCTTAATTTCATTCATTTAGACTGCAGAACTATAATCGATCAACCGATGATTTACAACAAATAATCATTACAAGAACAATCCAACGAGCATACAACTATTCATATTCGTTTCTCAATAATCATCAGAATCCATAAACACAGAAATATTATATGTAAAACTAGGGTTTTTCATGAATCACACAATCAACAATTAATCACAAACAATGATTAGACAATTACCTTGATTTGATTCTAGAAAGAATGTGGAAACAAAAGTGATGAATGTCTTGCCAATGATGATGGTGATGGTTGCTAGAGACTGTGAAGTACGTGCTTTGGTTTCTTGTGAAAATTATTAGTGAACAAGGGATTAGGGTTAAGAATCTCTAGGATTTCACTAATTACCCTCTACCTCCCTAAGTATCATATTTTACACATGCACACCATCACATAACAATTTCATAGTTTCACCACAAAGTTTATGCCTTTAACAAATTTTATCACAATTTAACACATAACCATGCATAATCACACAATACATTTCATTGTATTAAAACGTATACAGTTCCATAGCCAATTATTTGCACAATTAAACAACTACACAATACATAAACGTGCAATAAATGCGAAATAGAAATCTTGGAAATTCGAGTTGTCACATTATCCCCAACTTAAAAGAAATTTCGTCCCGAAATTTGGTACGCACTCACTGGGGAAGCTAGGTAAGCTGTATCGTTTACTGGTTTTCCTGGGGTGTCACATCATCCCCCCATTGATTTGGAATTTCGTCCCGAAATTCCACAGTAGTAGCTTCAGACTCAGTAGTGGTTGCATTGGTTTCGAATAACTGGGGGTACTTTTCTTTCATTTGGTCTTCGCGTTCCCAGGTGTACTCTGGGCCACGTCGGGAGTTCCAACGAACTCGAACGAGAGGGATTCTCTTGCTTTTGAGGACCTTAACATCCCGGTCCGTGATTTCAACTGGCTCCTCGACGAACTGCAACCGCTCGTCGATAGTGAGTTCCTTAAAAGGAACTATGAGGGTCTCATCTGACAGGCACTTCTTCAGATTCGACACGTGAAATACATTGTGAACTGCACCGAGTTCAGCTGGTAGGTTTAGCTTGTAGGCCACTTTGCCTATTTTCTCAATGATCTCGAACGGTCCGACATACCGCGGATTTAGTTTGCCCCGTTTGCCAAAACGAACCACACCCTTCCAGGGTGAGACTTTAAGTAAAACCCGGTCCCCGACCTGAAATTCCAAAGGCTTCCTACGCTTGTCCGCGTAGGCTTTCTGGCGGTCGCGTGCTGCCGCCATGCGTTGTCGTATCTGTGAATCTTTTCCGTGGCGTCCACTACAATCTCTGGACCCGTGATCTGACTATCCCCCACCTCTGCTCAACAGAGAGGTGACCGGCATTTACGTCCGTACAATGCCTCGAATGGAGCGGCTTGTATGCTGGTGTGATAGCTGTTATTGTACGAAAACTCCACCAAAGGGAGGTGCTTTTCCCAGCCGTTGCCGAAATCAGTAACACATGCCCGAAGCATGTCTTCAAGAGTTTGGATCGTTCGCTCAGACTGCCCATCCGTCTGAGGGTGATACGCTGTGCTCATGTCTAACCGTGAGCCGAAAGATTTATGCATCGCTTGCCATAGCTCTGACATGAAGCGTGCATCCCGATCCGAAATGATGGAGGTGGGCACCCCGTGCCTCGACCAACTTCTTTAAGATAAACGTCTGTGAGAGTGGAGAACTTATCCGTTTCCTTTATAGCCAGGAAGTGTGCAGACTTGGTGAGTCGATCCACGATCACCCATATGGTGTCATTCCCACGCTGGGATCTGGGTAGGCCGGTAACAAAATCCATGGAAATTTCTTCCCATTTCCATTGCGGTATCTTGGGTTGTTGAAGTAGGCCCGCTGGTTTCTGATACTCCACTTTGACCTTTGCACATGTCAAACACTTGCCGACGTAAGTAGCGATGTGGGCTTTCATGCTAGGCCACCAGTATGTAGTTCTGATGTCGTGGTACATTTTATCCGACCCTGGATGTACCGAGTAGCGGGACTTGTGAGCTTCGTCCATTACCAGCTCGCGTAAACCGCCAAAAAGTGGGACCCAAATACGCCCCGTTACATAGTAGGCGCCGTCTTCCTTTTGTTCTAATCGTTGCCTTGAGCCGCGTAAAGCTTCAGCCTTTACGTTTTCTGGTTTCAATGCTTCTATCTGAGCCGTTCGTATCTGAGAAGGAAGACTGGACTGAATAGTGAGCTGCAAGGCTCGTACACGCCTAGGTAGAGTGTCTTTCCGACTGAGAGCGTCAGCCACGACATTGGCCTTGCCTGGATGGTACTTGATGGCGCATTCGTAATCATTAAGTAGCTCGACCCATCGTCGTTGACACATATTCAATTCCTTCTGCTTGAAGATATGCTCGAGACTCCTGTGATCGGTGTAAATTGTGCACTTGGTACCGTACAGGTAGTGTCGCCAGATCTTAAGTGCAAAAACAACAGCTCCCAGCTCTAAATCGTGCGTCGTGTAGTTCCGTTCATGAACCTTGAGTTGCCGCGAAGCGTAGGCAATAACTTTATCACGCTGCATCAATACACAACCAAGCCCCTGTATCGATGCGTCACAATAGACCACAAAATCATCCGTGCCTTCTGGCAATGAGAGAATAGGTGCGCTGCACAGCCTATCCTTTAAGTACTGAAAAGCGTTTTCCTGAGAATCTCCCCAACGGTAGGTGACACCTTTCTGTGTCAGTAGCGTAAGCGGCTGCGCGATCTTTGAGAAGTCTTTGATAAACCGCCTGTAGTAACCCGCCAAACCCAGGAATTGGCGTATTTCCGTTGGTGTACGCGGTGCAGGCCAGTTCCTGATCGAATCTACTTTGGATGGATCGATATGAATCCCATCCCTGTTCACCACATGGCCTAAGAAGTGGACTTCACGAAGCCAGAAGTCGCATTTTGAAAACTTGGCGTACAATTGTTCCTTTCGAAGAAGTTCCAAGATGAGACGTAAGTGCTGCTCGTGTTCCTCCTGACTCTTGGAGTAGATCAGAATGTCGTCGATGAAGACAATGACGAACTTGTCAAGATAGGGTTTGCACACCCTGTTCATAAGATCCATGAAAACTGCAGGCACGTTCGTAAGCCCAAATGGCATGACTAGAAACTCGTAGTGACCGTATCGAGTTCTGAATGCTGTTTTGGAGACGTCCTCATCCCGGACTCTCAGCTGATGATACCCTGACCTTAGATCAATCTTGGAGTAGTAACTCGACCCTTGCAACTGGTCGAATAAGTCGTCAATGCGTGGAAGAGGATAACGGTTCTTCACTGTGACCTTGTTCAGTTCGCGGTAGTCTATGCACATCCTGAAAGTGCCATCCTTCTTTTTCACGAATAGTACTGGAGCTCCCCAAGGCGAAGAGCTTGGACGAATAAAGCCCTTTTCCAAGAGCTCTTGTAGTTGCTTTGACAGTTCCTCCAGTTCAGTTGGAGCTAATCGATACGGTGCGCGAGCTATAGGTGCTGCTCCTGGAGCTAGTTCGACTTGAAACTCGACCTGACGATGAGGCGGTAGACCAGGTAAATCTTCTGGAAACACTTGAGGGAATTCGCGTACAACTGGAATATCCTCAATTATTTTCTCTTTCGAAGCTGCATCAGTAACCAGTGCCAAGATAGCCGTATGACCCTTTCGTAAACATTTCTGTGCCTTCAAGAAAGAGATGATGCCAACCACAGCACCACTCTTGTCGCCTTGAACTTCGAGAGGTTCTTTACCCGAACGAGGAATACGAATGATCTTCTCCTTACATAGGATCTCTGCTTGCTGCTTGGATAACCAATCCATGCCGATGACGATGTCGAAACTACCCAGAACTATAGGAATGAGGTCGATGGAGAAAGTCTGACCAGCTAAGACAATGCTACAACCTTTAACTATCTGTGCGGCTTCTACACTCTTACCATTAGCTAACTCTACGACATGTTTGGTGTTTAGGGGTGTTGGTGTACGTTTTAATAATTTACTCATTTTCAAAGACATATAACTCGTATCCGCACCCGAATCAAACAAAACAGTAACATAAATATCGTCGAGAAGAAACTTACCCATAACTACGTTGGGATCATTTCTGGCATCACCCTGCCCCAACACAAATGCACGACCCCTTGCTTCATTGCCGTTGTTATTCCCACCATTGTTGTTGTTGCCATTTCCCTGATTGTGGTTATTGTTGCGATTATGGTTCTGGTTCAACTGGGGACAATCACGCTTAAAATGACCTTCAGCCCCACACTGAAAACATCCCCTGTTACCCCACTGTTGCTGCTGCTGATTCTGGTTCTGTGGAGCTGGTGGTGGGTGTTGCTGATTCTGATTTGCAGGTCGCGAACTCCTGCAGTCTTTAGCTTCATGCCCTAACTTGAGACATCTCTGACATCGTTCTTTACGACACCGCCCGCTGTGGTGTCTGTTGCACTTATTACACAGTGGGTGAATTCCCCGATATCCACCCTGCCCCTGATTGCCCGATGTCTGCTGACTCGGATTCTGGTAGTCGTTTGTCTTACGTTGTTGTGCTTGAGACTGAACAGAAACTGATCCCCTGCTGGAATCCCCCTCCCATTTTCTCTTGTTGTCACTGGGAGTAGCATAAGTAGTAACAGCAGTAGTGGTAGCCCTGATGCGTTTTGGCAGCTTGTTCTGTTCCACTGCCTGATCCGTAATACGATGAGCAAGGCGCTGAATAGCCTGGATATTATCAAGATTAGCCGATGTCACATGACTCTGGATCTCTGGCGCTAATCCCTTGAGGTACAACTCAATGCGCTTGATAGGAGGGTCCACCATAGTTGGACACAACACGGCCAGCTCGTTCGACCGTTTAGTGTAAGCTTCAATCTCTGACCCAGTCATTTTCAAATGATAGAACTCATCTTCCAGCTTGTGGATGGCTTCTCAAGTGCAGTATTCACGTTTAATCAGTTCCAAGTCATTCCAAGGGGTGGCGTTAGCAGCTGCCAACCCTAAGATCTGCACTTGCGCGTTCCACCAAGTTAACGCGATTCCTTCCAACGTGCCGGTGGCGTACTTCACCCTGCGATCCTCAGGGCATTCACACATTTCGAATACCGACTCTAACTTCTCAAACCAATGGAGGAGTCCCACTGCCCCCTCGGTGCCACTGAATGTTCACACGTCCAGACATGATCTTCATAGTAAAAGTAGTGTAAGTGAGAATGGTTCATGAGTAGTGCGATGATAGAAGAGTGTAAGCACATAAGTGTTCTCAAGCAATAACAAATAGTGAGCAATGTAATTTAAGCATACTACGAGCAAAGTTCTATGCAATTCTAGCATGTAGGCAATAAACATAAACCTTATTACCTAGGATGTTGAGTCTTGCACGTGGAGCGAAGCGTCGTTGTGTATCGTTGAGAGCACTGTTCTGGTTATAGTCTGGTTTTAATAAAAAAAAACGTTTTCCCATATTAAAATCAAGTTCTCTATAACCAATGGCTCTGATACCAATCTGTCACACCCCCAAAATCCACCTGCGGAGTATCACCGCTTGGGAGCGTGACTGACCAGGATCAAGCCACCAATCATATCGAACATGTAATTAATATCAAGTAAAATAAATGTAAACCAATCATTCAATACGATAGGTGTTCAAAACATAATCATAGTTTCAAAGCGTAGCGGAAGCATAAGTATGAAAACCCAATTTGTAACATAAGTTCAATGTTTAAATGTTTTAACATGGCATCCACGATCCATGCTCCACAACGACCTGCTCCTCCCTGTGCAAGCTCCATGCATCTAACGACCTGCAAGGCATGTAACAGAGGATCAACAACTAGTTGAGCGAGTTCACAGTTTATAGTTCAGTAATTGTAATAGTATGGTAAGCCTTGTGTTCGTTCATTAAGTCATGTATCGTAATAGTTCGTATCGCGGCCCTCTAGGCATGTATGCGAAGATTAGGGAAAGTTCTCAAGTATTCTAGACTAGGTATGTTTGTATCGCGGCCACCCGGCACCTGTGCGAAGTTTTAGTGTATAGTTCGCAGCCTTCCTAGGCATGTGTGCAAAGATTAGTCATATTATCGCAGCCAACCCTGGCATGTGTGCGAAGATCAGTCATATTATCGCAGCCAATCCCGGCGTGTGTGCGAAGATCAGTTCTATAAGCATCACTAGTCTAGCAGTATCTTAACCAATCACCTTCCTCACCCGAGGATCATATCACTACGTTCCATTATCTAGAGAAGTACAAATAAATAAATCAATCCCATTCCCACCCTAGGAACCCCATGCCTTGGCTGTGTGAACTCACCTTGGTTTGCTCGGTATGCTTAACTATGTGCTTGCAATTAATCAATCAAGTCCTATAGGATGCATGTATATTAAATCAGTTGTATGTCGTTTATATTACGAAGTGTTTAAGTAATCATCGTCATGTTTCACATAGTAGTTAATTCACGTTCATCAAATAATACATCATACGACAGAGTAATTTAGAACCATTAGGGTTACCGCACACACACTGAGCTTATATACACGGTTAACACAACTCAGTTACATACCACATATCTGACATATAGAACAGAACTCACAGTTAAGCATTTAACAGTTCACAGGGCAAATCACTTAACAGATACAAAACTTGGACCAAACACTTGTTCTTAACACTCAGATCAAACCATATCATACAAAAGCTCGGACACCCCTTGAATCTCTATGAAAATCGGACATGTTGACATGTATTAAAGGTCGGACAAGGTGTAAGGATGCAAAACTCGGACAACATGGGAACGTGGGTCAAAAGTCGGACCAATTAAGACAGGGGGGGTTTAAACATCGGACAGGGGGCTTGGGGGTTAAAGCTCGGACCAAAGGGGCAAGGCCACAAAGTCGGACCCCTTACAAGAGTTAAAGGTCGGACCAAGTGTGTGGTCACAAAACTCGGACCATATGAACTTAATGAAAGGTCGGACCATACTTGATAAAGAACTCGGACAACCACAATGTGCTATGAAACTCAGACTTATGTGTTTGTTTAAAACTCGGACATCATAGGTGTATACATCATCAAACTCGGACTGTTTGCATCTTGTATTAAACTCGGATCAAAATCCTTCGTTATGATAAAACTCAGACATCACAATAATCAACAATTCGGACCATGCATAACATTATAAAACTCAGACTATTTGATTTAACAGAAGTCGGGCTAGTCTTTATGTATATAAAGATCGGACTTGTGATCATGAAACTCAGACAATCATCATGCGTGAATTCCAAACATTTCACAGAATCAATAGGATCAGAACAGTTACGCATGCGAATACGAAACCCTAATTTCATTCATTTAGAATGCAGAACTATAATCGATCAACCGATGATTTACAACAAATAATCATTACAAGAACAATCCAACGAGCATACAACTATTCATATTCGTTTCTCAATATCATCAGAATCCATAAACACAGAAATATTATATGTAAAACTAGGGTTTTTCATGAATCACACAATCAACAATTAATCACAAACAATGATTAGACAATTACCTTGATTTGATTCTAGAAAGAATGTGGAAACAAAAGTGATGAATGTCTTGCCAATGATGATGGTGATGATTGCTAGAGAATGTGAAGTACGTGCTTTGGTTTCTTGTGAAAATGATTAGTGAACAAGGGATTAGGGTTAAGAATCTCTAGGATTTCACTAATTACCCTCTACCTCCCTAAGTATCATATTTTACACATGCACACCATCACATAACAATTTCATAGTTTCACCACAAAGTTTATGCCTTTAACAAATTTTATCACAATTTAACACATAACCATGCATAATCACACAATACATTTCATTGTATTAAAACGTATACAATTCCATAGCCAATTATTTGCACAATTAAACAACTACACAATACGTGAACGTGCAATAAATGTGAAATAGAAATCTTGGAAATTCGAGTTGTCACAGAAAACCTTAGAGATAAAATGTTAAATGATGAGGTACAATTTGAAAAATCTTTAAAAGAATTAAAAACCAAATTGTCAGAAAAGGAAAATGAAATTTGAAGCCTCAAGCATGAGCATAGCATAACCAAGGACCAACTTCAGGCCATGATAGAAAAATATCAAACCTGTAAAAGGAGTTGGAATCCACCCAAATCACATGTGAAAAATGGGTGGAATCTTGCAAAG
Organism: Helianthus annuus; assembly: GCF_002127325.2. NCBI lineage: Eukaryota > Viridiplantae > Streptophyta > Magnoliopsida > Asterales > Asteraceae > Helianthus > Helianthus annuus. The sequence goes on along the minus strand of NC_035435.2, from coordinate 73,252,512 downwards.
GTTATGAAGTTATGCATGAAAAACAGATGGAAAGCAATGTAAAATTTGGCATAGGTTTCAGGAAAAATGACCAAGTTAAAAACACTACTTCAAATAAGTCTGTTCAAAACACTATTGAGATAATACCAACAAACAAGGATGGTAAAGAAATAAAAACAACTGATAAAAATGGTAACAAAATCACTCTTGAAAAATCAGAGGGGTCCTCAACTTTTGAGGAGATTGAGAAATACCAATTTAAACCCACTTGGTTTGATGAGTGTGACCTCCTTGAAAATTTTAAACCCATGGACTTCACCACAGTGGATGGTGTAAAAGCACCAAAGGTCAAGGTAATTCCTCTTAAGGACACCCCAACAGTGGTTCAAAACACTGTTGCAAAGGAGTCTGAAAAGAAGAAAAAGAGAGAAAAGGTTAAAAACTTGTTTTGTGACTTTTGTGAAAAGAAAAATCATTTAACAAAAGATTGTTTTCACTTAAAAGCTTATGACATTCACAAAAAAAGTACCATTGTGCCTTCAAAAAGCTGCACCATCTCTGGTAAAACAAACCATCTTACTCAGGAATATGTGTACCTCAAAACCTTTGAGGCCAAAAAGGAATAGTACACTTCAAAAACACTCATGAGTTCATCAAAATCACAAATCAAGAAACAACCATCATTTGTGTCTGTCCAAACAACTGTTACAAAACAGTTGAACCAAAACTTTGTTAAAAGAGAGGTTCAAGTGACAGATGCACCCCCTGCTAACCAATTCCAAAGAGGAAAAGGTCAACCTCCATACCAAAGGGTCCCACATGTTTATGAGGTTTACAAAAAGCCTTCTAAACCAAGAGTGCACAGGCATCCCTTTGGATATCAACAGCTGATTGAAAATGGTCCCCAACAGTGGTTAGAGGCACATACTTCAAAAGCTGCTCAAACCCCTGAGCTGACCACTGTCCATGTTCCTGAACTTAACTCAGACACTGTTGAGACCCCATCCAAAGCCTTATTGGCTTTGGAGACCCTCCTGAACTAATTATTTACTTAATGTGCAGGGAGCTTTTGCATGCTTGGATAGTCTTTGGTATGTAGATAGTGGAGGCTCTAGGCACATGACTGGATGTAGAGCCCTACTCAAAGAATTCAAAACTCATGGAGGGGGTGATACATCATTTGGTAATAATAGTAAAGGGTAGGTGATGGGTTCTGGTACAGTTCAGTCTGGAAAACTTAAGTTTGAAATGTCAATCTGATTGTCAATCTAAAATTCAACCTTCTTAGTATCTCACAAATGAGTGACAAAGGTTATGGGTCATTCTTTACTAAGGAGTGTTGTAAGATTGTTGGACCAGAAATGGTCAAAAAGATTGAACAAATAATAAAAACTGGAAAAACTCAACTTGTTGCTCAAAGAAGTGGCAATGTTTATGTAGTTGATTTGTCAAAAGAGATCCCTATGACTGATGCTTGTCTGTTTTCAGCTGCCTCTAACAAAGAGACAGAACTATGGCACAAAAGATTGGGGCACACAAATCTCAAGACAATCATTGCTTTGTCAAAACAAGGCCTTATAAGAGGCCTTCCACAAAAATTGTTCACCTGTCCTGAGCATTGTGTTTCTTGTTTAAAAGGAAAACAACATAAAAGCTCATTTATGTCCATTGAAGAGTCCAAAACAACCAAGTGCTTGCAAATGCTGCACATGGATCTGTTTGGCCCAGTAAAAGTTATGAGTCTTAAAAAGAAAAGATATTGATTGGTAATTGTAGATGACTTTTCTTGGTTTACATGGACTTATTTCTTACATTCTAAAGATGAGACTGCACGCATTTTGCAAGAATTTGTCAAACAGGTTGAAAAGCAATTTGACTTGCCAGTAAAAGTCCTTAGGAGTGACAATGGCACAGAATTCAGAAACAGGGAGTTGGATGAGTTTTGTGTGTCAAAAGTAAGTGTAAGGCAGTACAGCATTCCAAGGACACCAGAACAAAATGGGGTTGTTGAAAGTAAGAACAGAACACTGATTGAGGCTGCCAGAACCATGCTTGCAGATTCAGGTTTGCCATTAACTTTCTGGGCAGAGGCTGTAAACACTGCCTGCTATGTCCAGAACAGAGTTTTGATCAACCCCAGGCATCAAAAGACTACCTATGAAAGCAATTTGACTTGCCAGTAAAAGTCTTTAGAAGTGACAATGGCACAGAATTCAGAAATAGGGAGTTGGATGAGTTTTGTGTGTCAAAAGTAAGTGTAAGGCAGTACAGCATTCCAAGGACACCAAAACAAAATGGGGTTGTTGAAAGTAAGAACAGAACACTGATTGAGGCTGCCAGAACCATGCTTGCAGATTTAGGTTTGCCATTAACTTTCTGGGCAGAGGCTGTAAACACTGCCTGCTATGTCCAGAACAGAGTTTTGATCAACCCCAGGCATCAAAAGACTACCTATGAAATTCTGTATAAAATCAAACCACTGATCTCATATTTTAAAGTATTTGGCTGCCCTTGTTTCATTTTAAACTTAAAAGATTCAATTTCAAAATTTGCAGCCAAAGTAGATTGTGGTTATCATTTGGGATACTCAACCACTGCTAAGGCCTACAAAGTGTTTAACACTAGGACTAAGTGTGTGGAAGAGACTTTGAATGTAAAGTTCAATGAACTTTCTTCATTGATGGGTTATCAAAATCACCAACGGTTGTTAGCTCAGATGATTCACATCTACAGCCTTCACCCTTAAATGCCATTGTTGGAGATTTAATCTTCTTGAAGTCTCATCCACCAGATCAAATCATTGGCAACATCAGTGAAGGGGTTCTCACCAGAAGTCAATCCCAAAACATCTGTCTTTTTGCTGGCTTTCTATCACTCCATCAACCAGTCAAGTACCAAGAGGCACTAAAAGACAACAGTTGGGTAGAGGCTATGCAAGAAGAGCTCCAACAGCTTAAGAGACAAAAAGTATGGGAGCTTGTTCCACTGCCAGAAGGTGTGAGTCCTATTGGCACAAAGTGGGTCTTCAAAAATAAAACTGATGAAAGGGGCATTGTTGTCAAGAATAAAGCAAGGCTTATGGTTCAAGGTTTCAGACAGGAAGAGGGCATTGACTATGATGAAACTTTTGCCCCTATAGCAAGATTGGAAGCTATCAGACTGTTCTTAGCCTTTGCTGTCAACCAAAACATAAAGGTGTTTCAAATGGATATCAAATGTGCATTCCTCTATGGTAAGATTCAAGAAGAGGTATATGTTTGTCAACCTCCCGGTTCTCAGGACACAGAACGTGACGGAATGTACTCTCAATGCTCTCGAACCATTGAAGGAGCCCAGTTGCCCCTTCGGTACCACTGAACTTGAGTGGTTTTGCCGAATTGAAGCTCTTGAAGTTACAAGGAGCATTCTGATTGTTATTGGCTTAGTTCACCTGAGCGATGATGTTTGGGAGTGCGGCAGCCATGTGCTGTGCCAGAATATCTGCCATCTCGGCATTAGATAACGGGTTTTCACGTCGAGGAGGCATGCTAAAAAGAGGAAACATGAGAGGAAACGAATGAGATGATTAGATGAAAAGAATGAAAGATGAAACAAAATCAACAAAAGCAAGGATGGTGGTCATTCGTCCATATCACAAAGCAAACAAACGACACACAGTGACTAATCAAAGTAAATGGGTCCATAAATAATGCTTAGCGAAGACATGCTCGCCTATAAGTGAACACTCACCCCAAGAGTTCCCAGGTAAGAGTGACTGGTCTGATTATGTGAATTTGTACGAACACTCTAGCCTTAGACAGAAAACCCAGGGTACAGGCATTCACCCTTCCAGTTTGCACGTGTAACACTATTTAGAACCCAAAACCTTGACGAGATTTTGAAAACTTGGAAGGCACATGGCCAAAAGAATCATTCAAAAACAAATGATAAATTTTCAAAATCAATTTGAAAAATCAAAAGGGTTCAAAACCATATAATAAATAACTTAAAAACAGAAGATTGTTTTTCAAAAATCGTTTCAGAAAATTGGGTTCTTGTTTTGGTGATCACCTAAGGATAGGTGAAGTGCATGTTTTAAGATCTAAACACAAGACAACTTGTGTTGGGGTCCTAGAAAGGTTATAGTCTAGGTCAAAGCATTTCTAATAACCTAATTCCCTATATCCATTGGCTCTGATACCAACTCTTCTGTCACACCCCGACCACGTAAAACATCAAATCGTGGCGGAAACGTCGGGGAGTGTTGTAACAGAATTATTGTTTCACAACCATGGCATATAAAGTTATATTTTATTAAATAACGAAAGTTGGAATACATTGTTTCAAAACAAGAACCAAAAAGTACATAACATAATTTAACTAAGTATATCTTCATTTTAAGTCTCTAAGGCCCAAGTCCACCCTAGCATGTCACGAACGTCCTATGCATTAGCTCCTAAAACACATGTGAAAATAGGTACGTCAGCATAAAAATGCCTGTGAGTAACATAGGTTTTGTGAAAATAGGATTCATGACTTAGGTTGTAGAAAATGTTTAATGAAAATTCAGTCATGAACCTTGTTAATTGTTTCGTTTTGTAAATCATTTGAAAAGCGATAAAATCAGATGATATGTATAAATAAAAGAATAATGTATGGTTAAAAGAATAACCAAGTAAAAATAAGTTGTATAAAACAAATTGTTTTGTAAAACAAAGTCTTGTGAAAAATATGTTATTTGTAAAAAAAATGTATAAGTTCAAATTGAATGATTTAAATAACGCCACGACATGTTACAATACAAGCACTTATATATAGGAAGTACCGGCGGCATATCCACCATGCTTGCATCATACTACACGCGTCTTGTTTTTTTTTTTTTTGGGTAAAGGGTTACCCCTGGTGAATTTTATAAATCAACCAATAAAAGTACAGGGTATGCCAGTGCGGACATACCAACTAGGCTTGACATACCAAGCCTAGGAAAACCAAAAACAGCAACCACGAACAAAACCATAAGAAAACAAAAACCAGAAAACACGGCCCTACCACATCATAAGCTACAAAAACCAGAACCCTATATCTAGCCTGGGTCAATCTCGGCTTCACTAGGAATAAGATTCCACTTCTTTAGCAATCTCTGATTACCGGTGCCACTTTTGAACTTGAACCCCATCAGCCTTAGCCGAACCGTACCCATAATCTTCTCAGAAACCGACTCCACATTAGCCTTCGTGTTGGAGAATAAACGATTATTCCGCTCTTGCCATACAAAATACGTAGAAGCCGCAATGACTAGCATACCTACAATATCCTCCGTCTTCTTTGAACTCGCATTTTGATCCAACCAACCCATGATAGAGTGCCACGAACCATCAATACCTTCCATGTTCACCATTGACTTGACAGTAAGCCACACTTGCTGCGCAAAGGAACACTGAAAAAACAAATGATCTCTTGAATCCCTGTCTCTCGTGCATAACGGACAGCACATAAGCCGCAAATTGGTTTCACTCCCCGCCTCCCAAACAGCTAATCTATCTTGAGTCTTGAGCTTATTCTTGATAACTAACCATAGATGAAAAGAATGCCTTGGAATACATTGGCTAAACCAAACCCCGTTAACCCACGTAACCGGTTGTTTCCGACTTCGAATACTATGCCACACCTCTAGCGATCCGAACGGCCTATTGTTACCATCCAAGTCTTTCCAGGTTGTACTATCCTCCATATCCTGAATCAATTGAGGAACAGTTAACCCAATTAACACCGGATAAATATCATACCAAGCACGAGGCCACTTCCATTGGCCATTATCATCTATTAAATCCGCAATCGAAGAATTTAAATGAAATCCCGCATTTGCTATATTTCGAGGAGTAATAAACGAATTCAGCGGACAAATCTGGTTTCAATTATCACTCCATGCATTGGTCTGAGCACCATTTCGAATAATTTTCCAAACAAAAGGCCGAATAGTAGCTCGAATCGCCAAGATTTTCCTCCAACCCCAACTAATACTACCCCGTGGTTGAACATCCCACAAGCTTCTGCCATTTAATTTATGAGAATGTATCCATTGGACCCAAAGGGATTTCCGTTTAGTGAGAATACTCCAGACATGATTAGCCATTAGAGCTTTGTTAACATCTGATATGCTCCGAATCCCCAAGCCGCCTTCATCTTCGGTAAACAAACCTCGGCCCAAGCCACCTTAGCTTTAGCCCTCCCCTGATTATTAGCATTCCACAAAAACCGACGCATTAGCTTCTCCAGCTCGTTTGTGACTCTAGTAGGAATAATGAAGACGGAAGCCCAGTAAATATGCATCGAAGACAGAACTGATGTAATTAGTTGTAACCTCCCAGCAAAGGATAGCGATTTGTTCACCCAATTATCTATCTTTTTCTCCACTCGATCATCTAGCGGCTTACAATCCTTCAGTTTAGTGGATATTAGCAAACCAATGTCAAATGTTTAGTAGTCACTTAAGTCGCTTAAACAAACCACCAATGTATAATGTTCATGTTTAAACCAACCATCAAATGTTCTTGTATAAACCAATGTCAAATGTTTAGTAGTCCAAAATGTAGTCATGTAATGTGTAACCAATGTTATGTATGGTAAGTAAAGTGTAACCACTTAAACCAAACGTAAAAATGTGCAAAACAAAGTATTTTGAATATATCAAAGAGTTATGTTTTGCAAAGTAAATGCATGTTTTAAATGATACAAACATTTATGTGGTAAGTTAACGCATACATTCAAGCCTTGAGACAGACGGATAACCCTAAGTCAAGGTTATCAAAAGAAATGTTATCGGATTCAGTCATTCCTTACACCCAAACAAACCTAGGATGTCAGGAACGGGATTTGTCAAGTCCTATGGTACCATTACTTACTACCGAGCAGCGTAGCTAATGTTAATGAATGTATATAAGTCCCGTTTGTGCAAACCAAATGTTTTACCAAATGTAAACATGTTATATGAAAACAATGTACTAAGTATGCTAAGTTAATATACAAAGCAGAAAAGTCATGTAAATCAATGTGCTAGCATGCTCAGTCAACATACATAGCAGAAAATGTAATGTAAATCAATGCGCTAATATGCCAAGTAAACATATATAGCAAAGTAATGTAATGTAAATCAATGTGCTAGCATGCTAAGTTAACATACATAGCAAAACAATGTAATGAAATCATGTACTATAAGTGTACTAAAGAACATAGTAAGCATATGATGTGAAAACAGGAAAGCACGAAAGTAACAAGTAGGCACATGTGTTTCACCCCAAAATGTTTGAAAAAACAGTAAAAGAGGGGTCTATGTACTCATTTGAGAATGCTCAATAGACTTTAGATATCCACCAAGCAAAGCTAGTAGATCACGGATTCAAACGGCACCTAATATAGGTATCTACATTAATTAACGGACCTAATAGAGGATCGGGTAGTACGAGGGTTTGTAAACCAAATAAGTGTGGGAACTTATGTAATATGGTTTGACAAAGCCTACATACTAAAATGAAACCTATCCTAAGTGCTTTTGACCGGTTACGACCCGTTTAGGTAGCTTATGCTACTTTAACGCGTCGTTCGCGTAAAACGCGTTCGGAATGCCTAACTAGCCCTATGACAAATAAGATATGCCTTAACATGTCTAATATTGTTGTTAAATCAGTTTAGATGTCAAAAAATACATTACATAGGCTTAAAATGAATTTTGGCGACAAAAGGGTATTTTGGTAATTCTCCTAAGGCATAGAAACTACTTATCATACAACTACTTAAACGACGTGACCATAAGGTATAACCTCGGGAGGTTATTCCCTATACAACTATGGTCACCTAAAGTATTTGGTCGGATCCTAATGATCGACCAAATGGGTGGGTTCAAAAGCATAATCGATTGTTTAGATCGTTTACCTTTATGTAACATTTGTGCTCGAAAATCATTATGAACAGTTCAATTATCAATAAAACAATGTTATTTGATCCTAATGTTTGTTTGGTTGTGTTTTACATTTTTCATGTTTTGACTTTTGTTCGATTTCAAACTCTACATCGCTTTCTGGAGAATTATACGCAAACTGGTGCGTAAACGTACTCAGTTTAAATGCGACAAATACTCCGGAACATCAACATATACTCAACATACCTTAAATAACCTTTACATAACTTAGAAATAAGTTTTGAAGGCTTTGGTATGGCAAAAACAAGTTAATTCGCTTACAGGGACTAAACTTGACAAACTGTGAAAGTATGCCAATTTGAACTGTAACGAACATTCCGGAACATGTCCATAAGTTAAACATACCATAAATATCCTTTACATAGCTTAGAAATAGGCTTTGAGGGGTTTGGTATGCTAAAATAAACTTTTGGATCATTCAGGGACTAAAAGTGTCAAAAAGTGCACAAGTTTGCACTTTCGCGCATAACTTACGTTCTGAATACATCCGAACATCCAAAAATTTATGTAAGCATCCTTATATTATTCCTTAGTGTTTGACATGAGAAAAATCCATTCGTCGCGCAATTTGGATCATTTTTCGCGCTTATGCGCATTCCGTCGTAATTAAGCGAACATCGCAACCGTACGGCCAAACGAACCGACATCCGGGATATTTTCAAGCATATTTCATGTTCCCTATGTCTTAACATCATTGCGGAGCTTGAAATTGGGTTTCACGGGTGTTAGAAGTGCCGTTACGCAACGAAACATGTGCAGGGACCATTTCTGCAAATTCTGCAGAAATAAGGGCTAGGCGTGACGCGACGGGTCTAGGCGTCACGCGAGGCCCCTTCTAGACCAGATTCAATGTTTAAACAGCTTGTAACAGCCCTTCAACTCTCCAAAGGCCAATGCCACTTGTCAAAACCCTATGGTGAGGGCAAAATGAGCCACCACAACATTTCGACAAGTGTACGGGTTAGATCGTGGCACGTTATTCAAGAAACGATCCTAACGGCTTTGCTTTTCCTATAAATACCCCCCCCCCCTTTTTGCTAAAAACTCACACAATCTGATCTAAAAGCTCTAAGTTGGAACCTTTGTTTCATACCTGAGCCATTTTGATCTAGATTAGCATTCGGGGACCCTTCGTAAGTGTTCTTTCGTTCTTTTATTCGCTTTTCGAGTCCGAAAGTCAAAGTTTTGTTTGACTTTCTGTGTGACCAGCATATGGTCAACACGAAGTTCATTGGAACTTCATAACGTGAGCGTGATCACGATGGTTATAGTCCATGGCGACTATACCTACTGATTACCACGTTATCTAGGCTTAGTGGCGAGTCGTAGTTTCGGCCAAAATGCGCATTCTTGCGTATTTTGTAACCAAACTACTCGTGAGCATCAAAGCCGTTTGTTTTGATGCCAAACCTGTTTTCTAAACTTAGTTAAGCATGTCCTAACATGCTTAGCTCGTCACTTTTAGTTTAGTGCATATATAGGGTCGTAAGGTAAGCGATCTAAACAATCGCTTATACTTTCGAACCCGACCCATTTGGTCGATCATTAGGATCCGACCAAGCACATTAGGTGACCATAGCTGTAACCTTCTGAGGTTATACCTTGTGGTCACGATGTTAGGCATTTCAAACGCGTTCTACGCGAACGACGCGTTAAGGTAGCATAAGCTACCTAAACGGGTCTTAATGGGCCGTAAGCACTTAGGTTAGGTTTCATTTTAGTATGTAGGCTTTGTTAAACCATATTTCACGAGTCTCAATACTTGTTTGGTTTACGAACCCGCATACTATCCGATCCTTCCGATTTAGGTCCGGTATATTAACATAGCTACCTATTAGGTGCCGTTTGATATTCCGTGATCTCTAGCATTATTTGGTTATTACACAAGGAATTCAAAGCAATCTCAGGTGAGTACATTGAACCCCTCTTTTACTGTTTTCCAAACTGTTTTGGGGTGAAACACATGTGCCTACTTGTTACTTTCATGCTTTCCATGTTTTCACATCATATACCTGCTATGTTCGTTAGTACATTATAGTGCATGTTTTCATTACATTTCATGCTATGTATGCCCATTGTGTGCGTACTTAGTACATTGCTTTACAATACATTTCATGCTATGTATGCCCATTGTGTGCGTACTTAGTACATTGCTTTACATTACATTTTCATGCTATGTATGCCCATTGTGTGCGTACTTAGTACATTGTTTCACATTGCATTTCATGTTATTTATGCCCATTGTGTGCATACTTAGTACAATTGTTTACATCACATGCCTTCATTTTGGTATAACATTTGGTTTGTTTAACATGGAACAATACAAACTTCGCGTTGACCATAAACTGGTCAATGCAGAAAGTCAAACACAGTTTGACTTTAACGCTAAAACGAACGAAAAGCACAAAAGAATACTTACAAAAGGTCCCCGCAAGATTTGATCTGATTCACTCTCAGGTAGGAAGCATATACTTCCACTTAGAGAGCATAAAATCAGATCAAATTGTGGGTTTTTGCAAGTGAGAGCAAGGGGTATTTATAGGAAATGGACCACCGTTAGGATTGTTCATCGAATAACGTGCCTCGATCTCAACCGTCCATGTGTGCTCCTTGTTTTGGGAAACCTAGGGCACCCATAGAATAGCCCATAGTTTTCAGAAATACCATTTGCAAATGTGTTTTGGGGTGTATAACAGCTGTAAACAGCTGTTAAAACTGTTTTTGCACATCTGGGAGGCCCTCGCGCCCCGCGTAAGGTATGATTAAACCTTACGCGCCCCGCCTGGGGGTTCTAATCAGCAAACAACTTTGAAAAATGACAGTTTCAGTCCCTGTTGGTGTTTAAAGCCATTTCCGACATGTTTAAGGCCCGTTAATCCAACTTTAAGGCCCTAAAATGATGCTTAAACATTGTGGACATTAAACATGCTCAAAAATATGCCGGGTGTCGGTTCGTTTGGTCGTATGATCGTGATGTTCGCTTAATTACGACGGAATGCGCATAAGCGCGAAAAACGATCCAAATTGCGCGACGAATGGATTTTTCTCATGCCAAACACTAAAATAAAATATTTTAATGCTTACATAAATTTTTGGATGTCCGGATGTATTCAGAACGTAAGTTATGCGCGAAAATGCAAACTTATGCACTTTTTGACGCTTTTAGTCCCTGAATGAGCATAAAGTTTATTTTAGCACACCGATCCCCTCAAAGCCTATTTCTAAGCTATGTAAAGGATGTTTAGGGTGTGTTTAACTTATGATCATGTTCCGGAATGTTCGTTACAGTTCAAATTGGCATACTTTCGCAGTTTGTCAATTTTAGTCCCTGTAAGCGAATAAACTTGATTTTGCCATACCAAAGCCTTCAAAACTTATTTCTAAGTTATGTAAAGGTTATTTAAGGCATGTTAAGCATAAATTGATGTTCCGGAGTATTTGTCGCATTAAACTGAGTACGTTTACGCACCAGTTTGCGTATAATTCTCCAGAAAGTGATATAGAGTTTGAAATTCAATAAAAGTCAAAACATGAAAAACGTCAAACATAAACAATCAAACATTGGGATAAAATAACTTTATTTCATTGATAACTGAACTGTTCACAATGATTACAAGCACAAATGTCACAGTCTCCCCTACTTGTGGAAATTTCATCCCGAAATTTGTTTAGAGGAAACTCGTGAGAAAAGATGTGGATACTTCGCCTTCATTTGATCTTCACGTTCCCAAGTAAACTCAGGTCCACGTTTAGATTCCCAGCGAACTTTAACCAAAGGAATGCGCTTGCGTTTAAGCCATTTGACTTCATGATCCATAATTTCCACAGGTTTCTCAACAAAATGCAGTGTTTTATCAACACGATTCTCGTCAAGAGGTATGTGGAGGTTCTCATCAGCTAGACACTTTTTGAGATTGGATACGTGGAAGGTTGGATGAACATTACCAAGTTCTGGAGGTAATTCAAGTCTGTAGGCTACCTTACCGATTCTTTCGACGATCTTGAATGGTCCAACGTATCTAGGTGCAAGTTTACCTTTCTTTCCAAATCTGATCACACCTTTCCAAGGTGAGACCTTAAGTAATACACGATCACCGACTTGGAATTCCAAGGGCTTGCGTCGTCGGTCCGCGTAACTCTTTTGACGGCTTTGAGCTATCTGTAGGTTATCACGAACTTTCTTAACCTTATCAGTTGTCTCTAGAATGAGGTCAGGTCCAGTTAACTGAGCCTCACCGATCTCATTCCAACAGACTGCTGAACGACATTTTCGACCATAGAGAGCCTCGAAAGGAGCCATGTTGATGCTGGAGTGATAACTGTTGTTGTAGGAGAATTCAATCAATGGGAGATGTGAATCCCAACTACCACCAAAGTCGATCACACAAGCTCTAAGCATATCCTCCAAAGTCTGGATTGTTCTTTCAGTTTGGCCATCAGTTTGTGGATGATATGCTGTGCTCAGATTAAGTTAGGTCCCCATAGCAGATTGCATGGTTCTCCTAAAACGAGAAGAGAAGCGAGCATCTCTGTCAGAAATAATGTTCAAAGGAACACCATGTCGAGATACGATTTCATCCACATAAATTTTAGCCAGCCTTTCAGCAGAAAAATCCTCACGGATTGGCAAGAAATGCGCTGACTTAGTAAGACGATCAACAACTACCCAGATGGCATCATGACCTTTCTTAGTGCGCGGAAGTTTAGTAATGAGATCCATAGCAATGTTTTCCCATTTCCAAATTAGAATCTCTGGTTGCTCCAAAAGACCAGAAGGATGTTGGTGTTCAGCCTTAACCTTAAGACAAGTAAGGCATTTTGAAACGTATAAGGCAATATCCTTCTTCATACCAGGCCACCAATACTGAGTACGAAGATCCTTATACATCTTATCAGCACCAGGATGAACAGAATAACGAGACTTATGGGCTTCATCCATAAGTAGGGTGCGAAGATCATCTTGGCTTGGGACCCACAAACGGTCCATGAAAAAATACGATCCATCGTCCTTCAACACAAGATCAGGCTTAATGTGACAGGGTAATTCCTTAGCCATCAAACCTTGTGAAACACAAGCATGTTGAGCCTGAGAAATGCATGCTTGGATATCAGATCGAGCTTGAATATCAGATTGAACACGAACACAATGAAGCTAGTACGTTTCTTACGACTCAATGCGTCAGCCACAACATTCGCTTTACTAGGATGGTAGCGAATTTCGCAATCATAGTCGTTTAGAAATTCAACCCAACGTCTTTGCCTCATGTTGAGTTCTTTCTGATTGAAGATATGTTGAAGACTTTTGTGGTCAGTGAAAACCACACATGATCAGCTTGCGTCTTAGAATTTGACAAAAACTTGCTCTTTCTTTAGGAGTTCCAGAGTAAGACGAAGATGCTACACATGATCAGCTTGCGTCTTAGAATAAATCAAGATGTCATCAATAAAAACGATGATGAACTTATCTAAATAAGGCTTACAAACCCTATTCATTAAGTCCATGAAAATAGCAGGAGCATTGGTCAAACCGAATGGCATGACTGTGAACTCATAATGCCCATATCGAGTGCGGAATGCTGTCTTGGGAATATCCTCTTCATGCACACGAAGTTGATGATACCCAGAACGAAGATCGATCTTCGAAAAGCAAGTAGCACCCTGTAACTGGTCAAAGAGATCATCAATGCGAGGTAGGGGATATCGATTCTTGATGGTAAGCTTATTCAGCTCACGATAATCGTTACACATCCTGAAAGATCCATCCTTCTTCTTGACAAAAAGAACGGGAGCACCCCAAGGTGAAAAGCTAGGACGAATAAAACCTTTGTCAGAAAGCTCCTGAAGCTGCTTAGATAGCTCTTGCATCTCAGACGGTGCAAGACGATATGGAGCTCTGGCAATAGGATTTGCACCAGGTACGAGATCAATACGGAACTCGACTTGGCGTGCTGGAGGTAGACCAGGTAACTCTTCAGGAAACAGCTCCGGATAATCCCTAACAACGGGGATATCTTGCATAGACTTACCTTTGCCTTTATATGTTCTAACATGTGCCAAGAAGGCCACATAATTCTTTCGCAGATACTTCCGAGCTTGAAAACAAGACATAAGCTTGGGGCTACTAGCAGGTTTTTCACCACGAACCTGAAGGATCTCACCTGACGAAAGCGGCACACGAACGATCTTCTCAAAACAAACTACCTCTGCGCGATGCTTGGCTAACCAATCCATACCCACAATAATGTCGAAGCTTCCAAGTTGCATAGGTGTGAGGTCAATAGGAAAAAGATGGTCGTTAAGGTTCAACTGGCAGTTGCGAATAACAGAATCAAGAACAACGGGTTCACCACTCGCAACTTCGACTGTCAAAGGCTTACCTAGTTTCGTTCTAGACACGCGAAGCAATGGCTCAAAAGATAACGACACAAAACTTTTATCGGCCCCTGAATCAAAAAGAACAGATGCAGGTTGATTATTAACAAAGAACATACCGTTCACCACTTCATTGTCTGCTTGCGCCTCAACAGCATTCATGTTAAAAGCTCGTCCACGAGCCTGAGCCTGAACTGGATTTGCATTCACCAATCTTGGACACTGGTTACGGTAGTGGGTCAGATCCCCACAATTATAACAAGATCCTGGTGGGAAGTGAGGCCGTGCAGCTTGACCTTGTTGCTGAGCAAGAGGTCGAGCAACTTGTTGAGCCGGGTTCTGAACTGCCTGGTTCTGGTTGGCAGGAATGCGGCAGGTGGCAGCAAGATGACCAGGTCTTCCGCAGTTAGTGCATTGACGGCACTGGAGGTGCGGCTGATGGTGACCGTTACACCTGTTGCACAAAGGTGCATTGCCAAGATAAGGCCTCTTGGCAGGTGGTTGCGCAGGCTGATTTGGTGCAGCAGTAACGGCATAGTTTTGGGAAGCCTTTCGCTTCCTAGAACCCTTTGAAGAACCAGAATCCTTACCCTGCTTGTTTTTACCTTTCTTGCTATCCATCTTATCAGAGTCCTGTTTCTTGCCCTTCTTGTCACCTTTTCTGTGCAGTTTCCCCTTTCGAATCTGCGACTCAGTCAGCGTCGCAGATAGCTCGATTGCCTGACGGACAGTGGTAGGATTACTACCAGTAACGATGTCTTGCACGGAGTCAGGTAGAACATCGATGTACCTCTCGATAGCCTTCTCAAGTGGGGTAACCATTGTTGGGCAAAGTAAGCTTAACTCCTCATACCTATCAATATACGCCCGGTGCTCACCACTTTCTTGTTTCAGATTATCAAACTCTCTTTCCAAAGCTCGCAGTTCATGACGAGGACAAAACTCCCTCATCATAAGAGTTCTTAGTTCAGCCCATGTTTGTGCTAAAGCAACTTCAGCACCACGATCTCTCATAACCCCGTTCCACCATGTCAAAGCCCTCTTCTGAAATTCGCTAGAAGCAAACTCGACCTTCCGGTTCTCAGGACACAGAACGTGACGGAATGTACTCTCAATGCTCTCGAACCATTGAAGGAGCCCAGTTGCCCCTTCGGTACCACTGAACTTGAGTGGTTTAGTCAATTGAAGCTCTTGAAGTTACAAGGAGCATTCTGATTATTATTGGCTTGGTTCACCTGAGCGATGATGTTTGGGAGTGCGGCAGCCATGTGTTGTGCCAGAATATCTACCATCTCGGCATTAGATAACGGGTTTTCACGTCGAGGAGGCATGCTAAAAAGAGGAAACATGAGAGGAAACGAGTGAGATGATTAGATGAAAAGAACGAAAGATGAAACAAAATCAACAAAAGCAAGGATGGTGGTCATTCGTCCGTATCACAAAGCAAACAAACGATACACAGTGACTAATCAAAGTAAATGGGTCCATAAATAATGCTTAGCGAAGACATGCTCGCCTATAAGTGAACACTCACCCCAAGAGTTCCCAGGTAAGAGTGACTGGTCCGATTATGTGGATTTGTACGAACACTCTAGCCTTAGACAGAAAACCCAGGGTACAGGCATTCACCCTTCCAGTTTGCACGTGTTCACACTATTTAGAACCCAAAACCTTGACGAGATTTTGAAAACTTGGAAGGCACAAGGCCAAAAGAATCATTCAAAAACAAATGATAAATTTTCAAAATCAATTTGAAAAATCAAAAGGGTTCAAAACCATATAATAAATCACTTAAAAACAGAAGATTGTTTTTCAAAAATCGTTTCAGAAAATTGGGTTCTTGTTTTGGTGATCACCTAAGGATATATGAAGTGCATGTTTTAAGATCTAAACACAAGACAACTTGTGTTGGGGTCCTAGAAAGGTTATAGTCTAGGTCAAAGCATTTCTAATAACCTAATTCCCTATAACCATTGGCTCTGATACCAACTCTTCTGTCACACCCCGACCACGTAAAACATCAAATCGTGGCGGAAACGTCGGGGAGTGTTGTAACAGAATTGTTGTTTCACAACCACGGCATATAAAGTTATATTTTATTAAATAACCAACGTTGGAATACATTGTTTCAAAACAAGAACCAAAAAGTACATAACATAATTTAACTAAGTATATCTTCATTTTAAGTCTATAAGGCCCAAGTCCACCCTAGCATGTCACGAACGTCCTATGCATTAGCTCCTGAAACACATGTGAAAATAGGTACGTCAGCATAAAAATGCTTGTGGGTAACATAGGTTTTGTGAAAATAGGATTCATGACTTAGGTTGTAGAAAATGTTTAATGAAAATTCAGTCATGAACCTTGTTAATTGTTTTGTTTTGTAAATCATTTGAAAAGCGATAAAATCAGATGATATGTATAAATAAAAGAATAATGTATGGTTAAAAGAATAACCAAGTAAAAATAAGTTGTATAAAACAAATTGTTTTGTAAAACAAAGTCTTGTGAAAAATATGTTATTTGTAAAAAAATGTATAAGTTCAAATTGAATGATTTAAATAACGCCACGACATGTAATACAATACAAGCACTTATATATAGGAAGTACCAGCGGCGTATCTACCATGCTTGCATCATACTACACGCGTCTCGTTACTTAAGTGACTTAAACAAACCACCAATGTATAATGTTCATGTTTAAACCAACCATCAAATGTTCTTGTATAAACCAATGTCAAATGTTTAGTAGTCCAAAATGTAGTCATGTAATGTGTAACCAATGTTATGTATGGTAAGTAAAGTGTATCCACTTAAACCAAACGTAAAAATGTGCAAAACAAGGTATTTTGAATATATCAAAGAGTTATGTTTTGCAAAGTAAATGCATGTTTTAAATGATAAAAACATTTATGTGGTAAGTTAACGCATACATTCAAGCCTTGAGACAGACGAATAACCCTAAGTCAACGTTATCAAAAGAAATGTTATCGGATTCGTATAATCCTGCATAATCTCGAATGTTCAATCCATTAGTATGGAACATTTTCTTTTCCAAGTGAAATCTTTCACAATAAAGTGATAGACGGAACTGACTTGAAATTTTTAAGTCGTAATTTGAAACAAAAAATCAATTTGATCAATTAATTTAAAATATGTCAATTTGGATATTCCTTACACCCAAACAAACCTAGGATGTCAGGAACAGGATTTGTCAAGTCCTATGGTACCATTACTTACTACCGAGCGGCGTAGCTAATGTTAGTGAATGTATATAAGTCCCGTTTGTGCAAACCAAATGTCATACCAAATGTAAACATGTTATATGAAAACAATGTACTCAGTATGCTAAGTTAACATACAAAGCAGAAAAGTCATGTAAATCAATGTGCTAGCATGCTCAGTCAACATAGATAGCAGAAAATGTAATGTAAATCAATGCGCTAATATGCCAAGTAAACATATATAGCAAAGTAATGTAATGTAAATCAATGTGCTAGCATGCTAAGTTAACATACATAGCAAAACAATGTAATGAAATCATGTACTATAAGTGTACTAAAGAACATAGTAAGCATATGATGTGAAAACAGGAAAGCACGAAAGTAACAAGTAGGCACATGTGTTTCACCCCAAAATGTTTGAAAAAACAGTAAAAGAGGGGTCTATGTACTCACTTGAGATTGCTCAATAGACTTTAGATATCCACCAAGCAAAGCTAGAAGATCATGGATTCAAACGGCACCTAATATAGGTATCTACATTAATAAACAGACCTAATGGAGGATCGGGTAGTACGAGGGTTTGTAAACCAAATAAGTGTGGGAACTTATGTAATATTGTTTGACAAAGCCTACATACTAAAATGAAACCTATCCTAAGTGCTTTTGACCCGTTACGACACGTTTGGGTAGCTTATGCTACTTTGACGCGTCGTTCACGTAAAACGCGTTCGGAACACCTAACTAGCCCTATGACAAGTAAGATATGCCTTAACATGTCTAATATTGTTGTTAAATAAGTTTGGCGAAGTTCTTCCACATTCTCCTGACTCATTGGTGGCAGTGGGGCTGGTACTGGTTCAGGGTAACGTGGTATTGGTTCTCCGTAAGTATATGGGTTATTCAATATTTCCTGAAATGAGAGGTTGTCGTCCCACCACGGATCTAAAGGGTTCGGTGCTGGAATTCTAGGTATCTCATTTGGATCAAAGGCTGGGATTAGAAGTTGGTTCTCCTAGTTTGGTTCTAGGTCCATGGGTTGGTTAGGGAATAAGGGTAGAAGTTGTGGGTCTGCTATTTGGTTAAGATCCATTTCTACTCCCGCATTTCTAAACATGTGAAATTCAGCTAGTTGTATATCCAACTCCTCTTCCCATAAGGGTGTAGTTTCTGGGTTTTGGGTATTCCTCTTAGCTCTACTTGCCATTCGCTGTTGTTGAAGTTTTCTCATTCTTTTCCTCTTTTAATATTTTGCTCTACTAAACAACCCTCGTTTCTTAGGGGGAAATGGTTCTTTGGATTTGGCTTTGAAAATAAAGATATCCTCGGAATCACCTACATATCCTGAGGTTGGCTGGAATGTTCCTTCATCCTTTGGAGAATATGGTAGGTGACGGTAAGCGTTAGAAGTACCCTGATCACTCATATTGTAGACTAAGAAAATTTGTCAAAATGACATAAAGTACTAATATACATATTTACACTGAATAACACAGAAGTTACTTCCTAACATAATTGGTTAAATTTTAGGTATGTAAAAGAACACGTAAATGGCTTAAACCAGTGGCTCTGATACCACCTCCTGTCGCAACCCCCGACCCACCCCGGGAGCGGGAGCCGCGGACAACAGCTGGTGGTATTGGTGTTTATTAATTTGGCAGCGGAAATGAGACATCAAGATCGTAGTTATGAAATGAATTTCAGAGTTTCAAAACACCAAACTTTTATATTAAACAAATGGGATAAACCCATAATTGTTGAAAACATAAACTTTTATTAAGGTAACTTTTATAGCCACTTTCTTTAAGCCTTCAGTGCTCCAAAGCTAGCTTCTTATAGCTTCACATTAAGTTACCTGAAACGCATTTTAAAAACATTTTATCAGCAAGAAATACTAGCGAGTGCATCCCAGTTTAATAGTAAATGCTTTTATAACTTTACAGTTTTGAGAGCGATTACAATGTTTATATCTACCCAATTACTCATTCAGTATCTGTCACGTTGGCAGTTACTGTAGGATCGTTTCGAGACCTGATGAGTCGTTCAGAAGAGTGCTTAGACAAAATCAGAGGCGGAATTCATTGATTCGGTCTTCATAAAGCTTGATTTCACTACTTAACATCTCCTTTATTGATAATCTGACAAATATACAAGATTCGGAGACAAACGGGCAGGGCTTCGCCGTTTCACACACACAAACTGTTACCAGATCCGCTCCAAGTGACTCCCTATATATAGACACTATGGTTCGCTTATATGGACATGTCCATATAAGCGGACCACTCATCATGTCACAAAAGCGAACCACCTAAGTGACATATGAGCGAACCTATGTATAAAG
This sequence comes from Helianthus annuus, assembly GCF_002127325.2. NCBI lineage: Eukaryota > Viridiplantae > Streptophyta > Magnoliopsida > Asterales > Asteraceae > Helianthus > Helianthus annuus. The sequence goes on along the minus strand of NC_035435.2, from coordinate 73,232,645 downwards.
TGACTAATAAGCGGACCACTCTATATACCCTATAAGCGAACCTACCAAATACAAGATTTCTCGTTTTCTGTTCACTATACAATCAGCCCTACCCTAAGATTCGAACGAAGATGTAGTCGACAGACAACTGCACCAACAGACTCCCCCTTGAATGTTGACGGAATCTTCAGTGAGAGTCTTCAATCATTCACAGCTCTTCAATCTTGTTCGATCTTCGTCAGGAACTCTGCCTGGAATCATATCTTTTTCAGGAACTTCATCCTGGAATCATGTTGTCACACCCCCAAAATCCACCTGCGGAGTATCACCGCTTGGGAGCGTGACTGACCAGAATCAAGCCACCAATCATATTGAACATGTAATTAATAAGTAAAAGTAAATGCCATTCAATCACCAATACGAAAGGTGTTCCAAAACATAAGTAGTTAATCACTGTTTAGCGGAAACGTATAGATAAAACCCAACATAATTAAATATGTAATGTCATAAAGTGTTTAACAAACAATCACGATCCAAGCCCACAACGACCAGCTCCTCCCTGTGCAAGCTCCATGTACCTAACGACCTGCAAGGCATGTAACAGAGGATCAACAACTAGTTGAGCGAGTTCACAGAAAATAAATGTGTAATAGTAAGTTCGTTTGTAACATGTGGCTCTACTGGGCCGATAGTGTGTTCTATTGGTGGGGGCTTCCCATGTTGTATAACCACTAGACTATTCGTAACCATAAGTGTTCTACATATCCCGAGAACAGTAGCACGTACAAGTTTACGTAGGTTTTACGTAAGTAATCCTTCACAACCGAGGATAGGGGTACGCGGGGGTTTACGTAGGTTTTACGTAAGTGCCTGACACAACCGAGGCAGTAGTGAGTATAAGTTCACGTAGGTTTTACGTGAGTGTCCTTCGCAACCTGAGGACAGTGAGCAATACAAGTATACGTAGGTTTTACGTATGTGTCCTGCACAACCGAGGACGATGGTATGGTAGTCTAGTAACAGTGTATGTACGAATCCAGTCAATCCCATTCCTTCAATCCTATTCCCAAGCCCTTGGGAATCCCATGCCTTAGTAAGGGTGTGAACTCACCTTGGTTTGCTCGGTATGCTAAACTATGCTGACAAGTAATCAGTCAAGTCCTATATCAGTTACGTATTCTCAGTCAGTTCAAGCTCATAAAGTTTCTCATGCAAATCAATGCCACAAGGTGCATTTGACAGTTAACATCATGCATTACACAACAGTTAATCATGTGCATACAATTTCATGTTTCACATAACGGTCTTTCATAATTTATTCTAGCATGGTTACTCTTTAACCTACTTAACAAGATTAACAAACTTAACTGAAATGGTATACATAACAGAGATAATAAACTAACTGTGTTAGTTAGCTAACTGAGTTAGCAAACAAATAAAGTTAACAACTTAACCACTTAACAGGGGTTTACATGCTTAACAGAGTTACACATTTAACTTAACAGAGTTAAATACTAATGGAGTTAACGAGTAACATACTAGTCACAGATCATTAGCCGAAAACCCTATGCAGCGAAGACACTTAATGGCGAAATCACTAGGGTGGCGAAATCCCAAAGTGATTTCGTCAGGCTTGGGTTTTGACGAAAACACCTTGTGTTTTCGTCTGCTCCTGATTTCGCCGGCTAGTGTTTTCGTGAGTGGTAGGTTTCCGCCGGTTACATCATCGTCCTCACAACAGTTACATTCAACAGCAACCCTAATCAACACTAACAATTTTGGACGGATTTAACTAACAATCATTCAATCAGAATAGTTAATATCATCATCACGTGATTTACCCAATTATCCATGAATTAAGAGTTATCATCTAAGTAGCATGTACATAGAATCATCATTCAACTCAAGCCTTAGACATACATCTATATATATATATATATATATATAACCCAGCCGATCACGAGCAGTAATACAACAATCAGATCCAACACGAACGATTTACAAAGTCCTCATTCAATCAGATTAGATCGTACCAAACATCAGATCAATTATGAACAGATATAGTACAAACAATCATGGCATCAGATTATCATTAACAGAATCTCAATCATACAGTTCACATAACATAACAGTTGATTCCTGGAAACAAACAGATAATTCATGAAGAATTAGGCCAAATAACAAGTAACAATAGATTACTAACCCAGGCAAAACGTACAACGAATCTGTGTGAGGTTTGAGTTCTCAAGTCTGCCGTCGGGTGCAAGAAAAACGAGAGAGAGGAAATGTGATAGGAGATTAGGGTTTTGCCGAAAATTCCCACGTATAGTTTACAATCACACACTATATCATGATGTTACTGGGCCAAGCCCACTTCTGTTCTTGTTGGCCTGAAGGTGGACGAAAACACTTAATGTGTTTTCACCCAAGGATGTTTTCGTGAGGAAAGGATTTCGGGTGGGGGTGTTTTCGTGGATTCCATGCTTGTTGTTTTTAAATTTCCCCAAACACAATATTAATACAACAAAATATTATTAGCATGCATGCTTATATTGCACATCAATATATAAAACACACTTATAAGGCACACCATATATACATATAAATCACAATGCGATTTAACATAAGACAAGCGTGTACAGTTGTGAAACAAACAAGTCGTATAAACAAACAGACAAACAATTAACGTGCAATAGTGCGAAGATGGAATCTTGGAAATTCGAGTTGTCACACATGTGCCTGAATCTTTCTCTGGCTCTAACTTTCATCAGACTCCCCCTATCAAGGAGTTGGGATCGCTGTCTGGCATTTGTTATCACCATTGAAATCCAATCCTGGCTTTATCAGTTTAAGCTCTCCTCAGGTTCTGCTATACCTCCTGGCTTTCCATAGCAACAGGATCAGAAACCTGCAACACTCAAACACTCTATTACAAACCGAAATAATTGTGATTCAACTTAATGAATCAACTAATCATTTGATACTTTTTACAATTAAATACTGATCACAAATTTGAAACATTCCAATTTCTGATTCAACCTAATGAATCATTTTAAACATTTCAAACCACTTAACCAACCTGTCTGTTCATCAAGTTTAGCTTTTGAGATTTTGAAAATCAGCTCTTCAACATCAATTGTCGAAAATCTTTTTGGATTTTTCAAAATATGAAACGTAAATGCAAAGACATAAATTTAAATGCAGAACAAACATATTTTTGTGAGTTTGTGCAAGAGGATCATATCAGTTTTTGAGACACATCACAAGCACCATTAAGCTTCTAATCATTTTAAGTTCTAAACGATTCACATAGATTGACGATATAGTTGTCTACTTAAATTTTCATATAATTTTCAATTTATTCAGGATACTATTTAAGTGTTTTATGAACTTAGTTCAATTTATGTGTCCCACCTCTTGAATATACTCCCGTATCCAGAATCCCAATATTCAGTCTTACAGGTATGAATACTACAATGATATCTGTACATAAATTAGGGGTTAAATGCGAGAACTGAGGGATCTCAGGTCAGAACTTCCGTTCAGCAGAGAGATATCTGCTTCGACTTAGCAATGTGTCCCCTTTAGAGGATCTTTTCAGCTACAACAGATGATTATCAATTTTATTGTCTAATCAGCTGAGGGCTTTATGCTATGTTTCAAGCATTTTGGATAAAGTATTAGCCAAGGACTAGGTCAGAACTACCGTTCAGCAGAAGTCCCGGAATAATACCCCAAACATCATAGAGTATTAACACCTAGTATATCAGAATACGAGACCTTTCAAACGAGATTTCAGGGGTTACCTATATATCCAAGTAGTGTTCCCCACAAATTTCACAAGTTTGAAATTTTAGGTTTATATCCCGAATAAATCTACTAAATGTATAAAAACCTATCGTCACATCATCAGTGAGACCATTTATCACATTTGACATTACATTTCTTTAGCGTACTGTGATAGTCCAACTGATTTACTATCATTTCCTCTTGTTTCGCATCAAAACTCATTTTTGAATTTTACAATGTTTTTGACATTTTCAAATTTTCTAATTTTTTTAAAATTTTACTCCCCCTAAAATCAAAATATGTTTCAATTTTGATTTTCTGGGAAAATTTGAAACAAACTATACAAATTTGACAACTTGATGAGAATCACTTCAATTCTCCATCCACTTGGCATAAACAATCAGAACTCCCCCTCACAACAAACTATTTTCCCATTATGATTTCAAAACACTTAAGTTTGTTTTAATCAAAATGATTTTTCCAGAAAATATAAGTTTGTTTACCAAACATTTTAGGTACGGGGTTACGGTTCATCATCTTGTCTTTCAACCATAAGTAGGAAAATCCAAGTACAAGTTAATGTCCTTGATTTACCATTTGCAATTCAGAAACCTCTGTACCACTTGTAAAAACATAGATTTTTCTAATACCACTTGTAGGAAAAACACATACAAATCTTTTTACCGTTTGTATGATTGACATTACCGAATAGAATTAGAGAAAGATGCCGATTCATGATCCACGATACCATCTTGAGATCTCCGGCAAGTCAGGGTTTTTCATTTGAAAAGATTCACCCAAGACTGACCAGCCTTGGGTGATTTCGAATTCTTATTCAACAATGGTGGAAAATTTGCATCATCCATTGTTAAACTAGAACTCTCCTTTTTTACCTCAACCAATGGCTCCTCTGGCTTTGACAAACCAGAATCATTGCATGCAGGTGGCTTGTCTGATTTTGACACATCAGATTCATCGCCGGCCATTTTCTTCTTTCTCTTTTCCTCTTTCTGTTCTGTCCTCATATTTGTATCTGATGAATTCGTCTTGCTAGACTTTTCAATCAAAGGAGTCGATTCATCAGAACTCTTATTTTTCCCAACGGATGAATCCGAGGACAAAACCCTTTCGAGATACTCTCTCACCTTCTTCCTCTTCTTCCTCAGTCTGTCTTTCTGCCCCTGTGAAAGTTTAACTTTCTTTTCCTGAATTGACCATTCTTGAACTTTAGGTTTCAGAACCTTCTGTTCCTGGGGCTTGACTTTGACTGGAATCTTTGCCGATTTCTGAGAATTAGCCCTCAATCTTTCATTCGATCTCCTTGGGCAATCTCGGGCAACGTGACCTTTGATGTTGCAGTTAAAGCACCTCCTGGTCTCATAACTCCAATACTGGCAGTTAACAGCAATGTGTCCGTGATATCCGCAGCTGTAACACACTCTGTTATCGTACCAATCACCATTTTGAGTCCAAACGCTCAGATCAAAGCATTGTTTGGCTTGGTGATATTCCTTTCTCAAATTTGCTGAATTTGGCTTTGAAACACTGTGGTCCGACCTGCACCACTTATTACCAACATTTTTTGAGTTTTCATTTTTTACTTTTTGTAATTTTTCATTTCGATTGGATGATCGATCTGATGAACTTTTATTAACTTTTTGTTTCTGTTCCACTTTCTTCTTCAAAGGTTTTTGCTTAGAGCATTCTCCCTTTTCAGTCGATTGCAGAACAGTTTTCTGAAATTTTTCTTTTGATTTCAAAAATAATTTTTGTTTTTCAGATTTTTTATTTTCAACATCAGATTTCACATCACAATCTTTAACTTTGACATTATCAAAGTTGTGACATTGTCATTTATTGGAACAGAATTGATCGGTTTTGGATAGGGGATATTCAAACACTCAGAGGATGTCACAAAACCTTTCAATTTCTTTTCAAGTTCCTCAATTTTGTTCCTCGAATCCTCAGCTTCACTTTCAAGCCGAGATATTCTCCCAAAATGAGTCTTGATTGTTTCTTCATTCTCATGCTTCAAATTTTCAAGAACATATTTTTCATTTTTCAAAACTTTTATCTGTTCCTGAAATTTTGATTCATTCGCTTTCAGATTCTTGTTTTCAAGCTTAATCCAGAAATCCAAATCTTCTGAAGATTTCTGTTTACTTTCAAGCTCTTTTTCCAACTCTTTGATTTTCTTTTGAGCACGTTCACCTTCTTTTTCCAAATTTATAATTTTCTGAAGATGAGAATTGATCAATTTTTGCTTCTCAATGTTATTTTGACTAAAAACATTTCTCTCATCTTCAAGAATTTTCATTTGGTTTTGAAATTCTTTTTCACTTCTTGATTTTTCCATTTCAAAATCCTTAATTTTTCCTTCAAAAACTTTTGCTTTTTCTTTCAACTTTTTGTTTTCAAATGTCAAACTGTTCATGTTACTTAACAGTTTGTCATTTTCAGCTTTCAACTTCTCACAATTTTCCTTCAAAATAAGAATCTGCTTTTCATCAGTTTGTTTTTCTTCTTTCAACTTCTTGACTTCTGATGTCAAACTTTCCGCATCCTTCCAGAGTTTGTCATTTTCAGTTTTGAAGCTGTCAAATTTTGAGCACACTGATGCAGAACTTGAAGAGTCATTCTTCACAGATTCTTCAATCTTTGATTCTTGATCTTTTACCGTCTTGTATGTTCCTGCACCAAAAAGTTTAACAAAATTAAAAGGATTCATACTTTCATCAATATAACATTTCCTTTTAATATCATATTTCAGAATCCTCTTTGTTGCAAGACATATCCAAACTCTTTTATCGATTTCTGTAATCACATCTAATTCCAATTCTTGTAAATTCTTTCCTATCTCATTCAAAAATTCCCTTCTTTTCTTTTCTTCCTTACGACATTCTACATAAACCTCATTAAAGAACTGATGTGGATTAAGCTCTTGGAAAAAATCTTTTCCTTTTAGCTCAACCATGAATTCATCCTATTTAGCAGGTAATGCAGTTGTCAATTTCAATATATGTTCATCAGTTGACATTCTAATACCCGTTCTCCACAAATTGTCCGTTAGAACTTTAAATCTTGCTTCCATCTCATTCAATGTTTCATCCTTTTGACATATGAAAAGTTCAAAACTTTTAACCCAAATGTCCGTACTCACATTCCTATAATTGGTATTCACCGTTCTCATATACCAATTATTCAAGCTTTCAAGCTTATTATTTTCTTGCTCATCAAAAATCATTTCTGTCAGCGTTCGAATAAACTCGACAAATCTTTGTTCTTAAAAGCGAAACTGATCAAAACCACAAAAGCGGACCAACTTGTGTTCGAATAAGCGAACCAGAAATGAACACACAAGCGAACCACAAAGTATTATTTGGAGCGGACTGAGATGATAAAATAAGCGGACCTAGAGTGTACTCTGGAGCGAACAAAAATGTACTTATGAGCGAACCACACAACAATTTGGAGCGAACCAGATTCAATTCTGTGCAAATGAGCGAACTAGAATATGACCAGAAAAGCGGACCTATCAAATGTACATACGAGCGGATCTCTTTTCGAACATGAATAGACCCATTTTTAGTCCGTATTTCAGTCCGAAACTTTCAAGGGTTTGTCTATGTCCTATAATGTACAATCGGTGAAATTTTTATCCAATTTTGTGACATCTGTGCTTGTGATCATTGTAAACAGTTCAGTTATCAATGAAATAAAGTTATTTGATCCCTATGTTTGTTTGTTTATGTTTGATGTTTTTCATGTTTTGACTTTTATTCGATTCCACACTGTATATCGCTTTCTGCAGAATTATACGCAAACTGGTGCGTAAACGTAGTCAGTTTAACGCGACAAATACTCTGGAACATCAATTTATGCTTAACATACCTTAAATAACCTTTACATAACTTAGAAATAAGTTTTGAAAGCTTTGGTATGGCAAAATCAAGTTTATTCGCTTACAGGGACTAAAATTGACAAACTGCGAAAGTATGCCGATTTGAACTGTAACAAACATTCCGGAACATGGCCATAAGTTAAACACACCTTAAATATCCCTTACATAGCTTAGAAAAAGGCTTTGATGGGTTCGGTGTGCTAAAATAAACTTTTGGGTCATTCAGGGACTAAAAGTGTCAAAAAGTGCATAAGTTTGCATTTTCGCGCATAACTTACGTTCTGAATACATCCGGACATCCAAAAATTTATGTAATCATTAAAATATTATGTTCTAGTGATTAGCTTGTCAAAAATTCAATCGTCGCACAATTTGGACCATTTTTGCGTCCGTTACGACTTCCGTCGTAATTAACCGAACAACGCAATCGTACGGCCAAACGAACCGACATCCGGCATATTTATGAGCATGTTTCAAGTTCCCTATACTTTAACTTCATTTTAGATCCTTAAAATGGGGTTAACGGGGTTTAAACGTGCCAAAACGCATCAAAAATCAAGTTTGGAGGTACAGGGGCCTATTCTGCCAAATTCAATCTTTCTGACCTGCAGGGTCCTTACGGACCGTAAGACCTACTCCATACGGTCCGTAAGAAGGTGCCAGATACCAGAAAATGCAATCCAACTTGATCCAGCTGTTCCTCACTTGTGCAAATGGTTTTGGGCAATCCATGGGCTGGTTTGGGGGCTCCCATGGTTTTGTAAAACAATGGGCTTGATGTGTACGGCCTAGATCGAAGCACGTTATTCAACGAACGATCCTAACGGTTCTACTACATCTATAAATACCCCCACCATGTCTTGCTCAAAACCCACTTGAATTCTGAGATTTTCTCTAAGTTGAAGTGTTGAACACTTCATACCTGAGAAATACTTGAAATATCAATCTTGCGGGGACCTTCTGTAAGTATTCTTTCGCGTTTTTCGTTCGTTTTAGCGTTAAAGTCAAACTGTGTTTGACTTTCTACATTGACCAGTTTTTGGTCAACGCGAAGTTCGTTTGAACTTCATAACGTGAGCGTAATCACGATGGTTATAGTCCCTAGTAACTATACCTACTGATTACCACGTTATCTAGGCTCAGTGACGAGTCGTAGTTTCGGCCAAAATGCGTTTTCTCGCGTATTTTGTAACCAAACTACTCTAGGGTATTAAAACCGTTTGTTTTAATACCAAACCTGTTTTCTAAACATTACTAAACATGTTCTAGCATGTTTAGCTCATCGCTTTTAGATTTGTGCTTGTTTAGGGTCGTAAAGGTAAGCGATCTAATCAATCGCTTATGCTTACGAACCCGACCCATTTGGTCGATCTTTAGGATCCGACCAAACATTTTAGGTGACCATAGTTGTATAGGGAATAACCTTCCGAGGTTATACCTTATGGTCACGACGTTTAAGTAGTTGTATGATAAGTAGTTCTTATGCCTTAGGTAAATTACCAAAATACCCTTTTTGCGCCAAAAATTCATTTTAAACCCATGTAACATAATTTTTGGTATCTAAACTGATTTAACAACAATATTAAGCATGTTAAGGCATATCTTACTTGTCATAGGACTAGTTAGGCTTTCCGAACGCGTTTTACGCAAACGACGCGTTAAAGTAGCATAAGCTACCTAAACGGGTCGTAACGGGTCAAAAGCACTTAGGATAAGTTTCGTTTTAGTATGTAGGCTTTGTCAAACCATATTACATAAGTTTCCATACTTATTTGGTTTACGAACCCTCGTACTACCCGATCCTCCGATAGGGCCGTTTATTTATGTAGTTACCTATATAGGTGCCGTTTGATTCCGCGATCTTCTAGCATTGCTTGGTGGTTATCCTACGACTTCTAAGCAATCTCAAGTGAGTACATAGTCCCCTCTTTTACTGTTTTTCAAACATTTTGGGGTGAAACACATGTGCCTACTTGTTACTTTCATGCTTTCCATGTTTTCACAACTTATACTTGCTATGTTCATTAGTACACTATTAGAACATGATTTCATTATGTTTTGCTATGTATGTTTACTTAACATGCTAGCACATTGATTTACATTACATTACTTTGCGATATATGTTTACATGGCATATTAGCACATTGTTTTTCATGACTTTTTTGCTTTGTATGTTTACTTGGCATACTTAGTACATTGTTTTCACATAACTTGTTTACATTTGGTATAACATTTGGTTTGCATAAACGGTTCTTTACTACATTCATTAACATTAGCTACGCCGCTCGGTAGTAAGTAATGGTACCATAGGACTTGACAAATCCCGTTCCTGACATCCTGGGTTGGTT